>NC_025994.2:80783642-80957963 GCF_000442705.2 Elaeis guineensis
ATGCTAGCTCTGGATGTCGACCTTCCCGAAGGGATTCATTCATAGCCATCTGAGAGCCTTTGAAATCATTATATATTTTTCTTAAAACATACATATACATAAATGAAAAAATAATGAAATTCATACTTCATAATTATGCTATTTTTATAAGACATATTCATGAAATCAATGCTCATAATAAAACATACTTTTTCATATCACATATGCCGATCCTTATTTTATGAAAATTATGATTTCATCAATAGCAATTCTTTTACATAAAAGCATGATCATTTAAAAATAAATAACGAGCATAAAATCCACTTACCTCGTTCGTCTTAGATCTTCAGACTTCGTTAGAAGAATCAGCTAATCCTATTTAAAATATCAAATCATCATCAATTTCTATTCCATAAATATAATAAGATTAAATCATAAGGAAAGAAGATTGTTGTCCGGATGTGTCGCTCCATCCAGATACCAAGGCAATTCAGGGTCTCTGATCTGAGGATCAGATTTAAGTGACTTGATCAAGAAATCATGAAGCATAGATCGAATTAAAGTCAAGATCAATCAATAGGGTTCTTTAATAATAAATTTGAAAGATCTTTGATACGATCAGATGAGGTTGACATACAGCACGGATATCAAAGTAATTTTGGATCATCTTATTAGAGTCAATATGAATCCCTAAAAGATGAAGGCATGACTCGATACAGGATCCATAGACCTTTTTTTTTGAGAGAAAAAGTCGGTCATGAGAGAGAAAGTGGAGAGAGAAAGTGGAGAGAGAATCTTCGTATCCTTCAAAAGTGACAATCATGATTGAGATTATCAGAGGTTATATCAGGATGACTTAATATGGATTAACCATGATCGATGTTATCAATTTCGAAGAAGGATCGGATCAGGATCTAATCTACTGCACGAATTTCGAAGCAGTCTCAGATCATCATATTTTCATCTCAAGTTTATCCTAGGGTCTGTGATGCAATCAGAGAGAGAATGACCCTAGAGAGATGAAATCCATAAAAAGAGATAAAAGGTCTAGAGAGAGAAAATAGAGAGAAAATCTAGAGAGAGAAAATAGAGAGAGAAGGTAGAGAAAGAAAGTCCAATTCTAGAGAGAGAAAGACTTAAGAGAGAAATGAGAGAAACTTTCTCTCACATGTATTTTTTTTATTATTATTATTATTCTTATATATATATATATATATTTCTTTTTCTTTTTCTTTTTCTTTTCTTTTTAGAGAGAAAAAATAGAGAGAGAAAGAGAGAGAAAGAGGGAGAAAGAGGGGAGAGAAAAAATTTTTCTCTTTTCTTATTATTTTTTTTTATTTTTTTATTTTGCATTTTCTTTTCTTTTCTTTTCTTTTTCTTTTTTCTTTTCTTTTTCTTTTTCCTTTTTCTTTTCTTTTTCTTTTTCCTTTTTTTTTCTTTTCTTCTTCTTCTTCCCGGGCTTTCATTGGGCCGAAACAGGAGACCTAAAGGTCCCCGTGCCTTGATCGGCCGATCACGGCCATATCATGCCCGACGGTGGCCGACGGCAAGGGCAGCATTCCCTCATGTTCGGAGGGCCCGTACCGGCGGTCGGTGGTGGCCGTCGGTGCCGAAAAATCGAAGAAAAGAAGAGGCCGGACAGAGGTTCTCTTTTCCAACAAAATCTGGTGACATCCATCGCCGGCAATCGTGCCCACAGGCACTGAAAAGAAGGGAGAGAAGAGAGGAAGAGGAAGGAGACCTTACCACAACCTCCGGTGACCCCCACCGACGTGAAATCGAGGCGAGCACAGGTCGAGGAGTCGTGGCTTCAAACGAAAAAATCGGAGAAAAACTCTGACGATCGTCGGTGACTGATGGATCTACCCTTAGAGGAGAGGAGGGGGGTTCTTATAGAGCTCGTCCTAGGGTCTTTTAATGGCCCTAAGACTCCGATTTTTGATCAGAATCGGGGAAGAGAAAGACTCCCGATCGGAGTCTTCCTCCCTGTTCTATTTTTTTTTTTCTGGTGGGCTTTGTGAGCTGGTTTTGGGCCCAATTGGGCCGGGTTATCACATTCTACCCCCCTTAAAAAAAATTACGTCCTCGAAATTTAACATACCTTCATTTTCAAATAAGTATGGATATCTCGTCTTCATATCATCTTCAAGCTCCCAAGTGGCTTCTTTCTCTTCATGATTACTCCAATGAATCTTTACATACGGAATGATACGCCATCTTAGAACTTGCTCTTTTCGATCAATAATTCGAAGGAGGAATTTTTTTTTTTTTCTAGCATCCATTTATTATCAGTAAAATCCTTCCTTATTTACAACTAACGTATTTCATAATATCTTTTGCTTTAAAAGATTAATATTTCTAATCAATTCAGACCACCACGCTTTTGCTGCGCACTCTGATATCAATTTACCAAATTATCTAAATCTATAAAAAAATAAAAATATCTTTGTATATTAAATCAATCAAAGATAGATCCAACTTTCATATTTCATATACAATTTAGGATAAAATTTAAGATTTCCTTGTTATTACTATCTCTTAGGCATAGCACATCAAAATTAAATCTTCATCCACCTTCTATGTTTGAACTTATTACATAAGCTTCACCACTCCTTAAGAATTCAATATGTCTAGAATTAATTTGAGTTAACCTTCGATTTACCTTACAATCATTTAGACAACTTCCAAACCAACTTTTCTTTACAAAAAAAATTAACAATAAAATCAGCAAAGTTATCATGTCCTTTATCCATATAGGTTTAGCATTCCAATGTCATCGAATATATCCAACATAATATATCAATACCTCCCACTTTATTCTAGGGTCAGCACTTCTCGTACTCAGGTCAACCTTGCTAATTAAAATCTATGATATAACTCGTCAATTCTATTATAGACATCATATACCACTTATACATAAATTTCTTCATAATACCTATTGATTCGAAATCAAATTATTGAATCCTTTCTTTTATATCTATCATGTTCCTCATGATCTTAGCCTCAAGTTCAAATATCACTAAAGTCACAATCCCGAATAATGATAACCTTAAGTTTAAATACCACTTAAGTCATATTCTCTAGTGATCATAATCTAAACTTTATATCATTCTATCACGTCCTTAATGATCATAATCTTAAGCTCTTGATATTATCCATTATACTCCACTCGATCACATCCTATTGATCATACATAAAATTTTGATATTACTTTATAATTTCAATAATCTTAAACTTAAGCTCTGATATTATTCTATCATATCCTAATCATTTATATCATTTATATCATAATCCCCCAATGATTATAACCTAAGCTCTGATACCATAAAATGTCACGCCCCAAATCCGGGACATAACACGGCCATGCTACCGAGGGATGGAGCCCACGATAATACGAAGCCAATCCATCATAATCATCTAAAATCCATCAAAATAAAAAAAATTTAATTCTATTATTCATCAAATAATCGAACCAATATTGGTTCAGAGCATCTAAATTCAAAAGCAAGTACTAACTCGAATCTCAACATTCATAAATAACTACAAATTCATGATTATAAAATAAATTAAACTTCTGTTGTCAAATTTTTCAGCTTGCTATACCGATCTTCAAGCTTGGATTCCCTTTCCTTCGGTCCTAGCCTTATTTCTCTATACATGAAAAAGAAAACAAAAAGAATATAAGCTACACTAGCTCAGTAAGTAGACTTCCACTTCCTTACCGGATCAAGCATAAGTTTTCTATGATAATGCATCATTTAGCAAATAACAATTATTGCAAAAATAAATATTTCATAGAACATATAATAAAATAAGTTATAAGCTCATCATGCATGCATAAATCATGTATATTTCACAATTATGAATCGTAAATCATTTTCATTATGTATTCATGTCATGTTTTAAAACATTGCTCACAGACATTCGTGCTAAGGTCACTATTATACCTGTGACAGGGCCATGTTTCTTAATCAACAGAGTTCTTAATTCATGTGCCAACTTTATACCCGCTGGCAGGGTCATGTTTCATGTGGATGCTAGCTCCGGATGTCGACCTTCCCGAAGGGATTCATTCATAGCCATCTGAGAGTCTTTGAAATCATTATATATTTTTCTTAAAACATACATATACATAAATGAAAAAACAATGAAATTCATACTTCATAATTATACTATTTTTATAAGACATATTCATGAAATCAATGCTCATAATAAAACATGCTTTTTCATATCACATATGCCGATCCTTATTTTATGAAAATTATGATTTCATCAATAGCAATTCTTTTACATAAAAACATGATCATTTAAAAATAAATAAGAAGTATAAAATCTACTTACCTCGTTCGTCTTAGATCTTCAGACTTCGTTAAAAGAATCAGCTAATCCTATTTAAAATATCAAATCATCATCAATTTCTATTCCATAAATATAATAAGATTAAATCATAAGGAAAGAGGATTGTTGTCCGGATGTGTCGCTCCATCCAGATACCAGGGCAATTCAGGGTCTCTGATCTGAGGGTCAGATTTAAGTGACTTGATCAAGAAATCATGAAGCACAGATCGAATTAAAGTCAAGATCAATCAATAGGGTTCTTTAATAATAAATTTGAAAGATCTTTGATACGATCAGATGTGGTTGACATACAATACGGATATCAAAGCAATTTTGGATCATCTTGTTAGAGTCAATATGAATCCCTAAAAGATGAAGGCATGACTCGATACAAGATCCATAGACCTTTTTTTTTTAGAGAGAAAGTCGGTTATGAGAGAGAAAGTAGAGAGAGAAAGTAAAGAGAGAATCTTCGTATCCTTCAAAAGTGACAATCATGATTGAGATCATCAGAGGTTATATCAGGATGACTTAATATGTATTAATCATGATCGATGTTATCAATTTCGAAGAAGGATCGGATCAGGATCTAATCTACTGCACGAATTTCGAAGCAGTCTCAGATCATCATATTTTTATCTCAAGTTTATCCTAGGGTCTGTGATGCAATCAGAGAGAGAATGACCCTAGAGAGATGAAATCCATAAAAAGAGATAAAAGGTCTAGAGAGAGAAAATAGGGAGAAAATTTAGAGAGAGAAAATGGAGAGAGAAGGTAGAGAAAGAAAGTTCAATTCTAGAGAGAGAAAGATTTAAGAGAGAAATGAGAGAAACTTTCTCTCACATGTATTTTTTATTATTATTATTATTCTTATATATATATATTTTTCTTTTTCTTTTTTTTCTTTTTAGAGAGAGAAAATAGAGAGAGAAAGAGGGAGAAAGAGGGGAGAGAGGAAATTTTTCTCTTTTCTTTTTTTTTTTATTTTTCTATTTTGCATTTTCTTTTCTTTTTCCTTTTTCTTTTCTTTTTCTTTTTCCTTTTTCTTTTCTTTTTCTTTTTTTTTTCTTTTCTTTTCTTTTCTTCTTCTTCTTCCCGGGCTTTCATTGGGCCGAAACAGGGGACCTAAAGGTCCCCGTGCCTTGACCGGCCGATCACGGCCATATCATGCCTGGCGGTGGCCAGCGGCAAGGGCAGCCTTCCCCCGTGTTCGGAAGGCCCGTACCGGCGGTCGGTGGTGGCCGTCGGTGCCGGAAAATCGGAGAAAAGAAGAGGCCGGACAGAGGTTCTCTTTTCCAACAAAATCCGACGACACCCGTCGCTAGCAATCGTGCCCACAGGCACCGGAAAGAAGGGAGAGAAGAGAGGAAGAGGAAGGAGACCTTACCACAACCTCCGGTAACCCCCACCGGTGTGAAATCGAGGCGAGCACAGGTCGAGGAGTCGCGGCTTCAAACGAAAAAATCGGAGAAAAACTCCGACGATAGTCGGTGACTGATGGATCTACCCTTAGAGGAGAGGAGGGGGGTTCTTATAGAGCTCGTCCTAGGGTCATTTAATTGTCCTAGGACTCCGATTTTTGATCGGAATCGGAGAAGAGGAAGACTCCGATCGGGAGTCTTCCTCCCTATTCTGTTTTTTTTTTTTTTTTTCTTTTTTTTTTCTGGTGGACTTTGTGAGCTGGTTTTGGGCCCAATTGGACCGGGTTATCATATTTAAATAGTCAAGCTATTTGGTGAGTTCCCGATGGAAGCACAAAAGAAGGTAAAAAGTGATCTCATAATTGAGGATGCACCGTAGGAAGGACATGCAGTCCCCTGGTTTTCATGCTTCCACGATCGGTTGCTGCAGAGAGCCTCACGTGGTCGAGGTATACTTGGATTTTACTCCCTCGAAGGGACAAAAAAAAAAAAAAAAAGAAAAACATTATTCTTCTCATGATGCTATCCTTAGTGTTGTCTGATTTGCTTAAAATAATCTACGTTTCAACTTGAATTTACAGATCCAAACCATTAAGAAGCTTGTTTAAAATTCCCTTTTTTGCTTTTATAGATCAGTTTATCCAAGCAAATCTCCTAGGAGCGTCAATATTACCTAAGACTTACCGCCATCCCATCTTTTTCTTGGCAAATGCAAATTAGAGCATGCCTTATTATAATACAAATAATGTCAAACATGTTTATCCTATGTGAGTCATCATTCTTGTCACATCAATGCATAACTTTTGCACATGATTGCCATTCCCTGTACATTCAGTATGCTTCTCATTTTGTTCGAGTGTCTGCGTTCCTGGCTGCAAAACATTCAATATGCTTGAATGTCCATTGATATTGTGGGAATTACCATCCTTAAATTTAGGACACGAAGAAAGGATTTGAAGGGCCTCGACCATTGAAATCTCGTTGGCAAGGTCTGGAAGATGCCTCACTTCAAGAAAATGTAAATTTGTTACTAAGGATTTGTTGTTCATAATTCGTGTCCCTGATTTTTCTCATGAGATCAAGCGTTAGACTTTTCCCAATAACTATACTTTTTTTGCTGTTTAGATTGGATTCAAAACTTAAATTACTTTTTTTTTTCTCCCCTCTAGCAACAAAATTCTTGGCGGTTTCTTGAAATTTGTGAATATTATGTTTTCTCGTTATATAGCTTTGTCAAAACACGTCCATTTGTCAATATTGTCACTCTACCAGTTGTCCTACATTTTAAGCCAGTGAAAATTTAACGGACGCTCAGTCGTGGCAGGGTGACAAGAAATGCCACAATTTCAGTTAAAAAACCAGCAAATTTGCATCTATTTCTGTTTATCTTATAATTATTGCTGTCATGCTTGAAGCAAAAATATTAATCAGTTTAATTACACAGATAGAACCAATCTTTTCGCATCTCCAATTGATAGCTTTGTCAATGTTTTTAGATTGCTAACTTATTACTGTTTCACCAAAACTTGCCTAGCGTTTTCGCATAGACTGACTTATAGTTCACCTCTAATGTGACAATTATTGTTGACATACTAACTTTACTTTCCATTTGTACCTTCCCCTTCCATGTTATGTTTATTTATGATAAAGTACAGCATGCATCGAATTTCTCTTGAACCAAAGTGATGCTTTCACATTTTGATACAAATATGTAGGAAAGCAATACTCTAAGAGTGTGTTTGGTTCACCATAAGAATCGGAATCAAAATAAGAGCGGATTGAAAAGAAAATTGGAATGACCATCTCTCTCAAATCTTTTGGTTCATAATCGAAATGAGAATCGAATAGATGCAGATTAAAAGGGACAAAAAAGCCCTAACCGATCAATCCAACCACAAAACAAGTATCATATTAAATTAATAAGAAAACTCATACAAAAAAAGAAATAAGGAATACCTTGAATCGGGATCGAGGAGCTTGCAGTCGTAGTTGGTACGTTTGTCGGAATCGAATAGCATCGAGTAAGCAAAATGAATTCAAATGAACTCATCGCTTCTGGTTGGTTGCCAACACATCCGGGTGCCACACGCATGCTAGCTGTTAGTATGCTACTTGATCTCCTAGCCCGTAGAGCCTGAGGAAATGATGAGCACATTGTAGAGTGAGGCAAAGGAGGATTGCGATGTCAAGATAGGATGGTGGCAGGGGGGCTGTTGCTTCACCATGGCCGTGTACATAGTGAAGATGCCTAATGAGCTAAGGGAGGTGGCGAAGGGAGGGAAGGGAAAATTGAGGAGAGGAGGCGCGGGGGGGAGGGGGAGGTGGAGGTGGAGAGGCTGAGTCGGGATTGGATATTTTTATGTACATTGGATGATTGGGGTAACAAAAGATATTTTTAGACAAAAATTTTTTAAACAATGGGATGAGATTTGAATCCATGGGGAGAATTCATATTAGATTTTGGAAAGATTGGACCATTCTCATTTCCCAATATAATCAGAATCAGAATGAGACTCCTCCTAACCAAATGATTGGAATAGGAGCCATCTATTTTTATTTTCATTATCATTTCAGACTCCAACTCCCCCAACCAAACACTCGCTTGAGATATTGCCAAAGGTTACAAATAAGATTCACCATAGAAGAAACTTCATCTCAAGATGGCCATCAGAGTTCTATATTTTATTAATTATTGCATCCTATTATATTACTTTAAACAAAAATTTATAATTGGATTCTAATTTGCATGCGATGATTGAAATAATAGAAGTAGAAAAGTGAAAGAAAATTGGTGGGAGAATGAAGTCCTTTCGAAACATGATGCCTTCAAAGTCCAATTGAGTTCTGCAAGAAGCTTTGCCTCTTGTTGCCTTGAAATTTGATGTTTTTTCATCTAAAACAAACATTACATTCGAATATCAGCAAGCATGTGTAGCAACTCATCATAAATCATTTTCTGGTTTTATTGTCTTTGAGGGCATGTGTAGGAAATCCAGTAGGGTTAGACTGGATTTTTTACAGAAATCGGGCTTGCTAGCCTGTTCAGCCCATTTTCTTATAAAGGCCTATCCTATTTTCGGCTTAAATCCTATCTATGGGTCCATTGGGCTGTAGGATTAAAAAAAAATAAAAATCTATGGAAATCTTTTTTTTTTTTTTTTATGGTAACTGAAATCCTTTTTTTTTTTCTTCCCATAGAGTTTAGGCTGAAAAGGAATTGGGTTGACATAGACCTTACCTAAATAGACGGTAATCGATGCTCTTATAGAAAATCCAGCCCAATCCATTGCTGGATTTCCCAAACGGGGTATGATTATTTGCCCGTAATTATGATATCAAAGTACTCAACCATGTCTAAAGTATAATACTTCTTAGCCCACGGAGAGGCAATAATTGTTGGAGCCCTGATCATCCCAAGAGTTGTGGGTCTAACTTGTGAAATGTGATGGGATGGTTAGGATTTCATTTATGCAAGTCCAAGCTACCTCGTCACGGATGACTAGAATCTTCTTGGTGATCCTTTTTTTTTAAAATGGTCTTCTATATTTTTCTTAACCTTTTTTTTAAAAAAATACAAGATCCTTCGGATTTTAGCGTCAATGATGTGTTTGGTTATACGCTGCTTTCACTGATCTTGTATAAAAGAGATAAAATAGAGATGATAGCCAGCTAGTTGTGCTGTTAGGATTTAGGAATGGAAATGGAGAAAAGGATTTAGGATTTAGGATTTAGAAATTTGTAAATATTATGTTTCTTGTTATATAGCCTTGTCCACATAAGTCCATTTGTCAATGCTGTCGCTCATTACAAGTCCTACATTTTTAAGCAAGTGGAAAATTAAAGGATATTCATTTGTAGCAGGGCAACAAGAAATACCACAATTTCTGTTAAAATACCAAGAGATTTGCATATTTTATTTCTTTAATTTATCTTATTATAGTTATTAATATCATCCTCAAAAGGAAAAAGAAATTACACTTCATTTTTTTTTCTTTTTTTTTAATATTTTATTTGCTGATTCACATAGATGTATCTTTTCTAGATGAGTTTAACTAAAATCCGATTTTACCCCCAAAAAAAAGGAGAAAAAATAACACTGATAGCGTCAATCTTTTCACATATATCTCATTGATAGCTTTGTCCTTGTTTTAGAGTGCTAACTGGCTATTATTTCATGAAGGGTCACTTACAGTTCGCCGCTAACGTGAAATCATTCTTTACATGTCTACTTTCCATTTGTCCCTTCCCCCTCCATCCTTATGCTTATTTACAACGAAGTACAACGTGCATCACTCTTCCCTTGAGTAGAAGTGACGCTTTTATGGCCACTTATGCCCTCCATTTAAAAAAAAAAAAAAAAAAAAAAAAGTTCATGCTTTCACGTTTTAATGCAAACGCAGGAAGCCCATGCTTTAAAGGTATTGCCAAAGGTTACCAGCAAGATTCCCTGCAGAAGAAACTCCATCTAAAGATGCCGAACAGAGTTCTATATTTGATTGTTGCATCTTATAAGATTACTTTAGGCAAAAAATTATAGTTGGATTCTGATTTGCTTGTCATGAGAGGAATTATAGAATCAAAAAAGTGAAAGAAAATCGTTGGGAGAACGGTGGCCTTTTGAAACATGATGCCTACGGTGTCCAATTTGAGCTCTGTGAGACGCTTTGCCTCTTGTTGCTTTGACATCTGATGATATTTTCATTTAAAAGAAACAAAAATGGATTCACGACGTAGCGAGCAGTAACAAGTCTTCAAAAATTATGTTCTGGTTTTATTGTCTTTTAAGTATGATTTACTGCCCATAATTATGCTATCAAGTACTCAAACATGTCTCAATTATATTAGCCCACAGAGAAACAACCAAATGTTGGGAGTCCTAATCATTCTAAGAGTTGCGGGTCTAACTTGTGACGCGTGGTGGATGGTTCAATTGGAGTCCTAATCATTTAGCGGCGGTTTTTGAAATTTTTAACGTTGGTATCGGCCACTACTAAAAGTCAAAAGCAACGCCATGATTGCTGTTCATTATGCGAGCTGTCGCTTTTATATCTCCCATCCGCGCCATAAGAGGAGGCAAAGGAGTGTTGAAGCTGGACGAGAGAGGGGGGAATGGAAGAGGGAAGCAAGCAAAAGCAAATGGGCTTTGTGCTGAGGAATTCCTTCTTGGTTGTGGCGTTGGTCCTCTTCCTCGCTGCTGCGGCCACTGCTGTCCCTGCTAGAGCTGAAATTAAATATAATTTAATTAGATTTAGTTTGAACTTGATTGAATCAAGTCTAATTGATTTATTGGATAAGCCAAGTGTAAGAAAAAACTAGTCCTAGTTCAATTAGGATTTAGATCAACCTAATTTCTAATTTGATTAAAAAATTAAAACAGATTTAAATCTAATTTAATCTGATTAAATTAGGTTCTTAATTGGATTAAGACCTATTTTAATTGGATTGATCTAATTTTGATTTGATTTGGTTTGAGAAACCAAATTAAAAAAATCATAAGATAGAATCCTAGTAAGACTAAGATTCTACCTTGCGCCACATAAGCCCCCCACGCCCTCTCCCTTATTCCATGCCAATTTTCTCTTATTTTGTGCGACAAAAATCCTCTCCCAGGTCTTCACCGCACCCCTTATCTTGCCATATTTGGATAAACCTTGACTAGGTATTTGACCTAGACAAGGACTCTATCATATCTCTTTATATAAAATGAATTTCTTCATAAAATTTTCGTGAAAAATAGATCAAAGAGAGACCTTTGGGGCGTCCAAAAATCATAGAGAAAGAAAGTTGGGGCATGGAGATATAATAGACACAAGATAGGGTGTCTGGAGAGAGCAAAAGGAAGAAGAAGAGGGTCTTCTTCTAAGGTTGTTGTATTCATCTCTTCCCTTCCTCCGTCTTCAATTTTCTGAGAGCGTCTCAGATCTGAAACTCTTCCTCCTACTTCTCATCTTTGGAAGAGTCCAAATCAAGAAGAAGGAGGCACTTGATCAACTATCGAAGAAGGATCAGCACAATACTAGCATACTGTGCTGATTTCCTGGAGCAGGACTTTTGATCGAGATTCGTGGGCTCGTGTAGACGGCTCCTAGAAGTCGGACACGTGTGCAGCTCGCAACATCATCCTCAAGTCCGGATCAGAAAAGTTAGAACATTTAACTTGTAAGATAATAGGTCTGATCTATTGTTTATTACATACGTTAGATGTAGCATAGAAACATGTTGATATGATCAATATGTAGTTCATTCTCTATATATTTTAATTTTTGATTCAATATTATGTAATAATTATGTAATAGGATCTTAAATTTATTAATTTTTTGATTTTATAAAATAAATTTTAATTTATTTAATCTTCTGTTATATGATTTTAAAAAATTTTTTAAATTTAATCCTGAAATTTCAGATTTGATATGCAGTGGCATGCAGTAGAAGAAGAGGAATGGACTCTGGATTCTGAATCAAGTAGAAGGATTGTCCAGTCTACCAAGAAGTACATAGATTACCGTGTGATAAGAAGCAGAATGGCAGCTGTCCCTGCCCGTGTGGGCATCCATATAAACGTGGTTGCACTGATACCTATAAATGTAGAAAGGATCACCCACATCCACCTATTTAACTTGATTTTATTCTTCATGTACTCTAAATTAATTTCGTGTGTCGGAGTACCTTGTTGTTATTGTTGTTGATGCTGCTGCTGTTGTTGTTTGGAAGACTAAGAAGCCCTCTTGCCTGTAGAACGAATACAGGGGAAATATGTTTTCTAGGTATTTGAAGATAAATAAGAAGGAAAAAAGTGTGGTGTTTCGCTATCATACTTGAATATTTATTTGATTTCTACCTAGATATATGCGGCCTTCTTGTGCGACACAGGTTTACGGTCTTAGAATTTGTTGGGTATAAAATACCCACAGTCGAAGTTTTCAGCAGAATAAACTCCGAGAGGACTCCGCCCGGACTCCTACGGGAGTCGGACTCCGTCCACGACTCCAACCTCAAGGGGGACTCCGCCCGGACTCCCACGGGAGCCGGGCACCGTCGCCAACTTCGACCGCCGGTAAGATCCGTCCGGACTCCTACGGGAGCCGGACTTCGCACCTGACTTTAATTGCAGGAGACTCCGCCCGGACTCCTACAGGAGCCGGGCTCCGCCCGCGACTTCAACTCCGAGAGGACTCCGCCCGGACTCCTACGGGAGCCAGGCTCCGCCCACGACTCCAACCTCAAGGGGGACTCCGTCCGGACTCCCACGGGAGCCGGGCTCCGTCGCCAACTTCGACTGCCAGTAAGATCCGTCCGGACTTCTACGGGAGCCGGACTTCGCACCTGACTTTAATTGCAGGAGACTCCGCCCGGACTCCAACGGGAGCCGGGCTCCGCCCGCGACTTCAACTCCGAGACGACTCCGCCCGGACTCCTACGGGAGCCGGGCTCCACCCACGACTCCAACCTCAAGGGGGACTCCGCCCGGACTCCCACGGGAGCCGGGCTCCGTCGCCAACTTCGACCGTCGGTAAGATCCGTCCGGACTCCTATGGGAGCCGGACTTCGCACCTGACTTTAATTGCAGGGGACTCCACCCGGACTCCTACGGGAGCCGGGCTCCGCCCGTGACTTCAACTCCGAGAGGACTCCGCCCGGACTCCTACGGGAGCCGGGCTCCGCCCACGACTCCAACCTCAAGGGGGACTCCGCCCGGACTCCCACGGGAGCGGGGCTCCGTCGCCAACTTCGACTGCCGGTAAGATCCGTCCGGACTCCTACGGGAGCCGGACTTCGCACCTGACTTTAATTGCAGGGGGCTCCGCCCGGACTCCTACGGGAGCCGGGCTCCGCCCGTGATTTCAACTCCGAGAGGACTCCGCCCGGACTCCTACGGGAGCCGGGCTCCGCCCACGACTCCAACCTCAAGGGGGACTCCGCCCGGACTCCCACGGGAGCCGGGCTCCGTCGCCAACTTCGACTGTCGGTAAGATCCATCCGGACTCCTACGGGAGCCGGACTTCACACCTGACTTTAATTGCAGGAGACTCCGCCCGGACTCCTACGGGAGCCGGGCTCCGCCCGCGACTTCAACTCCGAGAGGACTCCGCCCGGACTCCTACGGGAGCCGGGCTCCGCCCACGACTCCAACCTCAAGGGGGACTCTGCCCGGACTCCCACGGGAGCCGGGCTCCGTCGCCAACTTCGACTGCCGGTAAGATCCGTCCGGACTCCTACAGGAGCCGGACTTCGCACCTGACTTTAATTGCAGGGGACTCCGCCCGGACTCCTACGGGAGCCGGGCTCCGCCCGTGACTTCAACTCCGAGAGGACTCCGCCCGGACTCCTACGGGAGCCGGGCTCCGCCCACGACTCCAACCTCAAGGGGGACTCCGCCCGGACTCCTACGGGAGCCGGGCTCCGTCGCCGACTTCAACCGCCGGTAAGATCCGTCCGGACTCCTACGGGAGCCGGACTTCGCACCTGACTTTGATTGCAGGGGACTCCGCCCGGGCTCCTACAGGAGCTGGGCTCCGCTCGCGACTTCAACTCTGAGAGGACTCCGTCCGGACTCCCACGGGAGCCGGGCTCCGCCCACGACTCCAACCGCAAGGAGGACTCCGCCCGGACTCCTACGGGAGCCGGACTCCGTCATCAGCTCCGACCGCTGCCGAACTTCAGCCGACGGATCTGCACTCCCAGGCAGGCCACAATAACGGCCACGATCCTGCTCCACTTCCTGCGGCAGATTTCGCGCAGCTCCATCACTCCCTGACAGGCCGCAGTAACGGTCACAGCACTGCTCCACTTCCTACGACAGATCCCGCACAGCTCCACTACTCCCTGGCAGGCCACAATAATGGCCATGATTCTGCTCCACTTCCTGCGATGGATACCGCGCGATTCTCCCATCCACTGGTAAATCGTGACAACAGACGCCGCTCCACTCCCCGCGGCAGACTCCACGTGGCGCACCCCGGTGATAGCCACGGGTCCACTCCACTACTCTTCGCAGCAAACTCCACCTGACCCTGGGCAGCCTACTGCCAGACGGTTACAGATGTCACTATCAGGCTACTGCCCCCTCCGCCTATAAAAGGGGCCCCAGATACGTTATTGAATAAGCTCTAGTTTTTTACCTAAAACTCTGCTAAATTCTCCGTTCGAGCACTCCATTCTTGTTGAGGCAGAGAACTGACTTGAGCGTCGGAGGGTCTTGCCGGAGCAACCCCACCTCCAGTTTAGACTTCCTTTACAAGTCCCGGCGGCGACCGCGACTCCCTCGACTCCAGATTCTCCGGTGCAAGCAAATTTTTGCACTAACAGGATTGGCGCTAGAGGAAGGGTGCGAACCTCCGCAGTGCCCTTGTTCTTAAAGGAGCGCTCAACGGAGCTGCCTTCGATCATCTCCTCCGACATCCATTCCTTGTTTCCCCCACGGGATCCTTACTTGATGCCTCCCCGCAAGGCATCCACGCGACGGTCCACGGCCTCCGTAGCCAGATCTCAGGCTCCGGCCTCTCCTCCTGTTTCTCAACCTCCTCCTCCTCCTCCAGCGGCGGCGGTCGGTGCGGAGCAGTTTGATCTGCTGGCGCAGCAGGTCAGAGGCCTCACAGAAGCTGTGCATGCTATACAGCAGCAGCACTCGCAGGCATCAGTACGCCCGGAAAGGGCATTCTCGGAACACCAGAATCCGACGGCGGGGCGGGCCACCTGGGCCAGCCGCCCCGTCCTTCCTGGAAAAATGAACCCGAGGGTGGAGAGCCCTCAATCGGACCACGAAAGATCCCTGCCCCTATTCTGCCAGAGGACCCTCGCGACTCGAAGTCGAGAGGATTTCCTGGACCGGAGGCTCCAGGAGATGAACCGACGGATAGAAGAGCTCCGCCATGCTCCCCCCGCTTATGGTGAGGATATTTGTACTGACCCTCCCTTCTCTCAAATGATCATGCAGGAATCGATCCCGCCAAACTTCAAGCTCCCCCAATTTGAAAGCTACGACGGGACTTCAAACCCGGTTGATCATCTGGAAGCCTTCCGGACGATGATGCTACTTCACGGCGCTCCCGATGCCATTCTATGCCGGGCCTTCCCATCCACCTTGAAGGGAGCGGCGAGGAACTGGTACTCGGCTTTGAAACCGGGCACCATCTTTTTCTTCGATCAAATGAGCCACCAATTTGTGGCCCATTTTGTCAGCAGCCGGCGCCCCCGGAAGGGTTCGGAGTCCCTCATCAATATCAAGCAGAGGAAAGGGGAGTCCATTCGGGCCTACATCAACAGTTTCAACGTCACAGCGCTGGAGGTCCGGAACTTGGACCAATCAGTCGCAATGGCCGTCTTGAAGGGTGGCCTTCAGAAGAATGACCTTTTGTTCTCCTTGAAGAAAAAGTACCCCAGGGATTTTGCTGATTTGCTGGCCCGGGCTGAGGGATACGCCCGAGCGGAAGAAGCCTTCAAAATGAAGGATGAAGAAACAGCGAGGGAGCGGCAAGTGGGAGACTCGAGTAAGCCCGCAATTGAAAAAAGGCCCAGAGAAGCTCGGCCGCGTTCTCGATCCCCTCCTGGGCACAAGCATGCCCATACTCCACCCCGGGTATGCAGACAGAGAAGTCCGGATCGTGGGGTTCGACGGGGTTTCCCACCGGGGAGATTCCGCAACTACGCCCCCCTCAACGCCTCGAAGGCCCAGGTACTGATGGAGGTCAGGGAGCAGCTCCCTAGGCCAGAGAGGATGCGCACACACCCCGGGAAGCGCAACCCCAACAAGTTCTGTCTCTACCACCGCGACCACGGCCATGACACGGAGGAATGCATCCAGCTCCGGGATGAGATCGAGGAGCTCATTCGGCGAGGTCGACTCGACAGGTTCATCCGACGCAGGCCTGAGGGTAGAGGAGATCGGCCAAGGGCCCTTCCGCAACCTGAACCACCAAGAAGGGAGGAGCAACCCGGGGACCGGCCTCCCATCGGGACCATCGACTCCATCACTGGAGGGCCTCAAGGAGGAGCAGACCTCCCGCAACCGTGGAACTCGAAAAATCTGTAAATGTATCACTTACGATTTCACTTTGAATCTAAATTTTTTCCTACTTGACGTACTCTTCCCATTTGGCATGGATTTGCCACGACTGGATATGACCCCTCCAAACGTCTGAAACAAAGTTATGTTGGGAACGGGGGGAGAACCCCATCCTAACATACCTGAAATGAAAGTCCGACTATCTCGAGATCGGATGGGGGGAGAGACCTTACAGCGCCCTAATGTGCCCCCACAGCCATGTCAGGAACAGGAGGAAGACCTCGTCCTGACATGAGCAAAGTCAAAGGCCCGGTTCTTTTAGACCGGATGGGGGGAGAGGCCTTACAGCGCCCTAATGTGCCCCCACAGCCATGTCAGGAACAGGAGGAAGACCTCGTCCTGACATGAGCAAAGTCAAAGGCCCGGTTCTTTTAGACCGGATGGGGGGAGAGGCCTTACAGCGCCCTAATGTACCCCCACAGCCATGTCAGGAACAGGAGGAAGACCTCGTCCTGACATGAGCAAAGTCAAAGACCCGGTTCTTTTAGATTGGATGGGGGGAGAGGCCTTACAGCGCCCTAATGTGCCCCCACAGTCATGTCAGGAACAGGAGGAAGACCTCGTCCTGACATGAGCAAAGTCAAAGGCCCGGTTCTTTTAGACCGGATGGGGGGAGAGGCCTTACAGCGCCCTAATGTGCCCCCACAGCCATGTCAGGAACAGGAGGAAGACCTCGTCCTGACATGATAAAAGTCAAAGGCCCGGTTCTTTTAGACCGGATGGGGGGAGAGGTCTTACAGCACCCTAATGTGCCCCCACAGCCATGTCAGGAACAGGAGGAAGACCTCGTCCTGACATGAGCAAAGTCAAAGGCCCGGTTCTTTTAGACCGGATGGAGGGAGAGGCCTTACAGCACCCTAATGTGCCTCCACAGCCATGTCAGGAACAGGAGGAAGACCTCGTCCTGATATGAGCAAAGTCAAAGACCCAGTTCTTTTAGACCGGATGGGGGGAGAGGCCTTATAGCGCCCTAATGTGCCCCCACAGCCATGTCAGGAACAGGAGGAAGACCTCATCCTGACATGAGCAAAGTCAAAGGCCCGATTCTTTTAGACCGGATGGGGGGAGAGGCCTTGCAGCGCCCTAACGCGCCCCCACGGCCATGTCGAAAATGGGAGAAGAACCTCGCCCTGACTTGAGCAAGGTTGAAGGCCCGGACTCCTACGGGAGCCGGGCTCCGTCCGTGACTTCTGCAGCAAGGGAGACTTCGCCCGGACTCCTACGGGAGCCGGGCTCCACCCACGACCTCTGCAGCAAGAGAGACTTCGCCCAGACTCCTACGGGAGCCAGACTCCACCCCACGACTTCTGCAGCAAGGAAGACTCCGCCCGCCCTGGCAATGGCCCTTACGTGCCCTCGCGGAAATGGGAGGAGAACCTCATCCTGATGGTGATGAAACCTGACCGCCCAACAAGATCAGATGAAGGAAAAAAGCCCCTTAGCGGCACCCCCACGCTCCTGTGCAACCCCGCAAAGGGCGAGGGGAGCGCCCTCACTCGGAGAAGAGGAGAAAAATTAAAAAGGAAGGGTGACGAACTACGACGGAAACAGATGAAGGATGAACTGCACCAAAGACCTAAAAGACTTCGTCCCAACGGAGACGGGGAGTTCCTACCAAACACCCCCGGCCTCTAAAAAGACTCCCGACACAGGTCAGGAGGACAGCGACATCCCCGAAGTAATGCAGAGTCCGGACCGTCAAGCTCGGGCTTGCGGCCATGTACGACGAGGAAGGCAAGCCAACGCATCGACGACTGGGCGCCTCCCAACGACGTCTACATCAGACAAGTCAAACGACAAGAAAAGTTCAGGGGACGACAATCTAATACAATACGCGGACGAGGTAACACAAAACACCTTTTTCATTCCATTTCCGAAATACACGCTACAAAGCCCGAAAGACCAAGGAAAGAAAAGCAAAATAACAAAAAGGGAAGTAAATACATGAAAAGACAGAAGGACGAAAAGAGCTCTAAGGAGGCTCTGCTCCCTCCGACCTAGAGTTATCTGCTCCACCCCTCATCCAGGACTGCCTTAGATTCTCAATTTCTTCTTCTAGCTCTTCCCTTTTCTGCAGCACGTCCTGGAGCGCCCGACGAAGTCGCTGGCTCTCGGCCTCCGCCTCTCGACGCCTCTTCCTCAAGACCTCGGATTCTACCTCCGCGTCCGCGACGGCCCGCTGCTCATATGCCAGTTGAATCTTCAGTTGTTGCAGCTCGGCTATCTTTTCTCCGAGGGTGACAGAAATCCCTTCAACGGTTCCTCTTAGGGACTGGAGCTCATCAGAATCCCGGGCGGAAGTAAGCTGAGCCCTACTGGCCAGCTGCCTCTGGAGACGGGCGACTTCGTCGGTCGCCGCCCTGAGTCTCCCTTTATATTCCTCCACCTGCCTGCGCCAGCTGGCCCGATGCACGTCGTGGCTCACCTCGGCATCCCGAAGCTGCCGCTGAAGGTCGGAGACCTTCTTCGACCACTCCTGGTCACCGTCGACCCGAGCCAAGAGCCGGGACGAACTTCCTTCCAGCTGGCCGATCTTCCCCTTCGCGGCTGACAGTTCCACCTTGAGGGCGCTAATCCTAGCGGCCTGAGCCCAAATTCAGTCGCTGGCGCTCTTCTTGCATTCCTCAAGCTCCTTCGCAAAATTCGCCTTCCTCCGGCTATACTCCATGATCCCCTTCATGTGGAGATTTTGAAAGTGGGTGGCCTCCGCGGCGGCTTCAGAATGACCTTCCCTCAATCTGCGAAGCTCGCCTTCCATCTTCTTTGACTTCTTTGTCAAGTGAAGGACTTCCTTCTTCAGCCGCTGGATCGTCGACTTCAGCGGGACCCCCAGGGGCAGGGGAAGTGCTTCTGCAGGACACTGTCATCGGAAGGCAAAAGCGTCAAAGCACGATTCATCGCAGGAAGAAAAACAGAGAGAAGAAGGGGAGGGAGGAGAAGCCATCCGCGATAAGAAATTCAGCTTTATTGATTGGATGATTCTTGAAGACAAAAAGAAAAGAAAAATTACGATGAAATAAAAATACAAGGTCGGAGGTCTCAGACCTCAGAGGCGAGGGTTGGAGAACTCGGTGTCCCCGGCAAGGGGGCTGCAACAGCAGTAGCGGCTGGCAAGGGACCGGCCTCATCTTCGGACTCCTCGCCTAAGAAACTCAGGTCGAGCTCCGAAAATTTTCTGGCCACCTTCTCTTGGCAGAGCTCAAACCCCTTGATGAACGCCTCCTGGCCGAATTGGACATTCAGGTCCCTCATCTCCACGGAAGCCTTGAATTCCTCTACCGCAAGGACTCTGGCCTCCGAGACCAGGATCGGAATCTGCTCAGCCAAGTTGGCGACCTCGACCTCCGTCCTTCTCGCCGACTCCTTCAAGGTCTGCCTCTCCTCCTCCCGGGCTTGTTTCTCTCTTTCCAGGGCCTCTTGGAGGGCTACTACTTCGGCCATCTTTGCTTGGAGGTGAGCAACCTCGGCCCGGCAGTGCTCCTCCACCTGGAGGATGACCCTCCTCGCACGGTTCATCGCCTCGATATTGGTGAGGAGCTGGTGCCCAATCTGCAAGGACGGCTAGGGGATCAGAACAAAGGCCGAATAGCCAGGTAAATAAATATTTGCTTACCTCAAGGAAGGATCCCAAAGAGTCCCAGGCCCGCTGCTCAGGATCGACGCGGTCGATCCTCTCGACGACGTCGGGCAGAATGCAGCCGTCGATCAACCGCCTGATCAAGTCCCTATCATTGAAGGGATTCTCTGGCCCCTCTTCAGAGCAGAGGGACTCGTCAGCGGCAGTTCAGCGGCTACTCACCCTGCGGGCCACCGATTTCCTTCTCTTCCCCCTCTCGGCCACGGGCGCCTCCGTGGAGCGGACCCCCGAAACAGGGGCCCCGATCGGCGGACTCCTCGAGGAGGCCCGGGGAGCTGTTGCCTCGGCATCCGAGGGAATGTCAATCGCTGGAGCCGCCTGGGTGGGTGCGGCCAAGCTCGACTCCTCCGCCCTGGCCCTCTTCGTCGATCCGGAGGTCGCGACACCCTTTCTTTTGTGGGCCCTGAGGCCCCTGGCAAGCATCCGCGCTGCTTCGGCGTCCATTCTTTAAAAAAAAAAAAAAGAGAGAGAGAAGAAGAAAAAGAAGCAAACCAATCAATCGAGAGTCGGAAATCAAAAAAAAAAGAGAAAAAAAGAAAAAAAAAAGAGAGAAGAAGAAAGAGGAGAAAAGAAGAGAGAAGGAAGAAGAGTAAAAAAAAGAGAAAGAAAAAGAAGAAGGACAGAAGAAAAAAAGATAAGGGAAGAGATGAAGTACTCGCAGGATCCTGGGGGCTCAGGCCAATGTTGAACAAAAATTGCTCCCTCAGAAGATTGGGAAGGGAAGGAGCGGAGTAGGCAAGAAGCTTCCGGGCAGCCTGAAGGTCATCCTCCCCCAGGTTGGGGGCCCGACGGACAGAATCCCTTAGAGAGCCCCAAGGGGGCAGGCCTAGCCTCAAGGTTGGGTAGTGGACAAAGAGGTATTTTCCCTTCCAATTACGGATTGAAGAAGGGGCACCTTTCAGCAACCCCTTCTTGTCGAACTGGGGGGAGAAGTACCACCAGTCCTTCACCGAAGGATGGCACTTGAAAGTATAGAAGTGCCTAAATAGGGAGAGGAACGGTTGGACCTCGACTACATGGCAAAGGGAGAGAAATCCTATCAAAAATCTAAAAGAATTCGGGGCCACAGAAGCCAAGGAGATGTCTAAGAAGCGGAAGAGGGCGACAACAAAGGAAGGAAGTGGAAGCCGGAGTCCGACATGGAACGCCTCCTGATACAGACAAAAATGACCGGATGGAGGAGTGCTAGCCCGGTCAGAAGGGCTCGGCAGCTCCAGGTCGTACTCGGAGGAACTCCATACTGAACCCTTATCAGAAGGAGTTCCTCCGGAGTCAGGAAACATGGAATGGCGCCCGGTGCAAAAATCGGGCGGAGCCCAGCCCCTGACGCGGGTTCGTCTACAGTGCAAGGGACCTGGGGGTTTGAGGCGGAAGAACTCCCGGAACCGCAGGGAGCGGAAGAGCCGGACGACATTTTGAGTAGCTTCGAATGAGGGCTCCAAAGATCTCGAAGAAGACGGACAGGATGAAGGGCGAGGGGTCATAGGAAACTAAGTTGGAGGAATACAAAAATAATGGCAAAGAAGAAGTCCCTAAGCGGTGAGAAGAAGGTTGAAGGTGCTGGAAATAACCTAGAACGCTCTGAGGGACCGGAGGGACGAAGACAGGAACGATTTGGAGGGCGCCTACGGCTCGAGAAGATACCAACTGAAACAGGGCTCTCGAAGGGAAGGCAGACACTGATAAAACTCTGGAATGGAATAGGGCCCCTAAAGGTGGAAGGATGGGTTTAAATAGACCCTAAAATCTGACGCCATGATGATCGCGAATCCCCCCAGGCCAGCCCGCGCCCGACACGTGTCCCACTCCCCCCGGCGGGCGGCTAAAAGCGGCTGACGAATCGGCAGAGCCATTATGGCGCCGTACCTGGGCCAGTGTACCGGCGGGAATTTCGAAGGGTCCCTTCGTATCGCCCCGATTCGAAAAGACTCCAGCACGCGCACATTTAATGCCAAAATATATGGAGGTGGCTGTGCGCAGGATTCGAGGGGACAACTTCGGCTATGCCAATCTCTCTGTACTTCCTTCATTCGAAATTCAAACTCGGAAGTAGGAGGACTGGTGTTGGGTATAAAATACCCACAGCCGAAGTTCTCAGCAGAATCAACTCCGAGAGGACTCTGCCCGGACTCCTACGGGAGCCGGACTCCGCCCACGACTCCAACCTCAAGGGAGACTCCACCCGGACTCCCACGGGAGCCGGGCTCCGTCGCCAACTTCGACTGCCGGTAAGATCCATCCAGACTCCTATGGGAGCCAGACTTCGCACCTGACTTTAATTGCAGGAGACTCCGCCCGGACTCCTATGGGAGCCGGACTTCGCACCTGACTTTAATTGCAGGAGACTCCGCCCGGACTCCTACGGGAGCCGGGCTCCGCCCGCAACTTCAACTCCGAGAGGACTCCGCCCGGACTCCTACGGGAGCCGGGCTCCGTCCACGACTCCAACCTCAAGGGGGACTCCGCCCGGACTCCCACGGGAGCCGGGCTCCGTCGTCAACTTCGACTGCCGGTAAGATCCGTCCGGACTCCTACGGGAGCCGGACTTCACACCTGACTTTAATTGCAGGAGACTTCGCCCGGACTCCTACGGGAGCCGGGCTCTGCCCGCGACTTCAACTCCGAGACGACTCCGCCCGGACTCCTACGGGAGCCGGGCTCCGCCCACGACTCCAACCTCAAGGGGGACTCCGCCCGGACTCCCACGGGAGCCGGGCTCCGTCGCCAACTTCGACTGCCGGTAAGATCCGTCCGGACTCCTACGAGAGCCGGACTTCGCACCTGACTTTAATTGCAGGGGACTCTGCCCGGACTCGTACGGGAGCTGGGCTCCGCCCGTGACTTCAACTCCGAGAGGACTCCGCCCGGACTCCTACGGGAGTCGGGCTCCGCCCACGACTCCAACCTCAAGGGGGACTCCGCCCGGACTCCCACGGGAGCCGGGCTCCGTCGCCAACTTCGACTGCCGGTAAGATCCGTCCGGACTCCTACGGGAGCCGGACTTCGCACCTGACTTTAATTGCAGGGGACTCCGCCCGGACTCCTACGGGTGCCGGGCTCCGCCCGTGACTTCAACTCTGAGAGGACTCCGCCCGGACTCCTACGGGAGCCGGGCTTCGCCCACGACTCCAACCTCAAGGGGGACTCCGCCTGGACTCCCACGAGAGCCGGGCTCCGTCGCCAACTTCGACTGCCGGTAAGATCCTTCCGGACTCCTACGGGAGCCGGACTACGCACCTGACTTTAATTGCAGGAGACTCCGCCCGGACTCCTATGGGAGCCGGGCTCCGCCCGCGACTTCAACTCCGAGAGGACTCTGCCCGGACTCCTGTGGGAGCCGGACTCCGCCCACGACTCCAACCTCAAGGGGGACTCCCCCCGGACTCCCACGGGAGCCGGGCTCCGTCGCCAACATCGACTGCCGGTAAGTTCCGTCTGGACTCCTACGGGAGCCGGACTTCGCACCTGACTTTAATTGCAGGGGACTCCGCCCGGACTCCTACGGGAGCCGGGCTCCGCCCGTGACTTCAACTCCGAGGGGACTCCGCCCGGACTCCTACGGGAGCCGGGCTCCGCCCACGACTCAAACCTCAAGGGGGACTCTGCCCGAACTCCTACGGGAGCCGGGCTCCGTCGCCGACTTCAATCGCCGGTAAGATCCGTCCGGACTCCTACGGGAGCCGGACTTCGCACCTGACTTTGATTGCAGGGGACTCCGCCCGGGCTCCTACGGGAGCCGGGCTCCGCCCGCGACTTCAACTCCGAGAGGACTCCGCCCGGACTCCCACGGGAGCCGGGCTCCGCCCACGACTCCAATCGCAAGGAGGACTCCGCCCGGACTCCTATGGGAGCCGGACTCCGTCATCAGCTCCGACCGTTGTCGAACTTCAGCCGACGGATCTGCACTCCCAGGCAGGCCACAATAACGGCCACGATCCTGCTCCACTTCCTGCGGTGGATTCCGCGCAGCTCCATCACTCCCTGACAGGCCGTAGTAACGGTCACAGCACTGCTCCACTTCCTACGACAGATCCCGCGCAGCTCCACTACTCCCTGGCAGGCCACAATAACGGCCACAATTCTGCTCCACTTCCTGCGATGGATACCGCGCGATTCTCCCATCCACTGACAAATCGCGACAACAGACGCCGCTCCACTCCCCGCGGCAGACTCCACGTGGCGCGCCCCGGTGATAGCCACGGGTCCACTCCACTACTCTTCGCAGCAAACTCCGCCTGACCCTGGGCAGCCCACTGCCAGACGGTTACAGTTGTCGCTATCAAGCTACTGCCCCCTCCGCCTATAAAAAGGGCCCCAGATACGTTATTGAATAAGCTCTAGTTTTTTACCTAAAACTCTGCTAAATTCTCCGTTCGAGCACTCCATTCTTGTTGAGGCAGAGAACTGACTTGAGCGTCGGAGGGTCTTGCCGGAGCAACCCCACCTCCGGTTTAGACTTCCTTTGCAGATCCCGGCGGCGACCGCGACTCCCTCGACTCCAGTTTCTCCGGCGCAAGCGGATTTTTGCACCAACAGAATTAAACAATCAAG
This sequence comes from Elaeis guineensis, assembly GCF_000442705.2. Lineage (NCBI taxonomy): Eukaryota > Viridiplantae > Streptophyta > Magnoliopsida > Arecales > Arecaceae > Elaeis > Elaeis guineensis. The sequence goes on from NC_025994.2 coordinate 80,808,631, forward strand.
CTATTGGGTGAGTTCCTGATGGAAGCAAATAAAAGAAAAGGTGTTCAAATAATTGATGATGCATCCGGGGAAAGACGGGTAGTCTTCTACTTTTCATACTTCCGAAAGGCAGTTGCTGCAGAGAGCCTCAGTGGTTGAGGTATGCTTCGATATAACTCCCTCAAAAGAACCAAAAAAAAAACCATTATTCTTCTCATGATGCTATCTTTAGTGTTGCCTGATTTCCTTAAAATAATCTATATTTTAAACTTGAATCTGCAGATCCAAAGCATTCAGACGAAGATTCCCTCATTGCTTTTATAGATCAGTTTATCCAAACTAGCTGCCTGAGAGCATCATTATTAACTAAGCCTTACTGCCATCCCATCTTTTTCTAGCAAAATACAAATCAGAGCATGGCTTACTATGGTAAAAATAATGTCAATCATGTTTATCCTATGCAAGTCATCTTTCTTGTCACACATCTTTGTCATTCCTTGTACATTCAGTATGCTTCTCATTTTGTTCCAGTGTCTACGTAGCTGGCTGCAAAACATTCAATATGCTTGAATGTCCATTGGTATTGTAGGGACTGCATTCCTCAGCCTAAGACAAAAAGAACGTACTTGTACGGCCTCAACCACTGAAATCTAGCTGGCAAGGTTTGGAAGATGCCTAACTTCATGTAATTGTGAGTCTGAAATTTGTTTTTTATGATTCATGCCCTTGACTTTTCTGAGCTCAAGCACTAGAACTTCTACCAATAATTAATAAACCTTCTGAGGTCCTTCATCGAGCTATGCTTTTTTGCATTTTAGATTGGATTCAAAACTTAAATTACCTTTTTTTCTTTCTCTTACAACAAAATTCTGGGCGGTTTCTTGAAATTTATGAATATTATTTTTTCTTGCTATATAGCTTTGTCAATGCACGTCCATTTGTCAATGCTGTCACTCCTCACAAGTCCTACATTTTTAAGCCAGTGCGAAGTTTAAAGGATGTTCATTTGTGGTGGAGTGACAAGAAATGCCACAATTTCAGTTAAAATACCCGCAAATTTGGGTCTTTCATTTCTTTAATTTATCTTATTATTGTTGCTATCATGATTCAAGCAAAATATTTGTTTAATTACACAAATATAACCAATCATTTCACATCTCCGATCGATGGCTTTGACATTTTTTTAGACTGCTGATTCACCAGTGTCCCGTTCTGAACTAGTATTTTCACATGGAGTTACTAATAGTTCACCTCTAATGTGAAAATTATTGTTTACATCCTAACTTTACTTTCCATTTGTCCCTTCCCCTTCCATGTTTATGTTTATTTACGACAGCGTACGACGTCCATTCGATCTCCCTTCAATCAAAGTGATGCTTTCACGTTCTGATACAGGAAAGCAATGCTCTGAAGGCTTTGCCGAAGGCTGCAAACAAGATTCCCTGCAAAAGAAACTCCATCTCAAGATGGCCATCAGAGTTCTATATTTTTATGTTGCATTTTATTTTATTAATTTAGGCAAAAAGTTATGGTTGGATTCTGATTTACATGTCATGATTGGAATAATAGAAGCAGAGAAGTGAAAGAAAATTGGTGGGAGAATGAAGGCCTTTTAAAACATGATGCCTCCGGGGTCCACTTTTGAGTTGTGTGAGAAGCATTGCCTCTTGTTGCTTTGAAATCTCGTGTTATATTCATTAAAAAAAAAAAAAAAAAAAGTTAGATTCGAGGACACAGCAACTAATAACAAGTCATCAACTCGGAAATCCAGTAGGATTGGATTAGATTTCCTATGAAAATTGGGTCTGTTAGATCCTTTCTCTTCGTGCATCCCAAAAGGTAAGATTTGGGAGATTGAGTCCTTTACCATACTAATACGATTTAAAATTTTTTTTACCCATTTAATACAGATATGAACTTATTTATAGAAATGATACAAAATCTATAAAATTTCATTTTAAATGATATTTTTTTTAAAAAAACATCATTTGAAATGGCATTTTTTCGATCCCAGTCAGCCTCCACCTGGAAACCTGTCATAAAAAGAAATGAAAAATGCTATTTTGAAGGGAGTTTTTTAGAAAACGCCATTTTGGAAGGCTTTTTTTGAAAAATACCATTTTGGATGGCGTTTTTCAAAAAACGCCATTCAAAATGACATTTTTCGATAAACGCCCTTCAACATGGCGTTTTTTCCAAAAATATCATTTTGAATAGCATTTTTCATATTTATATATTTAAAAAAAAATACCTGGTTCACTTCTCCGACGAGCTTCACCATGGTTCTTCTTCTCCGACGAGCTTCTTCTCCGACGATCGACCTCTCCAACGAGCTTCATCGGTATCAATCGATATCCCCCTCTTCTTTGGTTCCAATTCCCCTCTTCCTCCCCCAGCCGCCTCCTCCCCCCATCCGACAGGCCATCGGTGCGCCTCCTCCTACTGGCTGCCCCCCCGTGCCCCCCTCCCCCCCAGTCGGCTGCCCCCTCCTCCCCCCATCCAACACCCCCCCACTACCTCCCGTCGGCGGCCCCCTCCCTCCCCCCACCAGTGCACCTTCTCCCGCCCCCCCAAGCGGCTTCTACCACCCACCACCCCACCCCGTTGGCTTCTACCACCCCCTCACTTTGGCCCTCTGCCGGCGGTGGCCCCCCCCACCCCCCATGGTAGCTGCCCGTACCACCCTCCCCTCAACACGCAGTGGCTGCCCCCCCAACCCCCTCCCCCTCCCTCCGCTGGCCCTCTGCCGGTCGGCCACCCATCCGATGCAACCCCCCCGCCCCCCCGCCCCTCACACGGTGACTGCTCCCCCCTCCACCCACCCCCGATGGTGGCTGCCTGCCCCTTGGCGGCGGCTGCGTCCCCACCCCCTATGGTGGCTGCCCATGGCCCCCCTGCGTACCCTCTGCCGGCTGGCCACCCGTCCGACGTGACCCTCCTCCCACTAGCCCTCTCTTCTTTCTCCCTCTGCCCATCCGACGCCCTCTCCCTCACCCACACCGCATCCCCCTTTTGCTAATATATTCATTAGTTTAAAGTATCTATTAATATATTAATATTATTTATTATATTATTGAAAATCAATTGGAATCTAATTTTTTTTAAAATTTGATTAAAAAATTTAAATATATTGTATTGCATAGAACTGTAGACCCATCTCTTAATTAATATACATATTCTATGGCATTCATACATTTATATATTTTTGTACGGATGGAAGAATTATGTGCATTGGTCAATTGACTGTCCAGTTTGGATAATTTAAAAATTATAATTAATTCTATAGATAATTACAGTAATCAAACGATATACAGAAGATTCGAAAAAAAATTTGGATAGTATTTTTCTTTAGTTCTCCTCACACATCTCTAGTCGTGTGGAGAGAACTAAGAGAAAATACTGTCAAAATTTCTCTCGAATCCTATTGTTATCATTTGATTACTGTAATTATCTATAAAATTAATATAATTTCTGAATCGGATAAGACCTATCTTTACCTATTAGCTGATGATAGGATGCATTTATTATATAAGTAATTTTATTAAAATAATTATTAATATTAAATATTTTAATTTTAATATTGTCAGATTTTTTTGAGAAAATAATCAATGCTCAGATTCGTTTACTATTGTATTATGATGGCACAATAGAAAATGACGAAGATGGCATGCAGTACAGTTAACCTGCAAGTTGAATGGTTAGATTGTCTTCATCATTATCATATCAAGAATTATTGGACCATCTATACAATGGTATTCTTATAGATAGAAAAAAATATAAAATCAAATTAAGATGGAGATCTCCTAATATATCGAGATAGTTAATGCAGAGCAAGTATATCTTAGTTCCAATTAATGATGATGAAGATGTCCAAAAAATACTAACATTCTTCTTAAGCATTATATATTGAAAAGAAAGATGTACTCTCTACTGAACATACTACTCAAATGATGGTACTGAGGTTTGGGTATTTAATAGATTTTTAACCTAAGAGGATAATATCCCTGGACCTTCCTCACCTTTCGTAAGTTCAATGGTGCAAACCATTAATATTGAGGCCACGTTTGCAAAATAATATTCCAATACTATTGGCCTTAGTTGTCCAATTATTCAAAGTCCTATAGTGATTTCTCCTATAGTGATTTCGTCTATGGTGACTTCTTCTATACTGGGAGTGGCAGTAAGTATGGAATACGACACTCAAATGGGGGATGATAATTGGGTCAACACTCGAATAAATTCTGATAATCGAGATTTTGAATCAAATGAGAATGAGACTGATGAAGAATGGCTTGATGAAGATAGTAACAATAATAAAGATAAAGATGGTGATGAAGATAATCAGTCCGATATTATAGGAGAACTTGAACCTCGTTTGCATGAAGATGATAATGTACGAAAATCTGAATCTCATTTGCATAAACCACCATAATTTTTTAGCAACTTAAATTTAGATCAAGATGATGGTGTTAGTGCTGGACGAAGATTGAACTCTGACTCTCTATTTTGAAACTCCTCGATGATTGAATTTTCTATCGATCTGATGTTTCAGAGTAAAGATGAGCTAAAGAGAGCTGTTGATCTTTATCACATTCGAAAGCATCGAACATACAATATAGTTCAATCACATTCAAAGTTGTGGTTCATATGATGTGCATCATCACATACTGAACAAGAATGTAAATGGAGGCTTCGTGCTGTAATTTTGAAAAAGCATGGATATCTTCAGATCACAAGATATGAGAGTTGTCACACTTATTTGTTTACGGGATTGAGTCGAGACCACAAATATGTCAGTAGAAGAATGATTGGCACACTAGTCCGACATTTGGTTGAGAAAGATACAGATGTTAAAGTTGAAGCTATTGTAGCAGCCATTAATGAAAAATTTTAATATATAGTGTCATACAGAAAAGTATAGTATGGAAAACAGAAGGTATTGATTGATATTTATAGAGAATGGGAGCCGCTTATGTAAAATTATTCTATTATATGGCTGCACTCCAAAATGCAAACTTTGGCACTGTTGTTTCATGAGATTTCTTTCCAACTGAGAATTTGGATGTGCGGGTTTTAAATTATGTTTTCTGGACTTTCCAACCATCCATCCAAGGTTGGAGGCACTGCCATCCTGTGATCAACATCGATGACACGCACTTGTATGGGGGGTTTAAAGGTAAGATGCTAATAGCAACAGGAGTTGATATAGAAAATGAGATTTATCGCTTAGCATATGCAATTGTGGATGAGGAGACGACTGCTAGTTGGAGTTGGTTTCTTTTTTGGCTCAGGATACATATTGCACCAGATAGAAATGGAATGTGTTTAATTTCTGACAGACATCCAGGTATATTGAATGCCGTTGCAGATGAGTCTATTATATGGAGTCCGCCATGTGCCTATCACCGATACTACTTTAGGTATATATGCAGCAATTTCAATACTCATTTTAAAAATATACAGCTCAAAAGAGCAGTATGGCAAGCAGAGAGCACTCATCAAGTTCGCAAGCTTGACTTTATCATGGATAGGATCAAGATAGTGAATGTAGAGGCTTAGAGTTGGCTGTCTGAGTTGGAATCAGAGAAGTGGATATTTGCACATGATGCCGGCATGCACTATAGTGTTTCAACTACAAATTTATCGAAGGTTTTTAACAGTATCTTGCGAGGAGCTAGAAATATGTCAATTACAGTTTGTGTTCCAATGACATTCTACTGTCTTGTGAAATATTTTAATATGAGATATGCCCAAGCTTCAAGATATGTGCAAGAGAATCTAAATAGTTTTTTTACTCCTTATATTGTGATTAAGATTGCAGAAGATTAAGTTAAATCTAGACAGTATACTGTAACAGCATTCAATATCCAACGAGACATATACGAAGTACTTATGAGGAGAACAAGTGCAGGGTTAAGAAGTGAAGAAAATTCTCAAACTGTAACTGTTGGGTATAAAATCCACCCCAGCCGAAGTTCGTGTCTGGAGTGACCCTCCAGGGGTTCTACCGACGTCCGACCTTCGGCGACATCTTTCCGAACCCCTCCGGCGGCCGAGCCTCGCAACATTCCCAAGTTCTGCCGATGGATAAACCTCCACCAGCGTCGGCCGGGTTCTGCGCGACGGACGGACTTCATCTCCGACTCCAACCGAAGGAAGACTTCGTCCGGACTCCTACGGGAGCCGGACTTCATCCCTGACTCCAACCGAAGGAAGACTTCATCCGGACTACTACGGGAGCCAGACTTCGTCCCCGACCTCGAATGCAGGAAGACTTCGTCCGGACTCCTTCGGGAGCCAGACTTCGTCCCCATCCTCGACTGCAGGAAGACTCCGTCTGGACTCCTACGGGAGCCGGACTTCATCCCCGACCTCAACTGAAGGAAGACTTCGTCTAAACTCCTACGGGAGTCGGACTTCGTCCCCGACTTCAACTGTCGGAAGACTCCGTCCGGACTCCTACGGGAGCCGGACTTCGTCCCCGACCTCGACTGCAGGAAGACTTCGTCCGGACTCCTACGGGAGTCGGACTTCATCCCCGACTTCGATTGCAGGAAGACTTCGTCCGGACTCCTACGGGAGCCAGACTTCGTCCCCGACTTCAACTATAGGAAGACTTCGTCCGGACTCCTACGGGAGCCGGACTTCATCCCCGACTTCAACTGAAGGAAGACTTCGTCCGGACTCCTACGGGAGCCAGACTTCATCCCCGACTTCAACTGCAGGAAGACTTCGTCCGGACTCCTACGGGAGCCGGACTTCATCTCTGACTTCAACTGAAGAAAGACTTCGTCCGGACTCCTACGAGAGCCGGACTTCATCCCCAACTTCAACTGAAGGAAGACTTTGTCCGGACTCCTACGGGAGCCGGACTTCATCCCCGACTTCAACTACTGGAAGACTTCATCCGGACTCCTACGGGAGCCGGACTTCATCCCCGACCTCGACTACAGGAAGACTTCGTCCGGACTCCTACGGGAGCCGGACTTCGTCCCCAACCTCGATTGCAGGAAGACTCCGTCCGGACTCCTACGGGAGTCGGACTTCATCCCCGACCTCAATTGAAGGAAGACTTCGTCCGGACTCCTACGGGAGCCAGACTTCATCCCCGACTTCAACTATCGGAAGACTCCGCCCGAACTCCTATGGGAGCCAGACTTCATCCCCGACCTCGACTGCAGGAAGACTTCGTCCGGACTCCTACGAGAGCCAGACTTCATCCCCGACTTTGACTGCAGGAAGACTTCGTCCGAACTCCTACGGGAGCCAGACTTCGTCCCCGACTTCAACTACAGGAAGACTTCATCCCGACTCCTACGGGAGCCAGACTTCGTCTCCGACTTCAACTGAAGGAAGATTTCGTCCGGACTCTTACGGGAGCTGAACTTCGTCCCCGACTTCAACTGCAGGAAGACTTCGTTCGGACTCCTACGAGAGCCGGACTTCATCCCCGACTTCAACTGAAAAAAGACTTCGTCCGAACTCCTACGAGAGCCGGACTTCATCTCCGACTTCAACTGAAGGAAGACTTCATCCAAACTCCTACGGGAGCCAGACTTTATCCCCGACTTCAACTACCGGAGGAATTCGTCCGGACTCCTACGGGAGCCAGACTTCATCCTCGACCTCGACTGTAGGAAGACTTCGTCCGGCCTCCTATGAGAGCCGGACTTCGTCCCCGACTTCAACTGAAGGAAGACTTCGTCCGGACTCCTATGGGAGCCGGACTTCATCTCCGACTTCAACTGCTGGAAGACTCCGTCCAGACTCCTACGGGAGCCAGACTTCGTCCCCGACCTCGACTGCAGGAAGACTTCGTCCGGACTCCTACAGGAGCCGGACTTCATCCCCGACTTCAACTGAAGGAAGACTTCGTTCAGACTCCTACGGGAGCCAGACTTCATCCCCGACTCCAACCGAAGTTAGACTTCGTCCGGACTCCAACGGGAGTCGGACTTCGTCCCCGACTTTAACTGCAGGAAGACTTCGTCTGAACTCCTACGGGAGCCGGACTTCGTCTCCGACTTCAATTGAAGGAAGACTTCGTCCGGACTCCTACGGGAGCCAGACTTCGTCTCCGACTCCAACCGAAGGAAGACTTCGTCCGGACTCCTATGGGAGCCAGACTTCATCCCCGACTTCAACTACAGGAAGACTTCGTCCGGACTCCTACGGGAGCCGGACTTCGTTCCCGACTTCAATTGAAGGAAGACTTCGTCCGGACTCCTATGGGAGCAGGACTTCATCTCCGACTTCAACTGCAGGAAGACTTCATCCGGACACCTACAGGAGCGGGACTCCCGCCCCAAACTCCTACAAGGGCCGGACTCCAAGCTCCTGCGGCACCTCAACCGAACTTCGACCGACAGGCCTGAGTAACGGCCACGGCTCTGCTCCACTTCCTGCGATGAATTTCATGCGGCTCCATCACTCCCTGACAGGCCACAGTAATGGCCATGACTCTGCTCCACTTCCTGCGATGGATTTCGTGCGGCTCCATCACTCCCTGGCAGGCCTGAGTAACGGCCATGGCTCTGCTCCACTTCCTGCGATGGATTCTGTGTGGCTCCATCACTCCCTGGCAGGCCTGAGTAACGGCCACAGCTCTGCTCCACTTCCTGCGATGGATACCGTGCGGCCCCATCACTCCCTGGCAGGCCTGAGTAACGGCTACGGCTCTGCTCCACTTCCTGCGATGGATTTCATGCGGCTCCATCACTCCCTGGCAGGCCACAGTAATGGCCACGACTCTGCTCCACTTCCTGCGATGGATACCGTGCGGCCTCTCCACCCTCTGGCGAGTCGCGACAACGGACGCCGCATCACTCCCCACAGTAGGCTCCACGTGGCGGGTCACGGTGATGGCCACGATTCCGCTCCACTACTCTTCATAACGAACTCCTCCTGGCTCCGAATGGCCCACTGACAGACGGTTACAAACGTCGCTATCAACCTATTGCACCCTCCGCCTATAAAAAGGGGGATCCCAGATACGTTATCCTCTAAGCTTTCATTTTCTATCTCAATACTCTGCTAAAATTTTTATTCAAGCACTCCATTCTTGTTGAGGCAGAGAACTGACTTGAGTGTTGGAGGATCTTGCCGGAGCACCCCCAACTCCAGTTTAGACTTTCTTTGCAGGTCCCGACGGCGACCGCGACTCCCACGACTCCAGCTTCTCCGACGCAGATGGATTTTTGCACCAACAGGATTGGTGCTAGAGGAAGGAGATTGTGTCTTCGCAGTACCCTTGTTCTTAAAGGAGCGCTCAATGGGACCGCCTCCGATCATCTTCTCTGGCATCCTCTTCTCCTTCCTCCGCTAGATCTTCGTCCGATGCCTCCCCACAAAGTATCCACACGGTGATCCACAGCCTCCGCGGCCAGATCTCAGGCTCCGACCTCGCCTCCGATTTCCCAGCTTCCTCTTCCTCCTCCGGCAACGGCGGTTGGTGCGGAACAATTCGACCTACTAGCTTAGCAGGTCAGAAGCCTCACTGAAGCTGTGCAGGCCATGCAGCAGCAGCAACAGCCGCAGACGTCAGTGCGACCGGGGAGAATATCGTCGGAACTCCAAAATTCGGTGGTAGGGCTGGCCACTTGGGCCAGCTGCCCTGTCGTTCCCGAAAAGATGAATCCGAGGGTGAAAGCCCTCAATCGGATCATGATTCTACCCCTGGAAGATCTCTACCTCTATTCTGTCAGAAGACCCTCGAGACCCGCAGTCGAGAGGATTTCCTGGATCAAAGGCTCTGGGAGATGAACCGGCGGATCGAGGAACTCCGCCACACACCCTTCGCTTATGGTGAGGATATTTATACTGACCCTCCCTTTTCTCAAATGATCATGCAAGAACCGATCCTGCCAAACTTCAAGCTCCCTCAATTTGAAAGCTACGACGGGACTTCAGATCCGGTTGACCACCTGGAGGCCTTCCGGACAATGATGCTGCTTCATGGCGCACCCGACGCCATCCTGTGCCGAGCTTTTCCGTCCACCTTGAAGGGAGCGGCGAGAAACTGATACTCAACGCTGAAGCCGGGTACCATATTTTCCTTTGATCAGATGAGCCACTAGTTTGTGGCTCATTTTATTAGCAGCCGGCATCCCCGAAAGGGTTCGGAGTCCCTCATCAACTTCAAATAGAGGGAGGGGGAGTCCATCCGGGCTTACGTCAACCATTTCAATATCGCCGCGTTGGAGGTCCGGAACTTGGACCAATCGGTCGCGATAGTCGCTCTGAAAGGCGGCCTTTAGAAGAACAACCTTTTATTCTCCCTGAAAAAGAAGTACCCCAGGAATTTTGCTAATCTGTTGGCTCGGGCCGAAGGGTACGCCCGAGCAGAAGAAGCCTTCAAAATGAAGGATGAGGAGACCGCGAGAGAGCGGCAGGCGGGAGACTCGAGTAAGCCCGCAATCGAAAAAGGGCCGAGAGAAGCTCGACCACGTTCCCGAACTCCTCCCGGGCATAAGATTGCCCAGACTCCTCCCTGGGCACACAAGCAGAGAAGCCCGGAGCATCGGGTTCGATGGAGCTCTCCCCTAGGAAGATTCCGTAGCTATACCCCCCTCAACGCCTCGAAGACCCAGGTGCTGATGGAAGTCATAGAGCAGCTCCCGAGGCCAGAAAGGATGCGCACGCACCCCGGAAAGTGCAATCCTAATAAGTTCTGCCTCTACCATCGTGACCACGGCCACGATATGGAGGAATGCATTCAGCTCCGAGACGAGATCGAGGAGCTCATCCGACAAGACAGGCTCGACAGGTTCATTCAATGCCGGCCTGAGGATAGAGAGGACCGACCAAGGGCCCTGCCGCAGCCTGAGCCGTCGAGGAGAGAAGAGCAGCCCGGAGATCGACCTCCGATTGAGATCATCAACTCCATCTCTGGAGGACCGTGACAAGAAGCAGACCTTCTACAGCCCTGGGATTTGAAAACTTATAAATGTATTACGAACGACCCCGCTTTGAATCAAGATTCTTTTCAGATCTGCACATCTTTTCCTTTTTGGCATGGACTTGTAACGATAGGGGATGACCCCTTCGGATAACGAAAACAAACCCCAATGTGGCTGTTAACCACAAGATCGAAGGTCCGATTATTTATTGACCGGATGGGGGGAGAGGTCATACAGCGCCCATATGCGCCCCCACAGCCATGTTAGGGACAGGAGGAGAACCTCGCCCTAACATGAGCAAGGTCGAAGGCCCGGTTATTTGTAGACCGGATGGGGGGAGAGGCCATACAGCACCCATATGCACCCCCACAGCCATGTTAGAGACAGGAGGAGAACCTCGCCCTAACATGAGCAAGGTCGAAGGCCCGGTTATTTGTAGATCGGATGGAGGGAGAGGCCATACAACGCCCATATGCACCCCCACAGCTATGTTAGGGACAGGAGGAGAACCTCGCCCTAACATGAGCAAGGTCGAAGGTCCGATTATTTGTAGATCGGATGGGGGAAGAGGCCATACAGCGCCTATATGCGCCCCCACAGCCATGTTAGGGACAGGAGGAGAACCTCGCCCTAACATGAGCAAGATCGAAGGCCCGATTATTTATAGATCGGATGGGGGGAGAGGCCATACAGCACCCATATGCGCCCCCACAGCCATGTTAGGGACAGGAGGAGAACCTCGCCCTAACATGAGCAAGGTCGAAGGCCCGGTTATTCGTAGATCGGATGAGGAGAGAGGCCATACAATGCCCATATGTACCCCCGCAGCCCTGTTGGGAACAGAAGGAGAATCTCGTCCTAACCCGAGCTGAAACCAATCACATTAGAAGAACCTCGCCCTGACACTAATTAAGGTCCTGCCATTCGAGACCTGACAAGAAAGAAGAAAACCTTCTCAGCGGGCCCTTCGTGCTCCCGTGACCCCAATAAGAGCGGAGGGAAAACTCTCACAAAAAGAAAAAAGGGGAGGGGAGTTAAAAAGGAAAGTGACGAACTGCGTCAGCGACGAATGGAAAACAAATCACATCAAAAATGCGGGGAACCTCTTCTCAGTGAGGGTTGGGGTTCTTATCGAAATTCTCGATCTTTGAGAAAGCTCTCAACACAGGCCAAGGATAAGATGACTTCCGCAGGGCAATGAAAAGCCCGAACCTCCGAGCTCGGACTCTGAAAGGCGGCGTCAAACCCGAGCAGCCCCGGACAAATCTGCGGCCATGAACAAAAGGATGGGTCGACGTGACGGCAATCGAGTACTTTCGAACGGTATCGATATCAAGCAAGGCAGAAGCCGAAAGGAGCTCGGCAAACAACAACTCAACATGTGAGTAAAAGAGGTAACGAGAAATTCCCTTTCCATATCATTAATTAAGTACACATTACAGAGCCCTTGAGGTTGAAAAAGAAAGATGACGAGAAAAGCAAGCCGGTGCGGCAACGACCAAGAACTTCCAGACGACATCGGCAAAAAAAAAAAAAAACAAACAAACAAGAAACGAAACAACATAGACGACATCGGCATCAAAAGAAGACACATAGAAGGACGAAAGACAAAAAGGGCCCTAAGGGGGTCCGGCTTCCTCCGACTTCGAACTTTCGGCTTCGACCCTCATCAGGGAGTGCCTTAAGCTCTCGACTTCTTCTTTTAATTCCTTCTCTCTCATTAGTATCTCCATGTATCTCTGATGAAGTCGCTGACTTTCGTTCTCTGCCTCTCGATGCCTTTTTCTCAGGACCTCGGATTCCGCCTCCGCATCCTTGACTGCCTGCTGCTCGTATACCAGCTGGATCTTCACTGCTGCAGTTCAGCCTTTCCCTCTCCAAGGGCGATAGATAACTCCTCTACGGTTCTTCTCAGGGTTTGGAGTTCGTCGGGATCTCGAACAGGAGCAGACTGAGCTCCTTCAGCTAGCTGCCTTTGAAGGCGGGCAACCTCGTCGGTCGCTATCCTGAGCTTTCCCCTGTAGTTGTCCACCTGCTTGCACCAGCCGGCATGGAAGGCCTCCTGGTACAGGCAGAAATGAACAGGAGGGGAGGTGCTAGCTCGATCGGCGGGACCAAAAAATTTCAGATCGTACTTCGGGGGAACTCTGTATTAAACCCTTATCAGTAAAAGCTCATCCGGAGTCAGGGAACAAGGAATGGCGCCCGACGTAAAAATCGGATGAGGCCCAGCCCTAGTTGAGGGTTCGTCTACAGTATGAGGGTTCTGGGGGGCTGAGGCGGACGAACTCCTGGAACCATTAGAGACGGAGGTGCCGGAAGACATTTTAGGCTAGGACCCTAAAAATTTTGGAGAAATCAAGCAAAATAAGGGGCGAAAGGTTCGCGGGGGGCCAAACCAGGGGAATGCACAGAAAGAAAAATGAAGGAGAAAGGGCACCTAGATGGCAAGAAGAGAAATGAAAGTTTCGGAAACTAACCTAAAACGCTTCGAAGGATGCCGAGGTGCGAGGACAGGGATGGCTCGAAGAACGTGTAGGGCCAAGGTAGACGCCAAAGACGGTCAGATTTCTCGGAGAGAAGGCGGACACCGACAGAACTCTCAGGCGGAATGAGGCTCCTGAAGGCGGAAAGGCGGATTTAAATAGACCCTAGGATCCGGCGTTATAATAATCGCGAATCTCCACAGACTGACCCACGCTCGCCACGTATCCCACTCGCCACAACAGGCGGCTAAAAACGGCCGACAACTGACAGAGCCATTACTGCACCGTACCTGAGCCAGCACTCCAACGGGAATCCCGAAAGGTCCCTTCAGATCGCCCCGATTTGAAAAGACTCCGGCATGCGCGCATTAAATGCCAGAATATCTGAGGGCGATCGTGCACAGGATTCAAGGGGACAACTTCGGCTGAGAAAATTTCTCTGTACTTCATTCGAAATTTGAACTCGAAAGTAGGGAGACTGGTGTTGGGTATAAAATCACCCCCCGCAGCCGAAGTTCATGTCAAGAGTAACCCTCCAGGGGTTCTACCGACGTCTGACCTTCGGCGACATCTTTTCGAACCCCTCCGACGGTCGAGCCTCCGCAACATTCCCAAGTTATGCCGATGGATAAACCCCCACCAGCGTCGGTCGGGTTCTGTGCGATGGACGAACTTCATCCCCGACTCCAACCGAAGGAAGACTTCGTTCGGATTCCTACGGGAGCCGGACTTCGTCCCCAACTCCAACCGAAGGAAGACTTCGTCCGGACTCCTACGGGAGCCGAACTTCGTCCCTGACCTCGACTACAGGAAGACTTCGTCCGAACTCCTACGGGAGCCGGACTTCGTCCCCGACCTCGACTGCAGGAAGACTCCGTCCGGACTCCTATGGGAGACGGACTTCATCCCCGACCTCAACTGAAGGAAGACTTCGTCCGGACTCCTACGGGAGCCGGACTTCGTCCCCGACTTCAACTGTCGGAAGACTCCGTCCGGACTCCTACGGGAGCCGGACTTCGTCCCCGACCTCGACTGCAGGAAGACTTCGTCCGGACTCCTACGGGAGCCGGACTTCGTCCCCGACTTTGACTGCAGGAAGACTTCGTCCGGACTCCTACGGGAGTCGGACTTCGTCCCCGACTTTAACTACAGGAAGACTTCGTCCGGACTTCTACGGGAGCCGGACTTCATCCCCGACTTTAACTGAAAGAATACTTCGTCCGGACTCCTACGGGAGCCGAACTTCGTCCCCGACTTCAACTGTAGGAAGACTTCGTCCGGACTCCTACGGGAGCCGGACTTCGTCCCCGACTTCAACTGCAGGAAGACTTCGTCCGGACTCCTATGGGAGCCGGACTTCATCCCCGACTTCAACTACAGGAAGACTTCGTCCGGACTCCTACGGGAGCCGGACTTCATCCCCGACCTCAACTGAAGGAATACTTCGTCCGAACTCCTACGGGAGCCGGACTTCGTCCCCGACTTCAACTGTAGGAAGACTTCGTCCGGACTCCTACGGGAGCCAGACTTCATCCCCGACCTCGACTACAGGAAGACTCCATCCGGACTCCTACGGGAGACGGACTTCATCCCTGACCTCCACTGAAGGAAGACTTCGTCCGGACTCCTACGGGAGCCGAACTTCGTCCCCGACTTCAACTGTCGGAAGACTCCGTCCGGACTCCTACGGGAGCCGGACTTCATCCCCGACCTCGACTGCAGGAAGACTTCGTTCGGACTCCTACGGGAGCCGGACTTCATCCCCGATTTTGACTGCAAGAAGACTTCGTCCGGACTCCTATGGGAGCTGGACTTCATCCCCGACTTCAACTACAGGAAGACTTCGTCCGGACTCCTACGGGAGCCGGACTTCGTCCCCGACTTCAACTAAAGGAATACTTCGTCCAGACTCCTACGGGAGCCAGACTTCATCCCCGACTTCAACTGTAGGAAGACTTCGTCCGGACTCTTACGGGAGCCGGACTTCGTCCCCGACTTCAACTGCAGAAAGACTTCGTCCGGACTCCTACGGGAGCCGGACTTCATCCCTGACTTCAACTGAAGGAATACTTCGTCCGGACTCCTACGGGAGTCGGACTTCGTCCCCGACTTCAACTGTAGGAAGACTTCGTCCGGACTCCTACGGGAGCCGGACTTCATCCCTGACTTCAACTGAAGAAAGACTTCGTCCGGACTCCGACGAGAGCCGGACTTCGTCCCCGACTTCAACTGAAGGAAGACTTCGTTCGGACTCCTACGGGAGCCGGACTTCGTCCCTGACTTCAACTACCGGAAGACTTCATCCGGACTCCTACAGGAGCCGGACTTCATCCCCGACCTCGACTGCAGGAAGACTTCGTCCGGACTCCTACGGGAGCCGGACTTCATTCCCAACCTCGACTGCAGGAAGACTCCGTCCGGACTCCTACGGGAGCCGGACTTCGTCCCCGACCTCAACTGAAGGAAGACTTCGTCCGCACTCCTACGAGAGACGGACTTCATCCCCGACTTCAACTGCCGGAAGATTCCGTCCGGACTCCTACGGGAGCCGAACTTCATCCCCGACCTCGACTGCAGGAAGACTTCGTCCGGACTCCTATGGGAGCTGGATTTCATCCCCGACTTCGACTACAGGAAGACTTCGTCCGGACTCCTGCGGGAGCCGGACTTCATCCCCGACTTCAACTGAAGGAAGACTTCGTCCGGACTCCTACGGGAGTCGGACTTCATCCCCGACTTCAACTGCAGTAAGACTTCGTCCGGACTCCTACGGGAGCCAGATTTTATCCCCGACTTCAACTGAAGAAAGACTTCGTCCGAACTCCTACGAGAGCTGGACTTCATCCCCGACTTCAACTGAAGGAAGACTTCGTCCGGACTCCTACAGGAGCCGGACTTCATCCCCGACTTCAACTACCGGAAGACTCCGTCCGGACTCCTACGGGAGCCGGACTTCGTCCCCGACCTCGACTGCAGGAAGACTTCATCCGGACTCCTACGAGAGCCGGACTTCATCCCCGACTTCAACTGAAGGAAGATTTCGTCCGGACTCCTACGGGAGCCGGACTTCATCCCCGACTTCAATTGCCGGAAGACTCCGTTCGGACTCCTACGGGAGCCAGACTTCGTCTCCGACCTCGACTGTAGGAAGACTTCATCCGGACTCCTACGGGAGTCAGACTTCGTCCCCGACTTCAACTGAAGGAAGACTTCATCCGGACTCCTACGGGAGCCAGACTTCATCCCCGACTCCAACCGAAGAAAGACTTCATCCGGACTCCTACTGGAGCCGAACTTCATCCCCGACTTCAACTGCAGGAAGACTTCATCCAGACTCCTACGGGAGCCGGACTTCGTCCCCTACTTCAACTGAAGGAAGACTTCATCCGAACTTCATCCCCGACTCCAACCGAAGGAAGACTTCATCCGGACTCCTTCGAGAGCCGGACTTCATCCCCGACTTCAACTGCAGGAAGACTTCATCCGGACTCCTACGGGAGCCGGATTTCGTCCCCGACTTCAACTGAAGGAAGACTTCGTCCGAACTCCTACGGGAGCCAGACTTCATCCCCGACTTCAACTGCAGGAAGACTTCATCCGGACACCTACAGGAGCCAGACTCCCGCCCCGAACTCCTGCAAGGGTCGGACTCCGAGCTCCTGCGGCACCTCAACCGAACTTCGATCGACAGGCCTGAGTAACGGCCACAGCTCTGCTCCACTTCCTGCGATGGATTTTGTGCAGCTCCATCACTCCCTGGCAGGCCACAGTAATGGCCACGACTCTGCTCCACTTCCTGCGATAGATTCTGTGCGGCTCCATCACTCCCTGACAGGTCTGAGTAACGGCCATGGCTCTGCTCCACTTCCTGTGATGGATTCCGTACGGCTCCATCACTCCCTGGCAGGCCTGAGTAACGGCCACGGCTCTGCTCCATTTTCTGCGACAGATACCATGCGGCCCCATCACTCCCTAGCAAGCCTGAGTAACGGCCACGGCTCTGCTCCACTTTCTGCGATGAATTTCGTGCGGCTCCATCACTTCCTGGCAGGTCACAGTAATGGCCACGACTCTGCTCCACTTCCTGCGATGGATACCGCACGGCCTCTCCACCCTCTGGCGAGTCACGATAATGGATGCTACATCACTCTCCACAGTAGGCTCCACATGGCGGGTCACGATGATGGCCACGATTTCGCTTCACTACTCTTCATAACGGACTCCTCCTGGCTCTGAACGGCCCACTGACAGACGATTACAAACATCGCTATCAACCTATTGCACCCTCCGCCTATAAAAGGGGGATCCCAAATACGTTATCCTCTAAGCTTTCATTTTCTATCTCAATACTCTGCTAAAATTTTCGTTCGAGCACTCCATTCTTATTGAGGCAGAGAACTGACTTGAGCGTCGGAGGGTCTTGTCGGAGCACCCCCAACTCTGGTTTAGACTTCCTTTGCAGGTCCCGGTGGCGATCGCGACTCCCACGACTCCAGCTTCTCCGACGCAGGCAGATTTTTGTACCAACAGTAACTTTAAGTGACAGAAAATGTTCTTATGGAAAGTGGAGTATTTATAGATATCCTTGTTCACACGTTTTAGCTATGTGCCAAGAAATTGCTGTACATTATAGTGGATTTGTGGATGATGTATACACAGTTGCGGCATACATGAATGCTTGGAGTGATGAATTTTATCCATTACCATATGAAGACTATTAGATGTCCACACACTTGTATGCATGTATTCCTAATCATCATCGTTTGAGACCTAAGCAGAAGGCAGGCCAAAGTCAACAAGGCTGCGAAATGAGATAGATGATAGGTAAAAAAGAAGCAAGAATCATTATGACATTTGTAAAGAATGGGGCCATGATCGTCATCGCTGTCCTAGGTTACTTTCACACACATCAGCTTCAAATACTGGAAGACATTAAAGAGTTATGTATTATTTTATATATTTTTAGAGTTATATATTATTTTATATATTTTGGATAGTTGAACTGTTGTGTAATCTATGTTCAAAATTGTGTATTAGTCTCTCCATTGTTCTATATATGATTGCAGAGTTATATTTATCATGAAATGTATTAGTATCATATTTCTAATGCTCTAATACACTTAGGATGTATGTTATTGTTTTAAAGTTATTAGTGTGCTATGGCTTATGAGGGATGGCATCCGGGCCTTCGAGACCACAGTATTCTTATATTGCAGGAGACCCATCGCTCACAGGCCATCATAGATGGCAATGTAAGTATTATATTCTTACTATTTATATTTTTGTAAAAAAAATTTTGTTTGAGAGATACACATTATCTAATTATTCTATCTTATTACAGAAACCCAAACACCTTCGATTACGATGGGCCGATGCTGATATATAGAGGACATCCCAGATAGAGTTATAGATTACTTACAATATTTGAGATTTTATGGAGTCTATCGGATTGGATGGATACAGATGGATGTTGGTCTTATTACTGTCTTACTTGAGAGATGGCATCTAGAGACACACATTTCATCTTCCATTCGATGAGGCCACCATCACGTTACAGGATGTTAGTATCCTCACTAGATTATCAGTTGATGGTGAGGTAGTTACAGGAGCTGATCCCACTCTTAGCATTCTAGAGTGGCAGGATATGTGCTATCGATTATTAAGATTTCAGCCTAATGCGCAGTTTTATGATGTGGTGGAGTGGCACCTTTTAGATCGTGTGCTACAGCAGTTTGACCGAATTCAGAGCATCCTACAGTAGTTTGATACCAGCCAGCGACTTCACCATATTGATCGTCGAGGAAAAGCTTATATTGACTGGCGTATCAGACATGCACAATATATCATCATTTGGAATGTACGATGAGATCCATAGTTTATAGTGATCATATATTAGGAGGTCATCCATATACCGAAGATTACATGACTTGATTTCTTAGCATTATAGTATCGATCATCGGACAGCCTCAGTATGTAGTTTCAGGATACGAGGATGAGAGTTCTACTGTGCGCATGTTGGTAAGGCATCAAAAATTATGTCCTATGTCAATCTTATATTTAATTTCAATTCATTAAATATTCATTTTACTTCTTATCGTTAATGCAAAATATTTTATATAGCTACATTATATCTTTATTTTATGATCTACAATGTGTTGCTAATTTTTTTTTGTTATGTAGACTGATCATTTATCGGGTCTTATATTGGATACTCGTCGTACTTTATCTACGATTGATGAGGACGAGCGGATTTGGATATTGCGAGAGATGGAGAGATCATGTTTAGGGACATTGACGGTGATTGGAGCATCCTATGCGTCAGATATGAGATATACACCATCACCACATGCTCCAGATATGCCAACACCATGTATTCCGTAGATGTCATTACCACAAGCTGCACATATACCACTATTTTTTGATCCACAGATACCAAGGCCTTCATCTTCCTACATACCCCAGATGACAGCATTGTGTCCGAGTTGGCATCATGAGTTTTCATCTGAGTGGTTTGATTTTTTTATTACAGACCTATCATTGGATCCATATGAGGGGGTTGAGGGGGTTACTCAGCTCGTAGATGCTCTAGTAGCACCTGTTACTCATGATATGCATATTCAGGAGACATCCACTGTTATAGAAGAGGGGCCCTCACGGGTGATAGAGGAGCAGGAGCGACCATTGAGGATCTTCGTGAGAAGGTTCAAGCAGCCACGGGCACCACGACGCCCTTGTGGGATTTAGTATTTTTTGGATTTATAGTACTGTGAGATTTTTTTGTAAACTGTATACTTTTGTTCTATTTTATATTATTCATTATTGTTTCTATCGGAGTTTTAGATATTTTGCTTCTTTAATTCAAGTATTAGGATGCTATATGGTTTGTCATGATTTTCACATATGTCTCAAAAAAGAGTTGAGGAAGAAAATGTCATATTAAAAGAGCTATCTAAATAAATTTAAAAAATAATATCATGCATCAAAAAAATATAAATAATAATGAGAAAATATATCATGTATCCAAAAAAATTGGCTTAAAAAATATAAATAAAATATATCATGAATCGAAGGTTAAGATGAGGAAAAAAATTATCTTAAAAATATCATTTGGACATATGCCACTACTTTTTGGTCCACAGATGCCAAGGACTTCATCTTCCTACGTGTCTCAAATGAAGCATCGAGTCCAAGTTGGCATCATGACTCTTCATTTGAGTAGTCTGATCTTTTTGTTATAGATTCATCATTGAATGCAGATGAGAGGGTTGAGGGGGTCACTCAGCTCATAGATACTCCAACAAGACCTATTATTCCTAATATGCATTCTCAGAAGACGTCCACTGATATATGAGAGGGGCCATCGCAGGTGATACAGGAGCAAGAGCTACCGTTGAGGATCTTCTTAACGGCCACGGGCACCATGACATCCTTGTAGGGCTTAGTAATTTTTTTTATTTGTAGTACTGTGAAATTTTTTTATAAATTATATATTTTTATTATATTTTATATTATTAATTATTGTTTCTATCAGAATTTTAGATATTTTACTTATTTAATTTCAAGTGTTAGGATGCAATATAGTTTGTTATGATCTTTAAATGTATCTCGAAAAAAAGTTGAAAAAAAATATCATGTTAAAAAAATTATGTAAATTAGTTTAAAACATAATACCACACACAAATAAGTACAAATAATAATAAAAAAATATATTGCATCTAAAAAAATTGATTTAAAAAATTTAAATAAAAGATAACACGTGGAAAGAAAAAAAATGAGGTGTTTTTATAAAATGCCATTGAAAATGGTGTTTTTCAAATTTTTTTTTTGATGGCAGGTTTCTAGGTGGGCGCTGAGTCAGACCGAAAAAAATACTATTTCAAATAGTATTTTTTCAAAAAAACGTTATTTGAAATGGCGTTTTATAAAGTTTGCATCATTTGTGTAAATAAGTTCATATATGTATTAAATTGATAAAAAAAATTTTAAACCATATTAGTACGGTAAAGGACTCAAGATTTGGGCTTGGTTTGGATAGGTTCTTAAGTAAAAGCTAAATTGGTCAACAGACCTGATTCCCATAAGATTTTCGGCCCAATCATAGGAATATCCAAACAAACTCTTAATCGACTTGTCTATTTGTTTGAAAGGCTTGTCCTAGTTTAGGCCTAAATTCCATCTACGGCCCAGTTGAACTATAGGATTATTAAAAAAAAAATCTATGAAGATATTTTTTTTTTCTTTCCTAAGAATTTTTGCTGGAGAGGAATTGAGTTGACATGGGTCTTATTTAAATAGACTACGTAATCCATAACCCTATAGAGAATCCCATCCAATCCTACTGGATTTTCCAAATAGTATCTTTTTTGTCCACAAAGACGCAATTATTGTTGGAGCCCTAATCATCCCAAGAGTTGTGGGTCTAACTTGTGACGGAGGGTTTTGATTTCGTCCATGTAAGTCAAAGCTACCTCGTCACGGATGAAACAGAATCTCCTTGGAGACCCTTCTTTTCAAATGGTCTTCTATATTTTTCTTAATAGAAGATCCCACGGATTTTAGCATCAATAATGTGTTTGGTTGTACGCTGCTTTCATTGCTCTTGCATAAAAGAGATACAATATAGATGATAAAAGCCAGCTAGTTGTATTGTAGGAAGGCCAGTAAAGAATGGGAGTGGAAATGGGGAAAGCTGGTTTCGTTTGGTGTGTTGCACTACTAATTCTCATCTCTTGTGCTGCATCCAGAGCTATGGTGATCGGTCACCAGGCTTGCAATGGTCCCACGGGGAGGTGCCATGGAGCAGTGGACGAGGAGTGGTCTATGAATTCCGAGATTGGGAGGAGGCTTCTCCAGACCACCACGTCCGGCTTCATAAGTTATAAAGCTTTGATTCCAGACAGAGCGGCGCTTGAAGCAATGGAGCGTGGAGAAGCCTACACTCGCGGATGCCAAGCCCAATACTACTGCAGGTAGTAGTGAAATGATGGAAGCCTGGAAGCCTTCTCTGTGTGTGTTTGGTACCAACGGGTTCCCCTGCTTTCTTCTTCTTTCTTTGCTTCGATATTGAGTTTGATATTGAGACTGAAATCTCTCTCCCCCTTGTAAGTGAAGTTGAATGGTCAAATGGCTTTTCTTTTTCATTTGCAGCAACATTACTGTACAATAATTATATGGATGAGCCATGCCGCCTTGCAATCATTTCAATTGGAAGAATCTGCTTTAGACGAGGAACAGATTAATATTAAGACCGTGCAGGCTGTGTGTTCCAACCTAAAGCTATTGGACATCCTCGTGTTATGAACAAATATTAATGAAAAACTGAGGCTGAGGAACCTCGTTAGTGAGCAGATCTGATCTGCAAGGGACTGGGAATCACCTGCACTCTAGGATCATAGTGTGGGAGATATGTTGACGGCACCACATCACCTGCTAGTTCTGAAAAATTCTTTCAAGGAAAACAATGTGCATGGACTAATTTGATTCAGAGGCAGGAAAATTTTACTGGACAAATTTGATTGTCGAATATGTGTATATTTAGGCCGTGTTTGGTTCGGAATTAGATTTGTTTCTCAGGATTTAGCCGAAAGAAACAGAAATAATTTGGAAGAGGAGCATCTTAAAGAAATGACCATTCCTATTTCAGTTGGGCAGCCTTGAATTGGTCTAAACTTTAAACCCTTGAATCTAAGAACAAAAGAAAGGATTTTTTTTGGACTCAACAATCGAAATCTTATTTGCAAGATTTGGAAGATACTTAGGTGCATGTAATTGTAACTAAGAATTTATTTTTTATAACTCATGTCCGTGATTTATCTGTGCTCAAGCACCAGACTTTGTAACAATAATTCATAAACGTTATGAAAGCGTTCATCGAGCTTTAACTTTTTCACTGTTTAGATTGGACTCAAAAGTTAAATTACTCTTTTTCTCTCATAACAAAAATCTTGGTGGCTTCTTGAAATTTGTAAATATTATGTTTCTTGTTATATAGCTTTGTCCATGCAAGTCCATTTTTGTCAATGCAGTCCCTCACAATTTCTGTTAAAATACCAACAAGTTTGCATTTTTCATTTCTTTAAATTATCTTATGGTTATTACTATCATGGTTGAAGCAAAAATTTAGTTTAATTACACAGATAGAACCAATCTTTTCGCATCTCTTATTGATAGTTTTGTCATTGTTTTAGATTGCAAACCCACTATTCATTGAAACTTACCTAGTATCTTTACATGGAGTCACTTATCGTCCTCTAACGTGAAATTAATGTTTACATACTTTCCACTAAGTGCAACGTGCATCACACTTCCCTTGAATCAAAGTGATGCTTTTATGACCACTCAAGCCCTCCATTAACAAAAAGAAAAAAAAAAGAAAAAGAGATGCTTTCACGTTTTAATACAAACGCAGGAAGCCCATGCTCTAAAGGTATTGCCAAAGGTTACAAGCAAGATTCGAAGAAACTCCATCTAAAGATGCCGAATGGAGTTCCATATTTGATTGTTGCAGCAAAATGTCATTATTTTCAATGTCGACATTTTTAGCAAAAACATCGTTAAATAAAGAAAATACCGACGCTTTGTTGCATCATTATTTAACGATGCTAAAAAGTGTTGTTAGGTTTGATTAATACCTCCATTCTCCCGTGCCCTAATCTATCTGCCGCCGCCTCCTCCCACCCATTCCTCCATCTCCGTCGACCCCCATCTCCGCCGATTCTCCACCGCCGACGCTGCACCCGTTGTCCACGCCGCACCGCCGTCCGCCGCTCCCCTCTGCTATCGCATCCGTCCACGCCGCACCCGTGCCGTCCACGCCGTACGCCGTCCGCCCTCCTCGAAGCCACCCCACCGGCCCTCCTCCCCTCCCCCCTCCCGGCAGCCATCTTCGCAGGCCCAAAAGACCCCCCCGGTTCGATCTCGAGCTCGATTTGCCCTCTCCTTCACCTCCTAATCCTAAGCTCCGGGTGTTCTCTTCAGCAAGAAAGGAAGGAGATGAGGAATACGGCGGCGATTCTTTAGCGGTGGATCTATTGTTTCCGTTCTAAGAGGTTACCTTTCCTTCTCTTTATCATTTCGTTAAATTTCCATGTTGTTTTGTAGATTCTCACAACAGATGTTCATTAGATATAATCCGTGACATATCTAAATCATAGGAATCTCTTAAGCACGTCATAATTTGAAGTTCAGATTGTTTTTTTTTTCTTTTTCAAGAAAATTGATTCTATTGTAATTGTGCCTTTAATATTTCTCAGATCAACAGAGGGAGAGGGGGAGAGAGAGTGAGAGTTGCAAAATTTGCATTGAGGCATTTAAAATAAATATGAAAAATAAATGCCTTGTCAGGTTGGTTCCAATTAGTAATTATTGATCAGCATGTTGAGTCTGGACAAGCTTCTGCTCCTCTCCTTGTTTGTTGCATTGCATGGCAGGGCACCTTCATGTGGTGTTCACATGCTGGGTGAACCCCACTGTCCTTGCAATGATCAAACTGGAATCCAATCAACTCTCAACTAGATTTTAAATACATGCATGATGTCTTGCTTTCTTGTTCTGCTCAAATTCCCTCGTCAGGTGGTAGTTAGTGGAAACCTTTTGAAGCTTAACCTGTGCATGGTCTACCATGCCGGCAGTCCCCACGTTGTCGATGACGATGACAACGAAGTCAGCAATCCAATGCCACACTCTTGTAGGATGTAATTGGGTTGGATTCATGCAAGATCCGAATCAAAACTCGATTATTGAACAGATCCAATATGAAGTCAAGGAACCAAACATGAACTGAATTGGTATTATCATGCAATTATATGATTAATTTTTCGACTTACGCATTCATTAATGTATATGCTTTTATACTTTTAAATACTAAATTATCATGTTTTGGTACGGCATACCCATGCTTAATCCACAAGGAAATGCATTACAAAACAGAACCATATGATTTCTTTGAATCAGAACAAACGGGTAAAGAAGAAGAGGAGGAGGGAGAGGGAAGAAGCTGGGAGAAAATTGAGATTTAATGAACATACATTGGCTATTAGCTGAGGTGACATGAGGGTGGAGCAAACAAGAATGGGTGTCATGAGGAAGTAGCAAGGATAAGGGCTCAAGCAAAGTCAAAGAAAGGATACATGGATTTGAGGCATAGCAAAATCATTTCCAACACTCAGTTGCAGATTGCAAAGCTCCTGGTTGGGAGTGATGTCCGTTGGTTCTAGAAAGCTAGAAGAGAATAGAAAAAGATATCCTTCCAGAGGTGCAAGATATTTCTATAATAGTGTTCCTGATCTAATACCCATTTTAACAATGCAAGACCAGGTGTGTTTCTGCATAGGCTGGGAAGTGAGAAAGAATTTTCTCCAAAGCAAAGCTCTATGGTTGAAAAAGTCAGCAACTAGCCCATGTTTCTTCTGACTTAGACTATAGAGCCAAGGAAATGAGTCTCTAATCTGTAATGGTGCATCACATAACTAATTATTTTTCCAAAGAATATGGTGTTCCTTACCGTATTCCAATGTTCATTGTTGATTAAGGCAATAAGCTATCGTATCGACAGTGCTTAATAAAATCAAAAAAAATGAGAAAAGAAAAACAATGAGAAACACTAACTATTTTTTTATGCAGCTCACCTTTATCATATGATCCTTGATATTATTTTAATACCATTTTAAAAATATTAGGAAATATCACTGTGCCCCACATTCATGATAAATTTTTATGTATTAGTTTGTAGCTCATCTTCATTATATAATTCGTGACATTATTGTAGTGATATTTTTAAAAAATATTGAGAAATAATGTACATCTTCTATTGCATTGCATAGAACCATAGACCCGTCTTTTGATTAATGTTCATATTCTATTGTATCCATACATTTATTTATTTTTGTACGGATAAAAGAATTATGTACATTGGTCAATTGATTATCCAGTATGGACAGTTTAGAAAATGTGAGTAATTCTATAGGTCATTACAATAATCAAATGGTATACTGAGGGTTCGGAAAAAATTTCAGATGGTATTTTTCTTTTGTTCTCCCTATACGGGAGAACTAAGAAAAAATACTGTCGAAATTTTTTTTGGCTCTTGTTGCATATCATTTGATTACTGTAATTGACCTATAGAATTAATGTATTTTCTGAATGGGATAGGACCTTCTTTACCTATTAGTTGATGATAGCAAGCATTTACTATGTAAACCATATCATATCTAGATATATTTTTGAGTTTTCAAGTTATATAATGAACTACAATAGCTGTTATTTTTTTAAATTTTATGAAATGACTGATATTTTTTACTCATTGCATTAATATAGATTGTATAATTTTTTTTATTTTTAGATAAGTTTGCAAGTTCGATCATTTTTATCCTACAATGGACAAAAGTTGGATAAATAAACCAAGAAATAGTAAAGAATATTTAGATGGAGTTCATCACTTCATTAAATTTGGTATGGAGAAAAGTAGTTTGAATGGAAAGATTTTATATCCATGTCGGAAATGTGTAAATAGTTCTTCTTTAGATCCACAAATTGTTGAAGAACATTTGGTATGGAATAATTTTTTAAGAGGTTATACCGACTGGATTTTTCATGGGGAATCTATGTTGCCATCATCATGTAACCAACCCCTGACTCATTTTAGATCCACTAGCCTACAAGACAATTCTGCAAGAGATGATGATATAAGGGGTTTGATCACAGATGTTTTTGGACTTGGTGTTCAAAATTTAGGAGAATTCAGTAGTATACAAGAAACAGTTGGGATGTTTGATGGATGTACGCATATGGAACGTATGCATGTTGAGGAGCCTATACATACATCTAATGATGAGACAGCTCGTTATCACACCTTAATGAAAGATGCAGATGAAGAATTATATTCGGGTTGTACGAAATTTTCTAAGATTTCTTTTCTTATACATTTATTTCATTTAAAATATTTGAATGGATGGTCTGGGAAGAGTTTTACCATGCTGCTCAAGTTATTAAATGATGCATTTCCAGAAAGCACTCGTTTACCACCATCGTATTATGAAGCCAAGAAAGTAGTAAAAGAATTGGATCTTAGATACGAAAAGATTCATAATTGTCTGAAAGATTGTATTTTATATCGGGGTGAAAATGCTAATCAAGAGTCATGCAATGTATGTGGATCTTCAAGATGGATAACACAAAAAGAAGATTGAGATGATGTACTGAATGAATTGGATGCAACGCAGAGTAAAAAGAAACCGACGAAGGTATTGCGTTACTTTCCTCTTATACCTAGATTGAAAAAGATTTATGCATCATCAAAAACAGCTTCATCAATGAGATGGCATGATGAAGGACGTACAAAGGATGAAATGTTGAGACATCCAGTAGATAGTCTTCAATGGAAAGCATTTGATGATAGGCATCCTGATTTTGCCCCTGATGTTCGCAATGTTAGGTTTGGCTTAGCTTCTGATGGCTTCAATCCATTTCGGATCCTGAGTTCTACCTACAACACTTGGCCAGTCATTTTGATACCTTACAATTTGCCACCTTGGATGTGCATGAAACAATCATCATTTATCTTGTCAATGGTTATTCCAGGAGATAAGGATTTAGGCAATGATATTGATATTTTCCTACAGCTTTAATAGAGAAATTAAAACAGTTATGGGAGGGTATTGATGCATTTGATGCTTCCAATGGCCAAACATTTAAACTACAGACAGTTTTGTTATGGACTATTAATGATTTTTCAGTATATGCCAATTTATCTGGCTAGAGTACAAAGAGACGGATCGCATGTCCTTGTTGTGGAGATTCAACATATTCAATTTGGTTAAAACATGGAGGTAAATTTTGTTACATGGGACATCGTTGATGGTTGGAAGCAAATCATTCGTTTCGATTTCAGAAAGATTTGTTTGATAGAACTATAGAATTGGGATGTGCCCCTATTCCACCTTCTGGAACTGATGTTTATAGATAAATGGATGGCATCAATTACAGCTATGGTAAGCACTTAAAGTCCTCTAAAAAAAGAGGAAGGAATGATGTTGAAAGCTTAATGCACGAAGGGTTACCAGAGGAAGTCAGTATCAGTACTATGATACAGAGGTGTTTCAAGATCCAGACAATTATTTTGAGGATGAAAATGTGGAAGACACACAGATAGCATCTACACAACAGCCCAGTAAACATTTATGGAAAAAATAAAGTATCTTTTTTGCCTTACCTTATTGAAAACATAATCTTATTCGGCACAATCTTGATGTCATGCATATAGAGAAGAATGCTTGTGATAATTTACTTGGAATATTTTTAAACCTTGATGGAAAGAGCAAAGATAACATGAAGACGCATCTTGATTTAAAAAAAATGGGTATCCGACAGGAGCTTCATCCTAAAATGCTTGCTAATGATAGAATTTATGTGCCTCCTACATGTTACACAATGTCTGCTCGAGAAAAGGATAATTTTTTTAGAGTTTTGAAAAGTATCAAGGTACCTGATGGATATGCATCAAATATTTCACGATGTGTGCATCTAAAGGATCGAAAATTTTCAAATCTTAAAAGTCATGATGGTCACATATTGATGCAAGATATCTTTCCAATAGCTTTAAGATCGTCATTGCTGAAACAAGTTGTTGCAATTGTACTTCGATTATCGTCATTCTTTAAGGCATTATGTTCTAAAGTTATTGATCCTCGAAAACTTGATCAGTTAGAATCTGATATTGTAATTACACTTTGTCAGATGGAAAAGATTTTTTCTCCTAAATTTTTCACTATTATGGTACATCTGCTCATTCACCTAGCTTCAGAAGTTAAAGTTGGTGGACCGCTACATTATAGATGGATGTATCCTATTGAGAGGTATTATTGCAAATTTTAAATCTTTTGATAATTTTATTAGAAACAACATCATACTGATATTTTAATAAATATTTAATTCTTTAAGGTATCTTGTGCGTCTTAAAGATTATGTACGAAATAGAGCCTATCCCGAGGGCTCGATTGCTGAAGGATATATTGCGGATGAATGTTTGACATTTTGTTCAAGATATCTTCAAGGTGTAGATACTATTTTTAGTCGACCTCAACGGTATAATGACTTTGTGGAGAATGCAGAACTGTATAAGTTCTCAACTGCTGAAAAATTTTTGGGAAGAGCATAAGTATTGTACTTGATCAAAAATCCTTAGCATAAGCATATCGTTATGTGTTACTTCATAGTGACATAATATCTGACCATCGCAGGTTAGTATATTTAAGGCATTACATCAAGATTTAAATTTTATATTAGATATAATGTTCTAAATGATATATTTATATTTTATACAGTGAATTTTTAATTTATCAGGGATGAGCCAATCATAACATTCATCCTAATGCAAGGAATGAACAGCGATGGTTGATCGAGTTATTCCCTATATGACTTTCGAATCAGGTGTGATTTATATTTAATTATGGGATACATTAATTTTTGATATATATTTAATATCAGATAACTCAACAGTACTTTATATCATTTTTTTTAGGTATCAAAGATGATGGAGAGAAATAATTCAGATGAACTAATAGCTCTTGCTCGAGGACCTAACAAGATTGTGAATAGATATAACGGTTTCATAATTAATGGCTTTAAATTTTATACTAGAGAATGGGAGAAATTTAAAAAAATACAGAATAGCGGTGTTATGGTGGAAGCGGATGGAAAATTCTATTATGGTGTACTTAAAGATATCTTGGATTATTATGGAAAATTTAAAGTAGTATTGTTTAGATATGATTGGGTAGACATAAACTCACCAAGAGGTTTGAAACAAGATGCAAATGGATTTACACTTGTAAATTTTTTAAGGTTGATACACATTGGTGTGTTATTGAAGGATGATCCATTCATTTTTTTCATCTCAAGCTCGCCAAATATTTTATGTACAAGATGCAAAAGATAAATATTGGTTTACTGTCATCAAAATAAAATCTAGAGACTTATATGATATGGGAAACCAAGTGGAGAATGATGATGATGATACTTATGCACAATGTATGCCCTACAATTTTGTGCCAGCTGATGATTTAAATGCTACGACGATATTGGTTAGGACAGAATTTGAAGAAAATACTACTGCTTGATTATTACTGATAATAATTATTTATGATGTATATAATTTACATTAATTATTGTGTTATTTTACTCTATATATTAACTGATTCTACCTTTTATTTATATAAATGCTAGGTGACATCATGCGTCGCAGGGGACGATATGCTGGTGTGTAGTTCTAGTTTTCACAGACAGAGGCCGGTACATCTTCTTCAGCACAGTAGCCTGAGGCCAGTTCAGCTGCATAGCATTCCGAGCCCTGTCCTTCTTCATCATCAGCATAGCACGATCCTCCTGTTCATCAGTCAGATGATGAGATATACGTGCAGGGTATATATTATCTTTCATGTAATTTTATTTTTATTTTATTTTATGTATATTTATGATATCGTTACTTTTATGTATTTTTTACAGATGGATTCGGGAGAGTACGCCCCAGACGCGGACCCACAGTAGTATGAGATGTGTGGCAGATGCGTGAGGGCGAGAGAATTATTATGGAGTGCAATCAGCTTGGTCAGCCAATTAAGAAAGCTACCTGCTTATTGACTTCATTTTTGGAGATTGTTGCTCGGAGGCCTCAGCTATGTCCATTGGGCTATGTAAAATGGAATGACATGCTTCCAACGTACAAAGTTAAGCTCCTCCGAGTTATAGAGGTAATGAATTGATGTTCATACGGTATATTAATTGTTAATCATTTATATAATTTATTTCATTTAATTTTTTTTTATAGAGCAAATTTGTTCTCCCTCCATCCACTCATGATTTTGTAATGAAGTCTCTCAACCGCAAATGGAAAGAATATAGAGCACAATTGAAGATGGACTATATGAGACAGGGTATGACAGAGGAGGAGGTTGCTAGGAATTATCCTCCTGATGTACCCCCTCATCAGTGGATGGAGTTGGTTCATTATTGATTCTCCGAGAGGGCACAGGTATATTATCTGCTCATTATCTTTTGTTTTAAATATTTTATAAAAATATTGATTTATATTGTATATTATATATTATACATATAATAAGTTCTTTATTTTATTTTATAGACTTATTCTGCTATTGGTAGAGCTGCACAAGCAGCTCAGTCTGTTCCTCATACATCAGGGTCGAAGAGTTATGCACGACTCCGATAGGAGTTTGTATGTTCCTCAAACTTTCATAATTAACTTCTAATTTTTATGTTGAAATATTTATATAACTAATATCATTATGTATCATGGACCATGTCTGTATCATGATACTCATATATTTTTTTAAATTATTATAACTGTTTGCTTAAAATTAAAATTATTTGTGTAGGTGGATGAGCATGGGAGGGAACCCGGTAAAGTAGAGTTTTATCGGATGACTCATACTCATTAGGATAGTACTTTTGTTCGAGATGAGTCGAGAGATTTATATGTACGGTATTATTAATATTCTATTTTTTGCAATGATTTTAATTTAATTTTGTTAGCTATTAATGTATATCTCTTGTTTTCAAAATAAATACAAGAGAGGGCTACATCTCTCATTGCGGAGCGTGACGATGAGTCCGCAGCATCTACGCAGCAGAGTCATATCGAGGCCGAGGTGTTCACAGAGTTGATGGGACTAAAGCGTTACAGCCGAGTGAGGGGTT
The DNA here is from genome assembly GCF_000442705.2 of Elaeis guineensis. Classification (NCBI taxonomy): domain Eukaryota; kingdom Viridiplantae; phylum Streptophyta; class Magnoliopsida; order Arecales; family Arecaceae; genus Elaeis; species Elaeis guineensis. The sequence goes on from NC_025994.2 coordinate 80,840,702, forward strand.
ATGGAGTAGGAGTCACCCCCACTCAGTTTTTTGAGGTTAGTAAATATACACAGCATGCTGCAGTAGATGCTTAGGATTCACGCGTCCGCAGACTCGAAGCGGAGATATAGGAGATTAGACAGAGTCGTGCCGCTGAGATGGAGGAGATGCGATAGAGCCGTGCCGAGATGTAGGCCATGAGGGGACAGATTGATCGGCTTACATCTTTATTAGAGATGTATGGCCCATGTCAGATAAACATATATTATTAAATATATATTTTTATATTAATTTAATGATCTATATATTTTTATTTATAGATATGCAAATCAAATTTTTTATATGTTTCTTGTAGGCTCCTGGCATATCAGGCATCCGTCGAGACGGCGGCACGTCACGTGGAGACAGCGACGACCATCCGCCTGCAGATTGACATCATTTTATTTTTATTGTAGTCTTATATTTATTTATATTACTCTTGATTGTAATGGATGATTAGTACTTTATTTTTATTTATATAAAACAATGTCTTTGGGTTTGGTTAAATTTGCTATTGAAGTTTGCTTTTGGTGTGAATGGTGGTGATTGTACAGGTTTATGTTTGAATAATTGATATAATTTTGTACAGGAATGTATGTATTCTTTTTTTTGTATATAAAATCTGTATATATTTTTTTTCTGTTAAAAAATTTAACGACGCTTATAAGCGTCGTTAATAGACTGTTTACCGATGCTTATAAGCATCTCTAGTGAGTTAACTGCCGATGCTTCGAAAAGCGTCTTGGTAGAATGGAGGACGCGTTGTCATTAATAACGCTAAAAAGTGCTGCTAAAATTTAATTTTACAACGCTTTAAAGCGTCGTTAGAAAATATTGCGACGCTTTTAAAAAGCATCGGTGCTTTTCGTCTCCACTCTTACATAAGCGACGCTTTCGCGACGCTTTTTGAAGCATCGTAAAGCTTATTTACGATGCTTATTAGTGTCGTAAAATACCTTTTATAGCGTCGCCTTTTACCATTTTTACTGTAGTGTGGCCTTTTGAAACATGATGCCTATGGTGTCCACTTTGAGTCCTGTGAGACGCTTTGCCTCTTGTTGCCTTGAAATCTGATGATATCTTCATTAAAAAAAAAAAAAAAGATTCACGATGTAGCAAGCAGTTACAAGTCTTCAAAAATTATTTTCTGGTTTTATCGTCTTTGAGCACGATTTACTGCCGATAATTATGATATCAAGTACTCAAACATGTCTCAATTATAATTCTTCTTAGCCCACAGAGAGGCAATGATTGTTCGAGCCCTAATCATTCCAGTTGTTGTGGGTCGAACTTGTGACGCATGGTGGATGGTTCAATTGGTGTCCGAGAGTAGTAGGGTATATCTCGTCACGGGTGGCTAAAATCTTCTTGGTGTACCATCTTCTTAGCTCCATTTTTCGGATTTTAGTGTCAATAATGTGTTTGGTAATACGCTGCTTTCATTGCTCTTGTATAAAAGATATACTGTAGAGATGATAAAAGCTAGCTACCTGTATTGTTAGGAAGACCAGGAAAAAGAATGGGAGTGGGAATGGGGAAGGCTGGTTTCGTTTGCGTTGCTCTCCTTGTTCTAATATCTTGTGCTGAAGCTAATGCTGTGGTAATCGGTCACCAGGCTTGCAATGGAACCATGGAGAGCTGCCATGGAGTGGAGGAGGAGTGGGCTATGAATTCGGAGATTGCGAGGAGGCTTCTCAAGACCACCGCCTCCGACCCCCAATAACTTATAAAGCTTTGTATCCGGACAAACCGGCGCCTGAACCCAGTCGGCCTGGAAATGCCTACACTCGCAGATGCCAATACAATTACTACTGCAGGCACCATTGATGGAAGCCTGGAAGCCTTCTGTGTGTGTTTGGTACCAACGGGTTCCTCTGCTTTCTTCTTCTTCTTTCTCTGCTTTTATATTGAGTAGTGATTGAGACTGAAATCTCTCTAGCTCTTTTCCCTCCTATAAATGAATGTTTAGTTTAATGGTCAAATTGGTTCTCTTTTCATTTGCAGCAACATTACTGTAGAATTTTATGGGTGAGTCATGCACCCTTGCAATCATCTCCATTGGAAGAATTTGCTTTAGACGAGAACAGATTATATTCAGACCGCGCAGGCAATGTGTTCCAACCTAAAGCTTTCGAGCATCCTCATGATCACTCTCGTGCTATGAACAAAAATATTAATCAAATATCGAGTCCGGGTATCCTCATTATTGATCAGATCTGATCTGTATGGGGTTGGGAATCACCTGCAAACTAGAATCATAGGTGGGAGGCATGTTGATGCGAGCACATCACCTGTTAGTTCTGAAAAATTCTTCAAGAAATTTGGCATGTTTGAAAGGGAAAAAAAATTGATTGTCGGGCGTGCGTGTATTCAGGCCGCGTTTGGTTCGGAATGAGATTTGTTTGAGAAGATGTAGCCAAATGAAAACGGAAATGAAATAATCTGTGAGATGAATGAGTATTCCTGTTCCGGTTAGGCAGCCCTGAATTGGTGCTAGCTTAAGGAGATGATAACGAATCGGTTGTCGGCAGAAAGGAATCAAATCATGCTTTTATTTCCGTAGAAACATTTACCTTTGGTTCTTTGTTTGGTACCATTGGTAAAGCGACAGCGGGCCGGCCGAGGCACGGCCCAGAGATGAGTCCTTAAAGCCTGCCTTTTTTTTTTTTTTTTTTTTTTTTTGTCACCCTGAAATCAGACTGGAAGCATATCCAGCGTTTCCCTGCCCAGCAGGGCCTCAAAAAAGTTGGGTCTCGTTTTACCAGGTAATGAAAAAACTGACGCCCAATTTTGGCTCAAACTGGTCTGGGTGTGTACTCATACCCAAGTTAATCTTGCATTGTAGCTTCGGCCAAGCTCAGGGCATGCGGTTTAATCCTCTAAAGGCATGTTTAGTTTGGAAGACTTGGCCTCAAGAAAAGAATAAAAATGAATGACTCTCATTCCAGCTCTTGAGCTGGGAAGAATTCCATTCCTATTCCAATTTCAAGGGGAATGGGAATGCTCAAATTCCACAAAATCCAATCTGGACTTTCTCTTAGTATTCAAATTCAATTTTTTTAATGATGAACCAAGCACATTGGGAAATATTGTCATTTCTATTTTCATTCCAGTTCATTCTAATTTTAATTTTGATTTGAATTTCAGTCATAAATCAAAAACCTTCACCCAATTATATTAGAGCTTGGGCCAACCTGTTCCAATTGGGCTCTAGGTATATTCTTTGTACATTAACGACTCATTAGGTTCATCAAAAAAGGAGAAGAGAAGTGTGATCAATGGAAAAATAAAAAAATAGCTCATGTTTGGCTAGATATTTCAAAGGAGAAAGAGGTGGGAAAGGAGCTTTCACATATGAATAACTTTTCTACATTCCATAAGAAAGTAACACATGTAGCACATGGAAAAGCCACTTTCCAACGAGCTGGAAATTATGGTAATTTTTTTTTTCAAAAATATTCTTCAGCCTTCATATTAAAATGAATCAAATTTGGTCTCTTAAAACCATTTAGAATGTGTACAACCACCTCACATGACTAACTCTACTTCAAACCTAGGATGCTCTATTACCAATGATTTTTGTAAAAATAATTATCATAATGTTACAAGAAGGAATAGCTATGAAGACATTGATAACGATCGATCACCTAATTCAAGCATTCCTAATTTGCAAAACCAGATTAGATAGTGAAGTTCTAATAGAGACACCCATATCTCAATATTCTCCTTTTGCTGATATTGCTGATGCCGTTGTTCCATATATTACAAGTGAAAATATTGGTTCAAATTTTAAAGGTAAAATAGATATTTTATGTAACTTTTTTTAAAAAAATAGATGCTCAACAAAATATAACTTACTTTGCAGAGTATATTTTCTATACCACTTTCCTATGGTCAATAAAAGATGCAAAAATTATTTTTCAGGCATCATATATTGGAGCATCAGATTTTTAGAAATTACATTTCAAAGAGGTAAAATTATTCTAATGAATCATATGAGTCTTAAAAGAGAGGTTTTCATATAACCTCTGATCTAAATTTGTATCGGAGTCAGCCACACATATATAAAATATAGTCGGTTCATCTTATTTTGGCCGATAAAAAACTTTTTTGAAGTCAGTCATTTACTATCTTAAATTATTTTTAATTATTTAATATTTAAATTAATATTTAAGATAGTAATTAATTTTGAATATATTATTTTTTTTGATAAAAAAAATTTAAATATATTATTTGCTGCAATATTATTATGCTGGTGATCCCAAACAGAGGCTAAATATACCATCCTATTATTGGGATGTTAACCTCCACCTCTCCCTCCATGATAGCGAGCCCAAGCCATAAACAAAACTATCCCACCACACACCCCGCACCACCCCCGCCTCCCCCACCCCCCCTCCCCCTCCCCCCCCCGCGATCTGAGATGGACAGGTGGTATATAGGGGGTTGTAGCCTATGAATCTACTTGTATGGCTACTTGGAAGGAGCTCACGCCATGTCCTCCCACGCCCCTCCCTGGCCTCTGCATTGCATGCACCAGGTGCAATTGGACCGCACAAATCCCATGGTGGATAACATGCCATGCGACCCCTTATATTTCACTGTTTCCTGCTTGTGCGCTCTCCACCGTGCATATGCTCTGAGATTTGCCCTAATTCACTTGCACTTGATGTATGCAATAATTTCTCTCTCTCTGGTGCCTCCATATTACATATTACATGCACCAGGTGCAATTGGACCGCATCAGATCCCACTGTGGATAACACGCCACACTATCTCTTGTAGTTCACCAACCGTACATATGCTATGAGATTTGCTCTAATTACTTGCATATAGTGCATGCAATAATTTCTTGAGAAACTAAATTATTGGTTAGAACAGTTCTACCATATATATACCTTGCACTATTCAATAACAAACTAGCACACTATCCAAAAAATGTAAAAGATGCATTGTTATCCATATTTGATTGAAAATTTTAAATGACAAAAGTTCATTTTTATTGTTTTCAATGAGAAAAAGTTTACTTTTTTAGATGGTGTGCTAGTATGTTATTGAATGATGCAAGATATGAATCATGAAACTATTCTAACCAATAATTTCTCAAAAGAGAGGCAAAAGAAGATGGGTGGTAAATGTGGATGAAGACGCCTAATGGTAAGTGCAGCTTTTTGGTTATTTGGAGAAATTCTTGTGTAGACTCAGTCTACAATAAATATTGTAGACTAAGCTAATAAAAGTAAACATAGAGCCATATTTTGGTTGATGGATGGCTAGGAGTTGAGTTGAGATTGTAATCAATGAAATGCAACTCGACTTCCAGCCATCCATCAACCAAAATATGGCTCTGATCTTTGTTTTTATTAGCTTATTCTATAGTATTTATTGTAGACTGAGTTTACATAAGAATTTCTCCATTATTTGATACCTATCACACGCAGAAACCCTCTGTATTTTCCTTTTATATATATAGTATCGATGTATATGCTGCTTTCATTTTCTTTTCTTTTATTTTTTTTTGGTAAGACGGATCATCCATGCCCATCTGACGTGAATACACTCAAAAGAATTAGAAAACAAAATGTCCCAAAAGATCTAGGGGACGTAGAGATATTAGTCCAACAAAAAGGGTCCAAAGTGCTCCAATCTCTGCCGTGTTCGCCTCCTTTCATTGCTTTAATAGAGATGATAGCCAGCTAGTCGCGTCGTTCGGAAGAATAGGAAAGAGTGGGAGTGGGAATGAGGAAAGCTCGTTTCGTTTCCGTTGCGCTCCTTTTTCTAATCTTTTGTGTTGGAGCCACGGCTGTGGTAATCAGTCATCAGGCTTGCAATGGTACTATGGGAAGGTGCCACGGAGTGGAGGAGGAGTGGGCTATGAATTCCAAGATTTCGAGCAGGTTTCTCCAGACCACCACCACCTCCGGCCCCACCACCACCACCTCCGGCCCCGTGAGTTATGAAGCATTGAGAAAGAACAGGCAGGTGTTTAAAACCAGTGAGCCTGGAAGACCCTACACTCGCGGATGCGAAACAGACTACTACTGCAGGAACATGCACCATTGATGGAAGCCTGGGAGCCTTCTCTGTGTGTTTAGTACCAACGGGTTCCTCTGCTTTCTTCTTCTTTCTCTGCCTTTATATTGAGTAGTAATTGTGATTGAAATATCTCTCCCCCCCTTTTGTAGATGAATGTTTAGTTAAGCGGTCAAATTGCTTTTTCTTTCCATTTGCAGCAACATTACTATAGAATTATATGGATGAGTGATGTAACCTTGCAATCATCTCAATTAGAAAAAATTGCTTTAGACGAGAACAAATTAATATTCAGACCATGCAGGCAATGTGTTCCAACCTAAAGCTATTGGGCATCCTCATGATCATTCTCATGTAATGAACAAATATTCATGAAATGCCCAGGCTGAGCGTCCTCGTTATTGATCAGACCAGATCTACAAGGGACTGGGATTCACCTGCAGCCTAGTATCATAGATTGGTAGATATGTTGATACAAACACATCGCCTGCTAGTTTTTAAAAATTCTTCAAGGAAAACAATTTGTGAAAGTAGGTATGTGTGCTTGGACTAATTTGATTATGTAAGAGTTCTAGTGAAAACTCAAAATTTCTTCCCTCCGAAGTCTCCTGAAAGTCTTTATTTAGTCCCATATTGAAAAGAACAATTGTTTCATTGTATTTATATACCTTCTTCCCTTGACTACGTTTCTTGCTTGGGTCTTGGAGGGAAGTTTGTTTTATACAACGCATGCTTGTGCTCGCCTGCCCGGTGTACGATCGCAGCATGGTGCATGCAATGGTAGGTGATATTTTATTTTTTTTTTCTTTTACTTTATGGTATTTTTTATCGATCGCTTGCCTTCCAAGTCAAATGGTCAAATGACTATTTTCTTGAATAATTATATATTATTTGACTGGTTGCTTCCCTTCATGGTCAGTTAGTCAAATAACCATTTATAGGCTTCTGCTCGCAGTCTATCAAAGACCATGATTTTGACCTCTTGGGCATTGGAAAAATAGTGATCCTTCTCTCCTCTGTTTCATCACCTTCTGCCTTCTCTTTTGCTGCTGGTTCATCACTTTTTCCTTCTACCTTTTTCCTTTTGCTGAGTATTAAAGAAGGTCTATTAATTCTTTCCACTATCATGCTCCAAGAGGGCATCTCGGTCATACCTTGTGATAGAATTCCTAATGACACCAATACAAGGGTTAGAAATTTACCTTAGAATAGTGCCAAGCACATTTCCAGATATCTTCTTTCTATACTTCTTAAATTAACAGGTCAATCCAACTAGGTCCTAGGTAAGACAGCCTATTCTTCTTATCCTTTATTATACTTTTTAAACATATTGAAAGTTTATCAAAACTTTTATTCAAACTTTCTTCAGCTCGATCAAACTCTTTTCATGCGATTTATCACTAACATTCTATGACAAATTTTCCTTAATTTTGATTAACTTTTTATAGAAAAATTGAATTCAGTGTTTAAATTAGTCTTAAACTTGGATAAAATATTGATATATTGAAATTGCTTAGCATATGATTTTTGGGTTTCTTGTTGAGAGTCCTAATTATTATCAAACTTTACTTGTAGCTCTAATCAATCTCTCTTAAATCAAATTTCTTGTTTTCTGTTATCGTGCATCAACGAGTGTCGGGGAAATCTTAACCTTTAAGCCCTAAAAGTTTAATGGTTATAGATTCCTTAGGTGGCAAGAACAACATAAGTCTTGGTTAATCATACTTGGCCTCATCACTACCATTGGAAGAAAGCCATTATATGATACTTCCTCCTCATCTAGATCAAGGTCCTCCACTTCCAGATCATCTAATTCGTTAAACACTCCTCAAATCAATAAATCATCAGAAGAAATTGAATTTTATTATAGGTTTAAAATCTTGAGTAGCCTTTTAGATGATCTTCATGAAATCTATAGAAAATATAAAACTGCTAAGGAGCTTTGAATTGCCAAAGAAGATGCTTATAGTAAAGATAATGAGGGGCCTATGAGATTCGCCATTAATAGTGACTTCAACAACTTCAAAATGGTAGATAATGTCTCTGTAAATGATCAAACCCATCAGTTCTAAAATTTGGTCCAAGAGATCTATAGAGGGGGATCAAAATTAGATGAGAATTATAAAATCTCTTATCTAATTGACAAGTTTCCACCATCATGGACTAACTATGGACATGAACTTAGAAGAACCTGAGGTAATTTTATCCTTAGATCAGTTATCCAAGCCATAAGAATAGAAGACCAGTACCATATTAAAGAATTAAAAAGAAAAATAATTAAAAGTCAAAGTAAACATGACTGAATCTCAAATCCTAAAGCAAAATCTTAAGGGTCAAAATAATCTTGACCAAAACCAAACCTTTAACCAAAGACTTTAAAACCAAGGGTAAAAGGAAAAGGGGCTGATTTCAAAACTAATCTAAACCCAATTCTCAAGCTATATGTGACCATGACAACCACTAAGCACATCAATGCTTCTACCAAAAGAAGGGAAAGGTTGTGATCAAGAAGAAGAACCAATTTCAATCTAAACTTATGGTAAATACAATGGAAGGCGAGCCATCTAGCTTTATATCAGTATCTTTTATCTCACTGATAAACTTTACCTATAAAAACTCTGATCGATACGTAGTTAGACTTTAGTGCCAATATCCATGTTTGCACTGATAGATCATTTTTTTTTCTTCTTATCAGCACTCAAATAGGGGAAGTATAATCATTGGAAATAGAACAACTATCAACATTTTGCATAGTAATAATGTCGACCTAAAGTTTGCCTCTCGAAAGAATATTATCCTTCGAAACATGCAGCATATTCCTAGCATCATAGAAACCTCATCAGTAGGTCTCTATTAGTGTAGTTAGATTATAAGATTGTATCAGAGTAATAAGATTGTATTTTCTAAAGATGATATTTTCATTGACAAAGGATTTGTATCCAAGAGATTATTCAAATTCAATATAATTTCTCCTTCAATTATTGAAAATTCTTCTTCAAATCATTCTCAATCAATCTTGTTAAATTTAAATCTTGTGATGCTTGGCATGAAAGACTTGGATATATGAATTTCAAATCTATTCATAAGATGTTCAAGCTTAATCTTATTCTTAAATATAAGATTGATCATAAAACTAAATGTTAAATCTGTGCTTAATCTAAATAAACTAAAAAGTCTTTCAAATCCATCTCTTAAAGAGATACTCAACTCCTTAAATTAATTCATAGTGATGTTTGTGATTCTTGAGAAATCCAACATATGGAAGTAGTCATTATTTTGTAAACTTTATTGATGATTTTTTCATACATTGTTATTCTTATCTCCTAAAAGCCAATGATGAATTCTTTAATAAGTTTATAGTTTTCAAAGCTCAGACTAGAAACAAAACTAAAAAGGAGATTAAAATTTTAAGGTCTGATAGAAGAGGTGAATATACATCAAATGAATTAGCTATGTTCTATATAGAATATGGTACAATTCATGAAGTCATTGCTTCTTACTCTTTTCAATCTAATGGTGTTGCTGAATAGAAGAACAAAACTCTATTGCATATAGTTAATTCTATGGTCATAGATTCTTTATGTTCTAGAAAACTTATAAAGAGAAGCTATTTTGACTTCTATATCCTTAATAGAATTACTTCAAGGGATAAAGAAAAAACTTTCTATGAGTATTAGAAGGAACATGCACCAAAGTTGAGTTACTTTCAAATCTGAGGGTGTTTGGTTAAAATTGTTGTTTGAGTCTAATAGATTTAAGATAGATTCTAAAACTATTGATTCAATCTTTGTTGGTTATTTCCTTGATAGTAATACCTATCAATTTCTTATTTTTTATTTTAAATTTAGTAATATATCTATAAATACTATAATTGAATCTAGAGATGTAATCTTCTTTGGAAATATATTTTCTTTTCAAGAATTGAATCCCTAGATCAACATCTAATTATGACTTTTATTCCTTACCTAATTCAACTTTGACCTCTAGTCTGCTAATCTAATGAGCCCACATCAAATCAACCTAATCTTCCATTTGAACCTAGAAGTAGTCTCTATTTGTGTGTGTCATCCTTGTGCAGGAGCCATGCTAATCTTCTTTGTATCGTTCCAATTTTATCGGATGTCTCCAAAGAGACGAACCTAGAAGTAGTTAATGGGTTAAGATCGAAAAAAACTTAAGTGAAAGTTTCTTTATCTTCTTAATTGAAAATACCATTGCCTCATACTAGGAAGCTATGAAATCTCTTGATACTCCTTTCTGGAAGGAGGCTATTAATAGTAACTTTGAATCAATTATTGAACATAATATTAGGATTCTTACTGATTGACTTCTCATCGAAATAAATTTTTAGGTCATAAATAGACCTTTAGAAAGAAACCAAGAATTGACGAATCAATTGAAAAGTATAAGGCATGGCTTATAGTCCAAGATTTTGAGCAAAAAGTTGGTATTGAGTTTTTTTAAATTTATGCATCTATTGCTAGCATCACAGTATTTGTGCCCTCCTTGCTCTTGCTTCCATCCATAAACTCTTTGTGCATCAAATGAATGTGACGCACATCTTTTCTCCATAGAGATTTTAATGAGGCAATCTACATAACTCAACTTGATACGAAAATTTTGATAGTATTATTCTTTCATATCATTTTCAAATCAATAAATTTGACAATTATCTCTATCATAAAAGATTTGATGATCGATACATTCTTTTTTTGTCTATGTTAATGATATCTTGTTTCTATCTTTTGACATCGATCTAAGTGATGATGTTAAGAAATTTTTTTCTCATTATTTTGTTGTAAAAGTTTTAGGTGAAGCTGATCTAATTCTTGGCATAAAATTCATTCGATCCAAATTGAGGAGTTCATTTGTCGCAAAGAGACAAGAAATTTAAAGGATGTTCATTAGTGGTGGGGAGACAAGAAATGACACAATATCAGTTAAAAAACCAACAAATTTGCATCTATTTCTTTTTATCTTATAATTGTTGCTATTATACTTGAAGAAAAAATATTTGTTTAATTACACAGATAGAACCGATCTTTTTAGATAGCTTTATCAATGTTTTAGATTGCTAACTCATTATTGTTTCACTGAAACTTACCTAGTGTTCACATAGACTTATAGTTCTCCTTTAATGTGAAAATTATTATTTACCTCCTAAGTTTACTTTCCGTTTGTCCCTTCCCCATCCCTGTTTATGTTAATTTATGACAAAGTGTAGTGTGCATTAAATTTCCCTTGGATCAAAGTGATACTTTCATGTTTTGATATAGATGTAGGAAAGCAATGCTTTAAGGGTGTGCTTGGTTTGCCACTGAATCAAAATCAAAGTCAGAATGGATTGGAATGAAAATCAAAATGACCATATCCTCCAAAGTATTTGGTTTGTGGTCGAAATTAAAATCAAATAAATATGGATCAAAGGGGTGAACAAAGCGCTAACTGATCAATCCAAATCATAGAATGAGTACCATATCCAATTAATAAGAAAACTTATACGTAAAAGAGATAAGGAATACCTCAAAGCCGGATCGAGGAGCTTGCAGTTGTAGTTAGCATGCTCGTAGGAATCAGACAGGGTCGAGTAGGCAGCATGAATTCAAATGAACTCATCAACTATGGCACCCTTTCGGGTGGTTGTTAGCATGTCCGGGTGGTACATGCGCACTAGCCGTCGGTATGTGGCCTTAACCTCCGAGCCGGTAGAGCATGAGGGGAGGCTGAGCATGTTGTAAGGTGAAGGAGGATTGTGAAGTTGGGATAGGATGGTGGTGGGGGCTGCCGCTTTACTGTGGCCATGTATGTAGCAGAGATGCCCAATGAGGAGAGGGAGGTGGAGCAAGGGAAGGTAGGAGCGAGGGGATTAAGGGAGGTGAAAGGAGGAGAGGGAAAAAGGGGTGATGTGGAGGCCGAGTCGGGATTGGATGTTTTCCAATGGGTTGAGTGGGGAGAGGAGAGGTATTTTTGAAAAATAATTTTAAACAATGGAATGAGATTTGAATCCATAGAAGAGAATCCATATTGAGTTTTAGGAAGATTAGGCCATTTCTATTCCCAATGTAATCAGAATTGAAATGGAACTCTCTCCAACCAAACACTCCCTTAAGATATTGCCAAAGATTGCAAATAAGATTTGCCATAGAAGAAACTCCATCTCAAAATGGCCATCAGAGATCTATATTTTATTGTTGCATCTTATTATATTACTTTAGGCAAAAATTTATAGTTGGATTCTAATTTGCATGCTATGATTGGAGTAATAGAAGCAGAAAAGTGAAAGAAAATTTGTGGGAGGATGAAGTCCTTTTGAAACATGATGCCTACGGAGTCCAATTGAGTTCTGCAAGAAGCTTTGCCTCTTGTTGCCTTGAAATTTGATGTTATTTTCATTTAAACAAAAATTAGATTTGAATATCAGCAAGCAGTAACAAGTCATCAAAAATCATTTTCTCGTTTTGATATCTTTGAGGGCATGTGTAGAAATCCACCAGGGTCGGGTTGATTTTTTTATAGAAATCAGGCTTCTTGTCCTGTTCCGCCCATTTTCTTATAGAGGTCCATCCTAGTTTCGGTTTAAAGCCTATCTATGGGTCGATCGAATTGCTGGATAAAAAAAAATCCATGGATATCTTTTTCTCTTCCCAGAGAACTTGGGCTGGAAAGGAATTAGTTTGACGTAGCCCTTAAATAGACCAATCAAGATCTTGTAGAAAATCCAGCCCAATCCGCTGCTGGATTTCCCAAATGTGTGATATTTTGCCCATAATTATGATATCAAAGTACTCGACCATGTCTCAATTATAATACTTCTTAGCGCACAAAGAGTCAATAATTGTTGGAGCCCTAATCATCCCAAGAGTTGGGGTCTAACTTGTGACGGATGGTTAGGATTTCATTTATGCAAGTCCAAGCTACCTCATCACGGATGACTAGAATCTTCTTGGTGACCCTTTTTTTTTTAATGTTCTCCTATATTTTTCTTAATCTTTTTGTTTTTTTTTTAAATACAAGATCCTTTTGATTTTAGCGCCAATAATGTGTTTGGTTATATGCTGCTTTCATTAGTCTTGTATAAAAAAGATACAATAGATAAGGGTGGCAATTTGGTCCGACCCGTCGGATACCCGATCCAAATGGAGCGGATTTTACCCAATCTGATTAAAATCTGGAGCGGATATAGGTTTTAGAAAAAAAAATCCGAAGCAAGTATGGATCGGGTATGGATAATAGTATGCCCCACCCCGAACCCGATATGTGTGTATATATATGATGGGCGAACGACGGGAATTGAACCCGTATATGGTGAATTCACATTCCACTGCCTTGATCCACTTGACTACATTCGCCCCTTATCCAACTAAAGGATTTTCTTTTGTTTCCATTCATCATTATTGTATTTATTCTGACCTCTATACTTAGATCGAGATATTGGACATAGAATGTCAACCTTTAAAATGTAAAAAAAAAGGAGTAATCAGCTGTGACATGTTCACTAAAAAAAAATCCTTTTGTAGCTAATCATTTAGCAAGAAAAATTGAAAAACTCAACATGAGGGAGAAAAAAAAAATAATAGTAACTTGGTCTCGGATATGAATATTTTTCGAAGTATGTGTCCAGATAGCCCAAAGTATCGATAGTTAGCCCTAGGTTTTTTAGTCAAAAAACAACGTCAATAAAGACGTATAGGTGCACTATTATGTGGTGGGGATTGTAATTTTTCATAAATTTTCTATTTTTCACTCAATGATGGAACTTCGCTTTTTTTTATTTGGAAGATCGATGAATCAAATGATATTTCTGTTCCAATTTCTGCCGCTTCTTCTCCCTCTGAATCAAACTTTTTCTTGCCATAATGTTCAGTTCCTATTATTATCAATTATTATCATCAATAATATAATTCGGATCCTAGATGTAAAAATACAAGAAGGCAAATCCTCCTTTTTCATTGAAACAAATGAGATTGTTACTGATACAATACATAAAAAAAAATAAATTAACCAAATTTTTCTGATGGCAGTGATAACGATTGATCGAATTCCTACTCTGGTTTGAGAAACTTTTCAGTTTTCCTTATCTCTCGTGTCTTTGAACTACCATACGTATGAAATACATTACATTACATATATGGAGTTGGCTAAAATTTTATGTGATTCAATAAATAGAATATACATTCCATCATTGCTAGATTGATCCATTGGGAGGGTCACACTAGATGTATGTAATCTCTATAAGTCCAGCCCCTATGTCTGTTCGAGGAATGATTCTAGAATCCGACTCAATATAAAACATAAAATGTGGGTGGTTTACATCATGGAAGAAACAAATGTATATGTGATATTAGATATTTACTAGTTATATAGGACTATTTCTAATATATATATATATATATATATATATATATATATATATATTATTATATACCCTATACATACATTATTAATTGATATATATATATACACACACATATTATTAATTGATATATATATATATATATATATATATATATATATATATATATATATATATATATATATATATATATATATATATATATATATATATATATATATATATATATATATATATACCCAAATACCCAACACAAAACCCTAGCCATCTAAGCTTCCCATATTTGGCCGCTCCGCTTCTCTTAAGCTTCTATATTCAGCCACTCTAAGCCTCCCATCTGATTGGGACTCTTGAGGATGGAAAAATCAGAGAACAAATTGAGAGAAAAAGAAGAGAAAATCAAAGAAAACAAAAGAAAAGTAGAAAAATTTGAGAGATAAGTTCTTTTCCTATATAGATTGTCATTTTTTTTTGTTTCTTTTTCTTTTTTTTTCATTATCTTTTTTAGAGATCTGTGAGAAAGAAGAGCCCTTGAGAGAGATTAGAGGGGTGTCCGAGGTTCCGATTGGCTTTTTTTCTTCAAATATATGGGATTCTATCTGAGTTATGGCGGTATGAGTTGGTTCCTTGAGATTTTGAGTGCTTAATCTTGGTAGAAGCATGATATTTTGTAAGATCGGATTTTGATTGAAAAGATTCTTCTTTAGTTACAAAATTTTTAATTTATAGGGCTCTACTCCATTGCACAATTTTTTTTTAAAAAAAATTATATAAAGATTTCAGATATGTCCGATCTAATCCGACTTGATCCATTCTTGGAGCTCGATCCGATCCAACCTGATCCATTCTCGGAGCCTGACCTGATCCGAGATAGGTACGGAACAGGTATGGATATGGATTTTTTGTTGATGGGATGATTATGGATATCGGTCGACCCGATCCATATCCGACCCGTTGCCACCCTTAACAATAGATGATAAAAGCTAGCCAGAAGGCCAGGAAAGAATGGGAGTTGAAATGGGGAAAGCTGGTTTCGTTTTGTGTGTTGCACTCCTAGTTCTCATCTCTTGTGCTGGAACGAGAGCTGTAGTGATCGGTCACCAGGCTTGCAATGGTCCCATGGAGAGGTGCCACGGAGTGGAGGCGGAGTGGGCTATGAATTCGGAGATTGGGAGGAGGCTTCTCCAGACCACCACCTCGGGTTTCATAACTTATGGAGCTTTGATTCCGGATAGACATGCGCTTCAAACCAGTCAGCCTGGAGAACCCTACACTCGCGGATGCCCAGTCAGCCTGGAGAACCCTACACTCGCGGATGCCCAGCTCAATACTACTGCAGGAAATGATGGAAGCCTTCTCTGCTTGTGTGTTTGGTGCCAACGGGGTTCCCCTGATTTCTTCTTCTTTCTTTGCTTTGCTATTGAGTAGTAATTGAGACTGAAATCTGTGTCCCCCCTGTAAGTGAAGTTGAATGGTCAAATTGCTTTTCTTTTCATTTGCAGCAACATTACTATAGAGTATTTTTATGGATAAGTCATGCAACCTTGCAATCATTTCAACTGGAAGAATTTGCTTTAGACGAGGAACAGATTAATACTAATACCCTGAAGGCAGCGTGTTCCAACCTTAAGCCATCTGACATCCTCATGATCACTGTCATGTTATGTACAAATATTCATGAAATACCGGTGCTGAGTATCCTCGTTATTGATCAGACCAAATCTGCAACGGTGTGCGAATCACCTGCAACCTAATATCATAATGTGGGAGATATGTTGATGCAAACACATCACCTGCTAGTTTTTTAAAAATTCTTCAAGGAAAACAGTTTGTAAAATTAGTGCATATATATGTGCTTGGACTAATTTGATTTAGAAGCAGGAAAGTTTGGTGGACAAATAATTGATTGTCGAACAAGCGTATATTTAGACAGAGTTTGGTTTCGGAATTAGATTTGATTTAGAAGATTTAGCCAAACAAAAATGAAAATAATTTGGAAGATGACCATCTTTAAAGAAATGACTATTTTATTTCAGTTAGGCAGCCTTGAATTGGTCTAAGCTTATGGAGATGATAGTGATTCGGCATCCAAATGCATCAAATCATGTTTTTTTTTCCGTGAAACATTATTGGTACCATATCATAGGAGATTATAGCTCGATCAAATTCAATATTCCTGAGCGTCCATCATCAAAGTTTGGACTCATCCATCAAAATCTTCTTTGCAAGATATGGAAGATGCTTAGCTTCATGTAATAATAATTAAGAATTTGGTTTTTGTCACTCATGTCCCTGATTTATCTGTGCTCAAGCTCCAGACATTCTAGCAATAAACTTCCTGATAACCTTCATAGAGCTATACTTTTTCGCTGTTTATATTGGATTCAAAACTTAAATTACTCTTTCTCTTAAAACAGAAATCTTGGCAACTTCTTGAAATTTGTGAATATTATGTTTCTTGTTATATAACTTTGTCCACATAAGTCCATTTGTCAATGCTGTCGCTCATTGCAAGTCCTACATTTTTAAGCAAGTGGAGAATTACAGCATATTCCTTTGTGGCAGGGCCACAAGAAATACCACAATTTCTGTTACGATACCAACAGATTTGCATCTTTCATTTCTTTAATTTATGTTATAATTATTACTGTCATCCTCAAAAGAAAAAAAAAATATACTTCTTTTTTTTATTATTTTTCTTCTATTTTTTTTGAATATTTTATTTGCCAATTCAGACGATGTATCTTTTCCGGATGGGTTTAAATAAAATTCAGTTTTACCTACAAAAAGGAAAAAAAATTACACTGATATAGTCAATCTTTTCGCATCTCTCATTGATAGCTTTGTCCTTGTTTTAGATTGCCAACTCACTACTCTTTCATTGAAAGGCCACTTAAAGTACGCCCCAAACGTGAAATCATTCTTTACATATTAAGTATACTTTCCATATTAAGTATACTTTCCATTTATGCCTTCCCCTCCATCTTTATATTTATTTACAACGAAGTACAACGTGCATCACGCTTCCTTTGAATAAAAATGATGCTTTTACGTTTTTGAACACAAATGCAGGAAGCTCATGCACTAAACGGATTGCCAAAGGTTATAAGCAAGATTCTCTACAGAAGAAACTCCATCTAAATTAAAGATGTTGAACACAAATGCAGGAAGCTCATGCTCTAAACGTATTGCCAAAGGTTACAAGCAAGATTCTCTACAGAAAAAACTCCATCTAAATTAAAGATGCCGAACAGAGTTCTATATTTGATTGTTGCATCTTATAAGATTACTTTAGATAAAAATTTATAGTTGGATTCTGATTTGCTTGTCATGAGTGGAATTAGAGAATCAAAAAAGTGAAAGAAAACCGGTGGGAGAACGGTGGCCTCTTGAAACAATATGCCTACGGTGTCCAATTTTAGTTATGTGAGCCGCTTGGCCTCTTGTTGCTTTGACATCTGATGATATTTTCATTTTTAAAAAAAATGGATTCACGACGTAGCAAGCAGTCACAAGTCTCCAAAAATTATTTTCTGGTTTCATTGTCTTTGAGTATGATTTACTGCCCATAATTATGCTATCAAGTACTCAAACATGTCTCAATTATATTAGCCCACAGAGAGACAACAATTGTTGGAGTCCTAACCATTCCAAGAGTTGTGGGTCTAATTAACTTGTGACTCATGATGGATGGTTCAGTTGGAGTCCTAATCATTTAGCGGCGGCTTTTGAAATTTTTAGCGTTGGTTTGGGCCACAAATAAAAGTGAAAAGCAACGCCATTATTGCTATTCATCATGTGTCAGGTGAGATGTCGCTTTTTTATTTTCCATCCGTGCGATAAGAGGTGGAAAAGGAGTGCTGCATGCAGCTGGACGAGAGGGGGCGCGGATTGGAAGTGGGAAGCAAGCAATTGGGGTTTGTGCTGAGGAATTACTTCTTGGCTGTGGCGTTGGTCCTTTTGCTCGCTTTTGCTGATGCTGTCCCTACTGGAGCTGTGATGGCGGTTGCCAGCGCTTACGACGGCTCGTTGCGGTAAAAGAAGAGGAATGGGCTCTGGATTTAGAAAGGTTCTCGGGTCTTACAAGAAATACATACCTTACCACGTGACAAGAAGCTGCATGCCAGCTGTCCCGCGGCATCCGTATAAACGTGGTTGCACTGGTATCCATACGTGATGGCCGGTAAATACAAATTAAAAAAAAAGAAGAAAAATCAAGCGATGGGACCATCTCGCGGTCTTCTCAATTGCTCGTACCGCCAGCCTGGCTTCGTAACAAAGAAAAAAAAAATATTTTTTTTTCCCCCAAATATTTTGGTTGATAGAATCTTGATAATAATAAAAAAAATCATGATGGACTGAATGTCTCGATTAGATCATGATAAAAATAAAAATAATAATAATAATAATAAATTGATCTTATATTGTCCTTCTCTCTCCACCTGTTGGTGTATCTTTGGATAGATCCTAATTGAAAATCTAGACTGATATTATTGAGACTATTTGAATTAATTATGTTGTGGTATAGAAGAAAGGGTATCATTAGTTCCGTATTAATTGGAGTTAAAGAAAAATCTATCTTATATAGGAAGGGACCATCTTTTCCACGTGAGATGTCTTTAAGGGATAAAATCGTGAGGTCCAAAAATAGTTCTGGACTGCAACATTAGTGTAGGAAGGAAGACATCATTCTCAATGGACTGTGAGACTCTTTTTGCCTAAAACACTTTTTGTTGGAGTAAACAGATACGATCTGTGGAGTACGGTCTGTGAAGTGCACAGATTTTTCTTTGACTGAGGACTTATGTTGTGGTGTAGAAGAAAGGGTATCATTAGTCCCATATTGATTGGAGTCAAGAGAAAATCTAGCTTATATAAGAAGGGACCATCCTTCTCACATGAGGTATCTTTTAAGGGACAAAATTATGAGATTCAAAAATAACTTATATAGCTCTCAAATTATATATTTGTATTTAAAATCAAGTTGAGGTTATTATGGATCTCCTAAGACCTCTTGTTATGCACCCCGTGCCTAGCTGGTCAGAAAATGACAGTTCTCAGCTATTTTCGCCAAACCAGCTGGAATGGACAAAATGTTTGTGAACTAGCTTGGAGTGGCCTTTCTCACCACGCTTTCAGTGAGAGAACAAGGCCAAAAGCAACGCATCATAGCATTATTGCTGTTCATCGTGCGTCTGCTGATCTGTCGCTTTTATGTATGCCATCCGTGCCATATATGGAGGGGGGAGGGGGGGGGCGGGGGAGGAGAGGAATTGAAAGAGGGTAGCAAGCAATGGGCTTTGTGCTAAGGAATTCCTTCTTGGTTGTGGCGCTGGTACTCTTCCTCGCTGTTGCGGCTGCTGCTGTCCCTGCTGGAGCTTCAGCAGCTGCCAACGCTTGCAATAGCTCGTTCAGCATGCAGTGGCATGCAGTAGAAGAAGAGGAGTGGGCTTTGGATTCTGAAACAAGTAGAAGGATTCTCCAGGGTGACAAAATGTACATTGCTTACCGGGGGTTAAACCAAAAAATGCCAGCGGCCACTCCGGCCGCGTCTGGGCTTTCATATCATCGTAACTGCGAGAAGATCTATGGTTGTAGAGGTGGTTACTAAAATCCACTTATTCAGCTAGATTCCGTTCTTTATGCACTTTGAATTAATTTCTTGTGTTGGAGTAACTTCTTGTTGTTGCTTGTAAGACTAAGAAGCCCTCTTGCCTGTAGAAGGGAAACAGTGAGACATGTTTTCTAGGTATTTGAAGGTAAATAATAAGGGGAAAAACTGTGGTGTACTTTTGCTATATTACTCGAATATTTGTTTGATTTCTAGCTAGGTATCGCTTTCTTGTGCTTCATTACGGTCTAAGAATTAAATTGTTACACCCCAAATCCGGGACATAACACGGCCATGCTACCGAGAGATGGAGCCCACGATAACACGAAGCCAATCCATCATAATTATCTAAAATCCATCAAAATAAAAAAAAATTCAATTCTATTATTCATCAAATAATCGAACCAATATTGATTCAAAGCATCTAAATTCAAAAGCAAGTACTAACCCGAATTTCAACATTCATAAATAACTACAAATTCATGATTATAAAATAAATTAAACTTCTGTTGTCAAATTTTTCAGCTTGCTATACCGATCTTCAAGCTTGGATTTTCTTTCCTTCGGTCCTAGCCTTATTTCTCTGTACATGAAAAAGAAAACAAAAAGAATATGAGCTACACTAGCTCAGTAAGTAGATTTTCACTTCCTTACCGGATCAAGCATAAGTTTTCTATGATAATGCATCATTTAGCAAATAACAATTATTGCAAAAATAAATATTTCATAGAGCATATAATAAAATAAGTTATAAGCTCATCATGCATGCATAAATCATGTATATTTCATAATTATGAATAGTAAATCATTTTCATCATGTATTCATGTCATGTTTCAAAACATTGCTCACAGACATTCGTGCTAAGGTCACCATTATACCCGTGACAGGGCTATGTTTCTTAATCGATAGAGTTCTTAATTCATGTGCCAACTTTATACCCGCTGGCAGGGCCATGTTTCGTGTGGATGCTAGCTCCGGATGTCGACCTTCCCGAAGGGATTCATTCATAGCCATCTGAGAGCCTTTGAAATCATTATATATTTTTCATAAAACATACATATACATAGATGGAAAAATAATGAAATTCATACTTCATAATTATGCTATTTTTATAAGACATATTCATGAAATCAATGCTCATAATAAAACATACTTTTTCATATCACATATGCCGATCCTTATTTTATAAAAATTATGATTTCATCAATAGCAATTCTTTTACATAAAAGCATGATCATTTAAAAATAAATAAGGAGCATAAAATTCACTTACCTCGTTCGTCTTAGATCTTCAGACTTCGTTAAAAGAATCAGCTAATCCTATTTAAAATATCAAATCATCATCAATTTCTATTCCATAAATATAATAAGATTAAATCATAAGGAAAGAGGATTGTTATCCGGATGTGTCGCTCCATCCAGATACCAGGGCAATTCAGGATCTCTGATCTGAGGGTCAGATATAAGTGACTTGATCAAGAAATCATGAAGCACAGATCGAATTAAAGTCAAGATCAATCAATAGGGTTCTTTAATAATAAATTTGAAAGATCTTTGATACGATCAGATGAGGTTGACATACAGCATGGATATCAAAGTAATTTTGGATCATCTTGTTAGAGTCAATATGAATCCCTAAAAGATGAAGGCATGACTCGATACAGGATCCATAGACCTTCTTTTTAGAGAGAAAGTCGGTCATGAGAGAGAAAGTAGAGAGAGAAAGTGGAGAGAGAATCTTCGTATCCTTCAAAAGTGATAATCATGATTGAGATCATCAGAGGTTATATCAGGATGACTTAATATGGATTAACCATGATCGATGTTATCAATTTCGAAGAAGGATCGGATCAGGATCTAATCTACTGCATGAATTTCGGAGCAGTCTCAGATCATCATATTTTCATCTCAAGTTTATCCTAGGGTCTGTGATGCAATCAGAGAGAGAATGACCCTAGAGAGATGAAATCCATAAAAAGAGATAAAATGTCTAGAGAGAGAAAATAGAGAGAAAATCTAAAGAGAGAAAATAGAGAGAGAAAGTAGAGAAAGAAAGTCCAATTCTAGAGAGAGAAAGATTTAAGAGAGAAATGAGAGAAACTTTCTCTCATATGTATTATTATTATTATTATTATTATTATTATTATTATTATTATATATATATATTTCTTTTTCTTTTCTTTTTAGAGAGAAAAAATAGAGAGAGAAAGAGGGAGAAAGAGGGGAGAGAGGAAATTTTTCTCTTTTCTTATTATTTTTTTTTATTTTTCTATTTTGCATTTTTTTTCTTTTCTTTTCTTTTTTTTTCTTTTTTCTTTTCTTTTTCTTTTTCCTTTTTCTTTTCTTTTTCTTTTTCCTTTTTTTTCTTTTCTTTTCTTCTTCTTCTTCCCGGGCTTTCATTGGGCCGAAACAGGGGACCTAAAGGTCCCCATGCCTTGACCGGCCGATCACGGCCATATCATGCCCGGCGGTGGCCGGCGGCAAGGGCAGCCTTCCTCCGTGTTCGGAGGGCCCGTACCGACGGTCGGTGGTGGCCGTCGGTGCCGAAAAATTGGAGAAAAGAAGAGGCTGGACATAGGTTCTCTTTTCCAACAAAATCTGGCGACACCCGTCGCCGGCAATCGTGCCCACAGGCACCGAAAAGAAGGGAGAGAAGAGAGGAAGAGGAAGGAGACCTTACCACAACCTCCGGTGACCCCCACCGGCGTGAAATCGAGGCGAGCACAGGTCGAGGAGTCGCGGCTTCAAACGAAAAAATCAGAGAAAAACTCCGATGATCGTCGGTGACTGATGGATCTACCCTTAGAGGAGAGGAGAGGGGGTTCTTATAGAGCTCGTCCTAGGGTCTTTTAATGGCCCTAGGACTCTGATTTTTGATCGGAATCGGGGAAGAGGAAGACTCCGATCGGGAGTCTTCCTCCCTGTTCTGTTTTTTTTTTTTTTTTCTGGTGGGCTTTGTGAGCTGGTTTTGGGCCCAATTGGGTCGGGTTATCACATTCTACCCCCCTTAAAAAAAAATTTCATCCTCGAAATTTAACATACCTTGATTTTTAAATAAGTATGGATATCTCGTCTTCATATCATCTTCAAGCTCCCAAGTGGCCTCTTTCTCTTCATGATTACTCCAATGAATCTTTACATATGGAATGATACGCCATCTTAGAACTTGCTCTTTTCGATCAATAATTCGAAGGAGGAAAAAAATTTTTTTTTTTTCTAGCATCCATTTATTATCAGTAAAATCCTTCCTTATTTACAACTAACGTATTTCATAATATCTTTTGCTTTAAAAGATTAATATTTCTAATCAATTCAGACCACCACGCTTTTGCTGCGCACTCTGATCTCAATTTACCAAATTATCTAAATCTATAAAAAAAATAAAAATATCTTTATATATTAAATCAATCAAAGATAGATCCAACTTTCATATTTCATATATAATTTAGGGTAAAATTTAAGATTTTCTTGTTATTACTATCTCTTAGGCATAGCACATCAAAATTAAATCTTCATCCACCTTCTATGTTTGAACTTATTACATAAGCTTCACCACTCCTTAAGAATCCAATATGTCTAGAATTAATTTGAGTTAACCTTCGATTTACCTTACAATCATTTAGACAACTTTCAAACCAACTTTTCTTTACAAAAAAAATTAACAATAAAATCAGCAAAGTTATCATGTCCTTTATCCATATAGGTTTAGCATTCCAATGTCATCGAATATATCCAACATAATATATTAATACCTCCCACTTCATTCTAGGGTCAGCACTTCTCGTACTCAGATCAACCTTGCTAATTAAAATCTATGATATAACTCGTCAATTCTATTATAGACATCATATACCACTTATGCATAAATTTCTTCATAATACCTATTGATTCGAAATCAAATTATTGAATCCTTTCTTTTATATCTATCATGTTCCTCATGATCTTAGCCTCAAGTTCAAATATCACTAAAGTCACAATCCCGAATAATGATAACCTTAAGTTTAAATACCACTTAAGTCATATTCTCTAGTGATCATAATCTAAACTTTATATCATTCTATCACGTCCTTAATGATCATAATCTTAAGCTCTTGATATTATCCATTATACTCCACTCGATCACATCCTATTGATCATACATAAAATTTTGATATTAATTTATAATTTCAATGATCTTAAACCTAAGCTCTGATATTATTCTATCATATCCTAATCATTTATATCATTTATATCATAATCCCTCAATGATTATAACCTAAGCTCTGATACCATAAAATGTCACGCCCCAAATCCGGGACATAACACGGCCATGCTACCGAGGGATAGAGCCCACGATAATACGAAGCCAATCCATCATAATCATCTAAAATCCATCAAAATAAAAAAAATTTAATTCTATTATTCATCAAATAATCGAACCAATATTGGTTCAGAGCATCTAAATTCAAAAGTAAGTACTAACTCGAATCTCAACATTCATAAATAACTACAAATTCATGATTATAAAATAAATTAAACTTCTGTTGTCAAATTTTTCAGCTTGCTATACCGATCTTCAAGCTTGGATTCTCTTTCCTTCGGTCCTAGCCTTATTTCTCTATACATAAAAAAGAAAACAAAAAGAATATGAGCTACACTAGCTCAGTAAGTAGACTTCCACTTTCTTACCGGATCAAGCATAAGTTTTCTATGATAATGCATCATTTAGCCAATAACAATTATTGCAAAAATAAATATTTCATAGAGCATATAATAAAACAAGTTATAAGCTCATCATGCATGCATAAATCATGTATATTTCACAATTATGAATCGTAAATTATTTTCATCATGTATTCATGTCATGTTTCAAAACATTGCTCACAGACATTCGTGCTAAGTTTACTATTATACCCATGACAGGACCATGTTTCTTAATCAACAGAGTTCTTAATTCATGTGCCAACTTTATACCCGCTGGCAGGGCCATGTTTCGTGTGGATGCTAGCTCCGGATGTCGACCTTCCCGAAGGAATTCATTCATAGCCATCTGAGAGCCTTTGAAATCATTATATCTTTTTCTTAAAACATACATATACATAGATGGAAAAACAATGAAATTCATGCTTCATAATTATGCTATTTTTATAAGACATATTCATGAAATCAATGCTCATAATAAAACATACTTTTTCATATCACAAATACCGATCCTTATTTTATGAAAATTATAATTTCATCAATAGCAATTCTTTTACATAAAAGCATAATCATTTAAAAATAAATAAAGAGCATAAAAT
The DNA here is from genome assembly GCF_000442705.2 of Elaeis guineensis. NCBI lineage: Eukaryota > Viridiplantae > Streptophyta > Magnoliopsida > Arecales > Arecaceae > Elaeis > Elaeis guineensis. The sequence goes on from NC_025994.2 coordinate 80,865,996, forward strand.
CTACTTACCTCGTTCATCTTAGATCTTCAGATTTCGTTAAAAGAATTAGCTAATCATATTTAAAATATCAAATCATCATCAATTTCTATTTCATAAATATAATAAGATTAAATCATAAGGAAAGAGGATTGTTGTCCGGATGTGTCGCTCCATCCAGATACCAGGGTAATTCAGGGTCTCTGATCTGAGGGTCAGATTTAAGTGACTTGATCAAGAAATCATGAAGCACAGATCGAATTAAAGTCAAGATCAATCAATAGGGTTCTTTAATAATAAATTTGAAAGATCTTTGATACGATCAGATGAGGTTGACATACAGCACGGATATCAAAGCAATTTTGGATCATCTTGTTAGAATCAATATTAATCCTTAAAAGATGAAGGCATGACTCGATACAGGATCCATAGACCTTTTTTTTTTAGAGAGAAAGTCGGTCATGAGAGAGAAAATAGGGAGTGAAAGTGGAGAGAGAATCTTCGTATCCTTCAAAAGTGATAATCATGATTGAGATCATCAGAGGTTATATCAGGATGACTTAATATGGATTAACCATGATCGATGTTATCAATTTCGAAGAAAGATCGGATCAGGATCTAATTTACTGCACGAATTTCGGAGCAATCTCAGATCATCATATTTTCATCTCAAGTTTATCCTAGGATCTGTGATGCAATCAGAGAGAGAATGACCCTAGAGAGACGAAATCCATAAAAAGAGATAAAATATCTAGAGAGAGAAAATAGAGAGAAAATCTAAAGAGAGAAAATAGAGAGAGAAAGTAGAGAAAGAAAGTCCAATTCTAGAGAGAGAAAGACTTAAGAGAGAAATGAGAGAAACTTTCTCTCACATGTATTTTTTTTTATTATTATTATTCTTATATATATATTTTTTTCTTTTTCTTTTTCTTTTTTTTTCTTTTTAGAGAGAGAAAATAGAGAGAGAAAGAGAGAGAAAGAGGGAGAAAGAGGGGAGAGAGAAAATTTTTCTCTTTTCTTTTTTTTTTATTTTTTTATTTTGTATTTTCTTTTCTTTTCTTTTTTTTCTTTTTCCTTTTTCTTTTCTTTTTCTTTTTCCTTTTTCTTTTCTTTTTCTTTTTTTCTTTTTTTTTCTTTTCTTTTCTTTTCTTCTTCTTCTTCCGAGGCTTTCATTGGGCCGAAACAGGGGACCTAAAGGTCCCCATGCCTTGACCGGTCGATCACGGCCATATCATGCCTGGCGGTGGCCGGCGGCAAGGGCAGCCTTCCCCCGTGTTCGGAGGGCCCGTACCGGCGATCGGTGGTGGCCGTCGGTGCCGAAAAATCGGAGAAAAGAAGAGGCCGGACAGAGGTTCTCTTTTCCAACAAAATCCGACGACACCCGTCGCTGGTAATCGTACCCACAGGCACCGGAAAGAAGGGAGAGAAGAGAGGAAGAGGAAGGAGACCTTACCACAACCTCCGGTGACCCCCACCGGTGTGAAATCGAGGCGAGCACAGGTCGAGGAGTCGCGGCTTCAAACGGAAAAATCGGAGAAAAACTCTGACGATCGTCGGTGACTGATGGATCTACCCTTAGAGGAGAGGAGGGGGGTTCTTATAGAGCTCGTCCTAGGGTCATTTAATGGCCCTAGGACTCCGATTTTTGATCGGAATCGGGGAAGAGGAAGACTCCGATCGGGAGTCTTCCTCCCTGTTCTGTTTTTTTTTTTTTTTTTTTTTTTTTTTTCTGATGGGCTTTGTGAGCTGGTTTTGGGCCCAATTGGGCCGGGTTATCACATTTAAATAGTCAAGCTATTTGGTGAGTTCCCGATGGAAGCACAAAAGAAGGTAAAAAGTGATCTCATAATTGAGGATGCATCGCAGGAAGGACATGCAGTCCCCTGGTTTTCATGCTTCCACGATCGGTTGCTGCAGAGAGCCTCACATGGTCGAGGTATACTTGGATATTACTCCCTCGAAGGGACAAAAAAAAAAAAAAAAATGAAAAACATTATTCTTCTCATGATGCTATCCTTAGTGTTGTCTGATTTGCTTAAAATAATCTACGTTTCAACTTGAATTTACAGATCCAAACCATTAAGAAGCTTGTTTAAAATTCCCTTTCTTGCTTTTATAGATCAGTTTATCCAAACAAATCTCCTAGGAGCGTCAATATTACCTAAGACTTACCGCCATCCCATCTTTTTCTTGGCAAATGCAAATTAGAGCATGCCTTATTATTATACAAATAATGTCAAACGTGTTTATCCTATGTGAGTCATCATTCTTGTCACATCAATGCATAACTTTTGTACATGAATGCCATTCCCTGTACATTCAGTATGCTTCTCATTTTGTTCGAGTGTCTGCGTTCCTGGCTGCAAAACATTCAATATGCTTGAATGTCCATTGATATTGTGGGAATTACCATCCTTAAATTTAGGACAAGAAGAAAGGATTTGAAGGGCCTCGACCATTGAAATCTCGTTAGCTTTGTCAAAACACGTCCATTTGTCAATGTTGTCACTCTACCAGTTGTCCTACATTTTAAGCCAGTGAAAATTTAACGGACGCTCAGTTGTGGCAGGGTGACAAGAAATGCCACAATTTCAGTTAAAAAACCAGCAAATTTGCATCTATTTCTGTTTATCTTATAATTATTGCTGTCATGCTTGAAGCAAAAATATTAATCAGTTTAATTACACAGATAGAACCAATCTTTTCGCATCTCCAATTGATAGCTTTGTCAATGTTTTTAGATTGCTAACTTATTACTGTTTCACCAAAACTTACCTAGCGTTTTCGCATAGACTGACTTATAGTTCACCTCTAATGTGACAATTATTGTTTACATACTAACTTTACATTCCATTTGTACCTTCCCCTTCCATGTTATGTTTATTTATGATAAAGTACAGCATGCATCAAATTTCTCTTGAACCAAAGTGATGCTTTCACATTTTGATACAAATATGTAGGAAAGCAATACTCTAAGAGTGTGTTTGGTTCGCCATCAGAAACGGGATCAAAATAAAAGCGGATTGAAATGGAAATTGGAATGACCATCTCTCTCAAATCTTTTGGTTCATAATCGAAATGAGAATTGAATAGATGCAGATTATAAGGGACAAAAAAGCCCTAACCGATCAATCTAACCACAAAAAAAATATCATATTAAATTAATAAGAAAACTCATACAAAAAATGAAATAAAGAATACCTTGAATCGGGATCGAGGAGCTTGCAGTCATAGTTGGTACGTTTGTCAGATTCGAATAGCATCGAGTAAGCAAAATGAATTCAAATGAACTCATCGCTTCTGGTTGGTTGCCAGCACATCCGGGTGCCACACGCATGCTAGCTGCTAGTATGCTACTTGATCTCCTAGCCGGTAGAGCCTGAGGGAATGATGAGCACATTGTAGAGCGAGGCAAAGGAGGATTGCGAAGTCAAGATAGGATGGTGGCGGGGGGGCTGTTGCTTCACCATGGCCGTGTACATAGTGAAGATGCCTAATGAGCTAAGGGAGGTGGCGAAAGGAGGGAAAGAAAAATTGAGGGGGGGGGGGGGGGGAGGTGGAGAGGCCTGAGTCGGGATTGGATATTTTTATGTACATTGGATGATTGGGGTAACAAAAGATATTTTTGGACAAAAATTTTTTAAACAATGGGATGAGATTTGAATCCATGGGGAGAATTCATATTAGATTTTGGAAAGATTGGACCATTCTCATTTTCCAATATAATCAGAATCAGAATGAGACTCCTCCTAACCAAATGGTTGGAATAGGAGCTGTTAGTGCAAAAATCCGCCTGCACCGGAGAAGCTGGAGTCGAGGGAGTCGCGGTCGCCGTCGGGACCTGCAAAAGAAGTCTAAACCAGAGGTGGGGTTGCTCCGGCAAGACCCTCCGATGCTCAAGTCAGTTCTCTGCCTCAACAAGAATGGAGTGCTCGAACGAAAATTTTAGCAGAGTTTCTAGGTAAGAAAATGAGAGCTTAGAGAATAACGTATCTGGGGTCCCCCTTTTATAGGCGGAGGGAGCAGCAGACTGATAGCGATGTTTGTAACCGTCTGACAGTGGGCTGCCCATGGTCAGGAGGAGTTTGTTGCGAAGAGTAGTGGAGTGGAATCGTGGCTATCACCGGGACATGCCACGTGGAGTCTGTCGCGGGGAGTGGAGCGGCGTCCGTTGTCGCGACTTGCCAGAGGATGGAAGAATCGCGTGGTATCTGTCGCAGGAAGTGGAGCAGGATCATGGCCATTATTGTGGTCTGCCAGGGAGTGATGGAGCCGTGCGGAATCCATCGCAGAAAGTGGAGCAGAGTCGTGGCCGTTATTGTGGCCCGCCAGGGAGTGATGGAGCCGCGCGGAATCCGTCGCAGGAAGTGGAGCAGAGTCGTGGCCGTTGCTGTGGCTTGCTAGAGGGTCCAGGCCTATCGGCCGAAGTCCGGTGGGAGTGTCGGCGGAGAGAGGTGGCTAGTTACCCGTCTGAGAGGAGCTCGGAGTCCGGCTCTCGTAGGAGTCCGGACGAAGTCTTCCTTTAGTCGAAGTCGGGGACGAGGTCCGGCTCCCGTGGGAGTCCGGACAGAGTCTACCTGCAATTGGAGTTAGGGGCAAAGTCCGGCTCCCGTAGGAGTCCGAACGAAGTCTACCTGCAATTGGAGTCGTGGGCGGAGTCCGGCTCCCGTAGGAGTCCGGACGAAGTCTTCACGCAGTCGGAGTCGGGGACGAGGTCCGGCTTCCGTAGGAGTCCGGGCAGAGTCTACCTGCAATTGGAGTTAGGGGCGAAGTCCGGCTCCCGTAGGAGTCCGGACGAAGTCTTCACGCAATTGGAGTCGTGGCCGGAGTCCGACTCCCGTAGGAGTCCGGGCAAAGTCTACCTGCAATTGGAGTTAGGGGCGAAGTCCGACTCCCGTAGGAGTCCGGGCAGAGTCTACCTGCAATTGGAATTAAGGGCGAAGTCTGGCTCCCGTAGGAGTCCGGACGAAGTCTACCTGCAATTGGAGTCGTGGGCGGAGTCCGGCTCCCGTAGGAGTCCGGACGAAGTCTTCACACAGTCGGAGTCGGGGACGAGGTCCGGCTCCCGTAGGAGTCCGGGCAGAGTTTACCTGCAATTGGAGTTAAGGGCGAAGTCCGGCTCCCGTAGGAGTCCGAACGAAGTCTACCTGCAATTGGAGTCGTGGACGGAGTCCGGCTCCCGTAGGAGTCCGGACGAAGTCTTCACGCAGTCGGAGTAGGGGACGAGGTCCGACTCCCGTAGGAGTCCGGACAGAGTCTACCTGCAATTGGAGTTAGGGGCGAAGTCCGGCTCCCGTAGGAGTTCGGACGAAGTCTTCACGCAATTGGAGTCGTAGGCGGAGTCCGGCTCCCGTAGGAGTCCGGACGAAGTCTTCATGCAGTCAAAGTTGATGAAGTCCGGCTCCCGTAGGAGCCCGTCTGCCGTGAAGAATCTGGTCGATGCTGGCGGGGGTTGATCCGTTGGTAAAACTTGAGAATATTGCGGAGGCTCGGCCGCCAGAGAGGTTCGAAGAGATGCCGCCGAAGGTCGGAAGTCGGTTGGATCCCCGGAGGGTCACTCCTGTCACGAACTTCGGCTGGAGGATATTTTATACCCAACAGGAGCCATCTATTTTTGTTTTCATTATCATTTCAGACTTCAACTCCCCCAACCAAACACTCGCTTGAGATATTGCCAAAGGTTACAAACAAGATTCACCATAGAAGAAACTTCATCTCAAGATGGCCATCAGAGTTCTATTTTTTATTAATTATTGCATCCTATTATATTACTTTAAACAAAAATTTATAATTGGATTCTAATTTGCATGCAACGATTGAAATAATAGAAGCAGAAAAGTGAAAGAAAATTGGTGGGAGAATGAAGTCCTTTCGAAACATGATGCCTTCAAAGTCCAATTGAGTTTTGCAAGAAGCTTCGCACCTTGTTGCCTTGAAATTTGATATTTTTTCATCTAAAACAAACATTACATTTGAATATCAGCAAGCATGTGTAGCAACTCATCATAAATCATTTTCTGGTTTTATTGTCTTTGAGGGCATGTGTAGGAAATCCAGTTGGGTTAGACTGGATTTTTTATAGAAATCGGGCTTGCTAGCCTGTTCAGCCCATTTTCTTATAAAGGCCTATCCTATTTTCGGCTTAAATCCTATCTATGGGTCCATTGGGCTGTAGGATTAAAAAAAAATAAAAATCTATGGAAATCATTTTTTTTTTTGGTAACTGAAATCCTTTTTTTTTTCCTTCCCATAGAGTTTAGGCTGAAAAGGAATTGGGCTGACATAGACCTTACCTAAATAGACGGTAATCGATGCTCTTATAGAAAATCCAGCCCAATCCATTGCTGGATTTCCCAAACGGGGCATGATTATTTGCCCGTAATTATGATATCAAAGTACTCAACCATGTCTAAAGTATAATACTTCTTAGCCCACGGAGAGGCAATAATTGTTGGAGCCCTGATCATCCCAAGAGTTGTGGGTCTAACTTGTGAAATGTGATGGGATGGTTAGGATTTCATTTATGCAAGTCCAAGCTACCTCGTCACGGATGACTAGAATCTTCTTGGTGACCCCTTTTTTTTTAAATGGTCTTCTATATTTTTCTTAACCTTTTTTAAAAAAAAATACAAGATCCTTCGGATTTTAGCGTCAATGATGTGTTTGGTTATACGCTGCTTTCACTGATCTTGTATAAAAGAGATAAAATAGAGATGATAGCCAGCTAGTTGTGCTGTTAGGATTTAGGAATGGAAATGGGGAAAGCTGGTTTCGCGTGTGTCGCACTCCTTCTCATCTCTTGTGCTGGAACCAGAGCTGAGGTGATCGGTCACCAGGCTTGCAACGGTCGCATGGGGAGGTGCCATGGAGTGGAGGAGTGGGCTATGAGTTCGGAGATTGGGAGGAGGCTTCTCCAGACCACCAACTCCGGCTCCATATCGTGCTTTGTATCCGGATAGACCGGCACTTCAAACCAGTCAGCCTGGAGAGACCTGCGGATGCCAAGCCCAATACTACTGCAGGCAGTCATGAAATGATGGAAGCCTGGAAGCCATCTGCATGCGTGTTTGGTGCCAACGGGTTCCCCTGCTTCCTTCTTCTTTTTTTGCTTTGATATTGGGTAGTAATTGAGACTGAAATCTCTCCTCCCCCCTGTAAGTGAAGTTGAATGGTCAAATTGCTTTTCTTTTCATTTGCAGCAACATTACTATAGAATAATTATATGGATGAGTCATGCAACCTTGCAATCATTTCAACTGGAAGAATTTGCTTTAGACGAGGAACAGATTAATATATTAAGACCGTACAGGAAGTGTGTTCCAACCTAAAGCTATTGGACATCTTCATGATCACTCTCATGTTATGAACAAATATTCATGAAATCCTGATGCTGAGTACCCTCATTATTGATCAGACCAGATCTGCAATGGTAAGGGAATCACCTGCAACCTAAAATCATAATGTGGGAGTGTTGATGCAAACATGTCACCTGCTAGTTTTTTAAAATTCTTCAAAGAAAACAGTTTGTAAAGTTAGTGCATACATATGTGCTTCGACTAATTTGATTTAGAGGCAGGAAAGTTTGGTGGACAAAATTTGATCCTCGAACATGCGTATATTTAGACAGAGTTTGGTTTGGAATTAGATTTGTTTTTAGAAGATTTAGCCAAACGAAATGAAAATAATTTGGAAGACGAGCATCTTTAAAGAAATGACTATTTTATTCCAGTTAGGCAGCCTTGAATTGGTCTAAGCTTATGGAGATGATAGTGCTTCGGCATCCAAATGCATTAAATCATGCTTTCTTCCATGAAACATTATTGGTACCATCATAAGAGATTGTAACTCGAGCAAATTCAATATTCCTGAGTGTCCATCATCAAAGTTCGGACTCATCCATCGAAATCTTCTTTGCAAGATTTGGAAGATGCTTGGCTTCATGTAATAATAATTAAGAATTTGTTTTTTTGTAACTCATGTCTTTGATTTATCTGCGCTCAAGGTCTAGACTTTCTAGCAATAATTCAGAGACTTCCTAATAACCTTTTGGGAGCTATACTTAAATTACTCTCTCTTAAAACAGAAATCTTGGAAGCTTCTTGAAATTTGTGAATATTATGTTTCTTGTTATATGGCTTGCCGTTGCTTGTTACAAGTCCTACAATTTTTAAGCAAGTGGAGAATTAAAGGATATTCATTTGTAGGAGGGCCACAAGAAATACCACAATTTCTGTTAAAATACCAACAGATCTGCATCTTTCATTTCTTTAATTTGTCTTACAATTGTTACTATCATCCTCAAAAGAAACAAATTACACTTTATTTTTTTATTTTTTTTAAATATTTTATTTACCGATTCATCTGGATGTATTTTTTTTAGATGGGTTTTAATCACCAATAGAGCCAATTTTTTCAGGTCCCTCGTTGATAGCTTTGTCATGGCTTTAGATCGCCAACTCACTATTATTTCATTGAAGGGTCAATCATAGTATAGGAATATCCAAACAAAAAAATTTCAATGTCGAAAATTATAGAAAGTCATAATTTCATCATAAGATGTCATAACATGGCCACAGGATATTATAATTTTTTCAGAACAGAAAGAATATTTTTATTATTCAAAATTTCAAATGAAAAAATAGAACTATAGACATTAAATGGGTATTAGAAAATGATGATTACATGCTTCCATGTGATTGGGTGGTATGCTTCAGATCAATTTTATTACATCATATGCGGTGCACAAAAACTTTCTATTCTTTACATAATAAGTTTACTTTCCATTCATCCCTCCCCCCCTCCAGCTATGCTATTTACAACGAAGTACAACGTGCAACACACTTCCCTTGAATAGAAGCGATGCTTGCACGTCTTGAACACAAGCGCAGGGCCAGGCCTTGGTTAGATACATCCTCCACTAGAAATTTCCGGTAGCAACGAAACTAGTGGCGCCCGAGTGCGATTGTGAAGTCGCGTCAAAAGTCGTGCGCTCCTCTTTGCTTTTCATCAAACAAGCTCTGGGTGGTGTGGTGTCTGTGGCGATGGCTGAGAAAGGCAAGAACTCGAGCAGTAACAGCTGATCGTCGCCGGAAGTTGAGGTGGAGGGAATATCGTACATATATATTTGATTTGAAAAGAAATGAGTATTCTTATGTCAGTTAGGCAGCCTTGAATTGGTCTAAGCTTCTGGAGATGATAATGATTCAGCATCCAAATGCATCAAATCATGCTTTCCGTGAAACAGTATTGGTACCATCATAAGAGGTTATAACTCGAGTAAATTCAATATTCCTGAGTGCCCATCATCAAAGCTTGGACTCATCCATCGAAATCCTCTTTGCAAGATTTGGAAGATGCTTAGCTTCATGTAATAATAATTAAGAATTTGGTTTTTATAACTCATGTCCCTGATTAATCTGTGCTCAAGCTCTAGACTTTCTAGCGATAATTCATAAGCCTCCTGATAGTCATCATAGAGCTATAGTTCTTCGCTGTTTATATTGGATTCAAAACTTAAATTACTCTTTCTCTTAAAACAGAAATCTTGGCAGTTTCTAGAAATTTGCAAATATTATGTTTCTTGTTATATAGCCTTGTCCACATAAGTCCATTTGTCAATGCTGTCACTCATTACAAGTCCTACATTTTTAAGCAAGTGGAAAATTAAAGGATATTCATTTGTAGCAGGGCAACAAGAAATACCACAATTTCTGTTAAAATACCAAGAGATTTGCATATTTTATTTCTTTAATTTATCTTATTATAGTTATTAGTATCATCCTCAAAAGGAAAAAGAAATTATACTTCATTTTTTTTTCTTTTTTTTAATATTTTATTTGCTGATTCACATAGATGTATCTTTTCTAGATGAGTTTAAGTAAAATCCGATTTTACCCCCAAAAAAAAGGAGAAAAAATAACACTGATAGCGTCAATCTTTTCACATATATCTCATTGATAGCTTTGTCCTTGTTTTAGAGTGCTAACTGGCTATTATTTCATGAAGGGTCACTTACAGTTCGCCGCTAACGTGAAATCATTCTTTACATGTCTACTTTCCATTTGTCCCTTCCCCCTCCATCCTTATGCTTATTTACAACGAAGTACAACGTGCATCACTCTTCCCTTGAGTAGAAGTGACGCTTTTATGGCCACTTATGCCCTCCATTTAAAAAAAAAAAAATTCATGCTTTCACGTTTTAATGCAAACGCAGGAAGCCCATGCTTTAAAGGTATTGCCAAAGGTTACCAGCAAGATTCCCTGCAGAAGAAACTCCATCTAAAGATGCCGAACAGAGTTCTATATTTGATTGTTGCATCTTATAAGATTACTTTAGGCAAAAAATTATAGTTGGATTCTGATTTGCTTGTCATGAGAGGAATTATAGAATCAAAAAAGTGAAAGAAAATCGTTGGGAGAACGGTGGCCTTTTGAAACATGATGCCTACGGTGTCCAATTTGAGCTCTGTGAGACGCTTTGCCTCTTGTTGCTTTGACATCTGATGATATTTTCATTTAAAAGAAACAAAAATGGATTCACGACGTAGCGAGCGGTAACAAGTCTTCAAAAATTATGTTCTGGTTTTATTGTCTTTTAAGTATGATTTACTGCCCATAATTATGCTATCAAGTACTCAAACATGTCTCAATTATATTAGCCCACAGAGAAACAACCAAATGTTGGGAGTCCTAATCATTCTAAGAGTTGCGGGTCTAACTTGTGACGTGTGGTGGATGGTTCAATTGGAGTCCTAATCATTTAGTGGCGGTTTTTGAAATTTTTAACGTTGGTATCGGCCACTACTAAAAGTCAAAAGCAACGCCATGATTGCTGTTCATTATGCGAGCTGTCGGTTTTATATCTCCCATCCGCGCCAATAAGAGGAGGCAAAGGAGTGCTGAAGCTGGACGAGAGAGGGGGGAATGGAAGAGGGAAGCAAGCAAAAGCACATGGGCTTTGTACTAGAGTTAAAATTAAATATAATTTAATTAAATTTAGTTTGGATTTGATTGAATTAAATCTAATTGATTTATTGGATAAGCCAAGTGTAAGAAAAAACTAGTCCTAGTTCAATTAGGATTTAGATCAACCTAATTTCTAATTTGATTAAAAAATTAAAATAGATTTAAATCTAATTTAATATGATTAAATTAGGTTCTTAATTGGGTTAAGACCTATTTTAATTGGATTGATCTAATTTTGATTTGATTTGGTTTGAGAAACCAAATTAAAAAAATCATAAGATAGAATCCTAGTAAGACTAGGATTCTACCTTGCGCCACATAAGCCCCCCACGCCCTCTCTCTAATTCCATGCCAATTTTCTCTTATTTTGTGCGACAAAAATCCTCTCCCAGGTCTTCACCGCACCCCTTATCTTGCCATATTTGGATAAACCTTGACTAGATATTTGACCTAGACAAAAACTCTATCATATCTCTTTATATAAAATGAATTTCTTCATAAAATTTTCGTGAAAAATAGATCAAAGAGAGACTTTTGGGGCGTCCAAAAACCATAGAGAAAGAAAGTTGGGGCGTGGAGATATAATAGACACAAGATAGGGTGTCTGGAGAGAGCAAAAGGAAGAAGAAGAGGGTCTTCTTCTAAGGTTGTTGTGTTCATCTCTTCCCTTCCTCCATCTTCAATTTTCTGAGAGTGTCTCAGATCTGAAACTCTTCCTCCTACTTCTCATCTTTGGAAGAGTCCAAATCAAGAAGAAGGAGGCACCTGATCAACCATCGAAGAAGGATTAGCACAGTACTAGCATACTGTGCTGATTTCCTGGAGCAGGACTTTTGATCGAGATTCGTGGGCTCGTGTAGACGGCTCCTAGAGGCCGGACACGTGTGCAGCCGCAACATCATCCTCAAGTCCGGATCAGAAAAATTAGAATATTTAACTTGTAAGATAATAGGTCTGATCTATTGTTTATTACATACGTTAGATGTAGCATAGAAACATGTTGATATGATCAATATGTAGTTCATTCTCTATATATTTTAATTTTTAATTTAATATTATGTAATAATTATGTAATAGGATCTTAAATTTATTAATTTTTTGATTTTATAAAATAAATTTTAATTTATTTAATCTTTCGTTGATTTTGAAAAAAATTTTAAATCTAATCTTGAAATTTCAGATTTGATATGCAGCGGCATGCAGTAGAAGAAGAGGAATGGACTCTGGATTCTGAATCAAGTAGAAGGATTCTCCAGTCTACCAGGAAGTACATAGATTACCGTGTGATAAGAAGTAGAATGGCAGCTGTCCCTGCCCGTGTGGGCATCCATATAAACGTGGTTGCACTGATACCTATAAATGTAGAAAGGATCACCCACATCCACCTTCTTCATGTACTCTAAATTAATTTCGTGTGTCGGAGTACCTTGTTGTTATTGTTGTTGATGCTGCTGCTGTTGTTGTTTGGAAGACTAAGAAGCCCTCTTGCCTGTAGAACGAATACAGGGGAAATATGTTTTCTAGGTATTTGAAGATAAATAAGAAGGAAAAAAGTGTGGTGTTTCGCTATCATACTTGAATATTTGTTTGATTTCTACCTAGATATATGCGGCCTTCTTGTGCGACACAGGTTTACGGTCTTAGAATTAAACAGTCAAGCTATTGGGTGAGTTCCTGATGGAAGCAAATAAAAGAAAAGGTGTTCAAATAATTGATGATGCATCCGGGGAAGGACAGGTAGTCTTCTACTTTTCATACTTCCGAAAGGCAGTTGCTGCAGAGAACCTCAGTGGTTGAGGTATGCTTCGATATAACTCCCTCAAAAGAACCAAAAAAAAAAAAAACCATTATTCTTCTCATGACGCTATCTTTAGTGTTGCCTGATTTCCTTAAAATAATCTATATTTTAAACTTGAATCTGCAGATCCAAAGCATTCAGACGAAGATTCCCTCATTGCTTTTATAGATCAGTTTATCCAAACTAGCTGCCTGAGAGCATCATTATTAACTAAGCCTTACTGCCATCCCATCTTTTTCTAGCAAAATACAAATCAGAGCATGGCTTACTATGGTAAAAATAATGTCAATCATGTTTATCCTATGCAAGTCATCTTTCTTGTCACACATCTTTGTCATTCCTTGTACATTCAGTATGGTTCTCATTTTGTTCCAGTGTCTACGTAGCTGGCTGCAAAACATTCAATATGCTTGAATGTCCATTGGTATTGTAGGGACTGCATTCCTCAGCCTAAGACAAAAAGAACGTACTTGTACGGCCTCAACCACTGAAATCTAGCTGGCAAGGTTTGGAAGATGCCTAACTTCATGTAATTGTGAGTTTGAAATTTGTTTTTTATGATTCATGCCCTTGACTTTTCTGAGCTCAAGCACTAGAACTTCTACCAATAATTAATAAACCTTCTGAGGTCCTTCATCGAGCTATGCTTTTTTGCATTTTAGATTGGATTCAAAACTTAAATTACCTTTTTTTTCTCTCTTACAACAAAATTTGGGCGGTTTCTTGAAATTTATGAATATTATTTTTTCTTGCTATATAGCTTTGTCAATGCACGTCCATTTGTCAATGCTGTCACTCCTCACAAGTCCTACATTTTTAAGCCAGTGCGAAGTTTAAAGGATGTTCATTTGTGGTGGAGTGACAAGAAATGCCACAATTTCAGTTAAAATACCCGCAAATTTGGGTCTTTCATTTCTTTAATTTATCTTATTATTGTTGCTATCATGATTCAAGCAAAATATTTGTTTAATTACACAAATACAACCAATCATTTCACATCTCCGATCGGTGGCTTTGACATTATTTTAGACTGCTGATTCACCAGTGTCCCGTTCTGAACTAGTATTTTCACATGGAGTTACTAATAGTTCACCTCTAATGTGAAAATTATTGTTTACATCCTAACTTTACTTTCCATTTGTCCCTTCCCCTTCCATGTTTATGTTTATTTACGACAGCGTACGACGTCCATTCGATCTCCCTTCAATCAAAGTGATGCTTTCACGTTCTGATACAGGAAAGCAATGCTCTGAAGGCTTTGCCAAAGGCTGCAAACAAGATTCCCTGCAAAAGAAACTCCATCTCAAGATGGCCATCAGAGTTCTATATTTTTATGTTGCATTTTATTTTATTAATTTAGGCAAAAAGTTATGGTTGGATTCTGATTTACATGTCATGATTGGAATAATAGAAGCAGAGAAGTGAAAGAAAATTGGTGGGAGAATGAAGGCCTTTTAAAACATGATGCCTCCGGGGTCCGCTTTTGAGTTGTGTGAGAAGCATTGCCTCTTGTTGCTTTGAAATCTCGTGTTATATTCATTAAAAAAAAAAAAAAGTTAGATTCGAGGACACAGCAACTAATAACAAGTCATCAACTCGGAAATCCAGTAGGATTGGATTAGATTTCCTATGAAAATTGGGTCTGTTAGATCCTTTCTCTTCGTGCATCCTAAAAGGTAAGATTTGGGAGATTGAGTCCTTTACCATACTAATACGATTTAAAATTTTTTTTACCCATTTAATACAGATATGAACTTATTTATACAAATGATACAAAATCTATAAAATTTCATTTTAAATAATATTTTTTTTGAAAAAACATCATTTGAAATGGCATTTTTTCGATCCCAGTCAGCCTCCACCTGGAAACCTGTCATAAAAAGAAATGAAAAATGCTATTTTGAAGGGAGTTTTTTAGAAAATGCCATTTTGGAAGGCTTTTTTTGAAAAATACCATTTTGGATGGCGTTTTTCAAAAAACACCATTCAAAATGACATTTTTCGATAAACGCCCTTCAACATGGCGTTTTTTCCAAAAATATCATTTTGAATAGCATTTTTCATATTTATATATTTTTAAAAAAAATACCTGGTTCACTTCTCCGACGAGCTTCACCATGGTTCTTCTTCTCCGACGAGCGACCTCTCCAACGAGCTTCATCGGTATCAATCGATATCCCCCTCTTCTTTAGTTCCAATTCCCCTCTTCCTCCCCCAACCGCCTCCTCCCCCCATCCGACAGGCCATCGGTGCGCCTCCCCCTGCTGGCTGCCCCCCCGTGCCCCCCTCCCCCCCCAATCGGCTGCCCCCTCCTCCCCCATCCAACACCCCCCCACTGCCTCCCGTCGGCGGCCCCCTCCCTCCCCCCACCAGTGCACCTTCTCCCGCCCCCCCACGGCTTCTACCACCCACCACCCCACCCCGTTGGCTTCTACCACCCCCTCACTTTGGCCCTCTGCCGGCGATGACCCCCCCACCCCCCATGGTAGCTGCCCGTACCACCCTCCCCTCAACACGCAGTGGCTGCCCCCCAACCCCCTCCCCCTCCCTCCGCTGGCCCTCTGCCGGTCGGCCACCCATCCGATGCAACCCCCCCACCCCCCCGCCCCTCACACGGTGACTGCTCCCCCTGTCCACCCGCCCCCGATGGTGGCTGCCTGCCCCTTGGCGGCGGCTGCGTCCCCACCCCCTATGGTGGCTGCCCATGGCCCCCCTGCGTACCCTCTACCGGCTGGCCACCCGTCCGACGTGACCCTCCTCCCACTAGCCCTCTCTTCTTTCTCCCTCTGCCCATCCAACGCCCTCTCCCTCACCCACACCGCATCCCCCTTTTGCTAATTATTCATTAATTTAAAGTATCTATTAATATATTAATATTATTTATTATATTATTGAAAATCAATTGGAATCTAATTTTTTTTAAAATTTGATTAAAAAATTTAAATATATTGTATTGCATAGAACTGTAGACCCGTCTCTTAATTAATATACATATTCTATGGCATTCATACATTTATATATTTTTGTACGGATGGAAGAATTATGTGCATTGGTCAATTGACTGTCCAGTTTGGATAATTTAAAAATTATAATTAATTTTATAAATAATTACAGTAATCAAACGATATACAGAGGATTTGAAAAAAATTTTGGATAGTATTTTTCTTTAGTTCTCCTCACACATCTCTAGTCGTGTGGGGAGAACTAAGAGAAAATACTGTCAAAATTTCTCTCGAATCTTATTGTTATCATTTGATTACTGTAATTATCTATAAAATTAATATAATTTCTGAATCGGATAAGACCTATCTTTACCTATTAGCTGATGATAGGATGTATTTATTATATAAGTAATTTTATTAAAATAATTATTAATATTAAATATTTTAATTTTAATATTGTCAGATTTTTTTGAGAAAATGATCAATGCTCAGATTCGTTTACTATTGTATTATGATGGCACAATAGAAAATGACGAAGATGGCATGCAGTACAGTTAATCTGCAAGTTGAATGGTTAGACTGTCTTCATCATTATCACATCAAGAATTATTGGACCATCTATACAATGGTATTCTTATAGATAGAAAAAAATATAAAATCAAATTAAGATGGAGATCTCCTAATATATCGGGACAGTTAATGCAGAGCAAGTATATCTTAGTTCCAATTAATGATGATGAAGATGTCCAAAAAATACTGACATTCTTCTTAAGCATTATATATTGAAAAGAAAGATGTACTCTCTACTGAACATACTACTCAAATGATGGTACTGAGGTTTGGGTATTTAATAGGTTTTTAACCTCAGAGGATAATATCCCTGGACCTTCCTCACCTTTCGTAAGTTCAATGGTGCAAACCATTAATATTGAGGCCACATTTGCAGAATAATATTCCAATACTATTGGCCCTAGTTGTCCAATTATTCAAAGTCCTATAGTGATTTCTCCTATGGTGATTTCATCTATGGTGACTTCTTCTATGCTGGGAGTGGCAGTAAGTATGGAATACGACACTCAAATGGGGGATGATAATTGGGTCAACACTCGAATAAATTCTGATAATCGAGATTTTGAATCAAATGAGAATGAGACTGATGAAGAATGGCTTGATGAAGACAGTAACAATAATGAAGATAAAGATGGTGATGAAGATAATTAGTCTGATATTATAGGAGAACTTGAACCTCGTTTGCATGAAGATGATAATGTACGAAAATTTGAATCTCATTTGCATAAACCACCATAATTTTTTAGCAACTTAAATTTAGATCAAGATGATGGTGTAGTGCTGGACGAAGATTGAACTCTGACTCTCTATTTTGAAACTCCTCGATGATTGAATTTTCTATCGATCTGATGTTTCAGAGTAAAGATGAGCTAAAGAGAGCGTTGATCTTTATCACATTCGAAAGCATCGAACATACAATATAGTTCAATCACATTCAAAGTTGTGGTTCATATGATGTGCATCATCACATACTGAACAAGAATGTAAATGGAGGCTTTGTGCTGTAATTTTGAAAAAGCATGGATATCTTCAGATCACAAGATATGAGAGTTGTCACACTTATTTGTTTACGGGATTGAGTCGAGACCACAAATATGTCAGTAGAAGAATGATTGGCACACTAGTCCGACATTTGGTTGAGAAAGATACAGATATTAAAGTTGAAGCTATTGTAGCAGCCATTAATGAAAAATTTTAATATATAGTGTCATACAGAAAAGTATAGTATGGAAAACAGAAGGTATTGATTGATATTTATAGAGAATGGGAGCCGCTTATGTAAAATTATTCTATTATATGGCTGCACTCCAAAATGCAAACTTTGGCACTGTTGTTTCATGGGATTTCTTTCCAACTGAGAATTTGGATGTGCGGGTTTTAAATTATGTTTTCTGGACTTTCCAATCATCCATCCAAGGTTGGAGGCACTGCCATCCTGTGATCAACATCGATGACACGCACTTGTATGGGGGGTTTAAAGGTAAGATGCTAATAGCAACAGGAGTTGATATAGAAAATGAGATTTATCGCTTAGCATATGCAATTGTGGATGAGGAGACGACTGCTAGTTGGAGTTGGTTTTTTTTTTGGCTCAGGATACATATCGCACCAAATAGAAATAGAATGTGTTTAATTTCTGACAGACATCCAGGTATATTGAATGCCGTTGCAGATGAGTCTATTAGATGGAGTCCGCCATGTGCCTATCACCGATACTACTTTAGGTATATCTGCAGTAATTTCAATACTCATTTTAAAAATATACAGCTCAAAAGAGCAGTATGGCAAGCAGAGAGCACTCATCAAGTTCGCAAGCTTGACTTTATCATGGATATGATCAAGACAGTGAATGTAGAGGCTTAGAGTTGGTTGTCTGAGTTGGAATCAGAGAAGTGGACATTGGCACATGATGCCGGCATGCACTATGGTGTTTCAACTATAAATTTATCGGAGGTTTTTAACAGTATCTTGCGAGGAGCTAGAAATATGTCAATTACAGTTTGTGTTCCAATGACATTATACCGTCTTGTGAAATATTTTAATATGAGATATGCCCAAGCTTCAAGATATGTGCAAGAGAATCTAAATAGTTTTTTTACTCCTTATATTGTGATTAAGATTGCAGAAGATAAAGTTAAATCTAGACAGTATACTGTAACAGCATTCAATATCCAACGAGACATATACGAAGTACTTACGAGGAGAACAAGTACAGGGTTAAGAAGTGGAGAAAATTCTCAAACTGTAACTGTTGGGTATAAAATCTCCCCCCAGCCGAAGTTCGTGTCTGGAGTGACCCTCTAGGGGTTCTACCGATGTCCGACCTTCGGCGACATCTTTCCGAACCCCTCCGGCAGTCGAGCCTTCGCAACATTCCCAAGTTCTGCCGATGGATAAACCCCCACCAGTGTCAGCCGGGTTCTGCGCGACGGACGGACTTCGTCCCCGAATCCAACCGAAGGAAGACTTCGTCCGGACTCCTACGGGAGCCGGACTTCGTCCCTGACTCCAACCAAAAAAAGACTTCATCCGGACTCCTACGGGAGCCAGACTTCATCCCCGACCTCGAATGCAGGAAGACTTCGTCCGGACTCCTCCGAGAGCCAGACTTCGTCCCCGACCTCGACTGCAGGAAGACTCCGTCTGGACTCCTACGGGAGCCGGACTTCGTCCCCGACCTAAACTGAAGGAAGACTTCATCCGGACTCCTACGGGAGCCAGACTTCGTCCTCGACTTCAACTGCCGGAAGACTCCGTCCGGACTCCTACGGGAATCGGACTTCGTCCCCGACCTCGACTTCAGGAAGACTTCGTCCGGACTCCTACGGGAGCCGGACTTCATCTCCGACTTCGACTGCAGGAAGACTTCGTTCGGACTCCTACGGGAGCCGGACTTCATCCCCGACTTCAACTACAGGAAGACTTCGTCCGGACTCCTACGGGAGCCGGACTTCGTCCCCGACTTCAACTGAAGGAAGACTTCGTCCGGACTCCTACGGGAGCCAGACTTCATCCCCGACTTCAACTGCAGGAAGACTTCGTCCGGACTCCTACGGGAGCCGGTCTTCGTCCCCGACTTCAACTGAAGAAAGACTTCGTCCGGACTCCTACGAGAGCCAGACTTCATCCCCAACTTCAACTGAAGGAAGACTTTGTCCGGACTCCTACGGGAGCTGGACTTCATCCCCGACTTCAACTACCGGAAGACTTCATCCGGACTCCTACGGGAGCCAGACTTCATCCCCGACCTCAACTGCAGGAAGACTTCGTCCGGACTCCTACGGGAGCCAGACTTCGTCCCCAACCTCGATTGCAGAAAGACTCCGTCCGGACTCCTACGGGAGCCAGACTTCATCCCCGACCTCAATTGAAGGAAGACTTCGTCCGGACTCCTACGGGAGCCAGACTTCGTCCCTGACTTCAACTGTCGGAAGACTCCGCCCGGACTCCTATGGGAGCCGGACTTCATCTCCGACCTCGACTGCAGGAAGACTTCGTCCGGACTCCTACGGGAGCCGGACTTCATCTCCGACTTTGACTGCAGGAAGACTTTGTCCGAACTCCTACGGGAGCCAGACTTCATCCCCGACTTCAACTACAGGAAGACTTCATCCCGACTCCTACGGGAGCCAGATTTCGTCTCCGACTTCAACTGAAGGAAGACTTCATCTGGACTCCTACGGGAGCCAGACTTCGTCTCCGACTTCAACTGCAGGAAGACTTCGTCCGGACTCCTACGGGAGCCGGACTTCATCCCCGACTTCAACTGAAGAAAGACTTCGTCCGGACTCCTACGAGAGCCGAACTTCGTCCCTGACTTCAACTGAAGGAAGACTTCATCCGGACTCCTACGGGAGCCGGTCTTCATCCCCGACTTCAACTACTGGAAGAATCCGTCCGGACTCCTACGGGAGCCGGACTTCATCCCCGACCTCGACTGCAGGAAGACTTCGTCCGGCCTCCTACGAGAGCTGGACTTCGTCTCCGACTTCAACTGAAGGAAGACTTCGTCCGGACTCCTATGGGAGCCGGACTTCATCTCCGACTTCAACTGCCGGAAGACTCCGTCCAGACTCCTACGAGAGCCAGAATTCATCCCCGACCTTGACTGCAGGAAGACTACGTCCGGACTCCTACAGGAGCCGGACTTCATCCCCGACTTCAACTGAAGGAAGACTTCGTTCGGACTCCTACGGGAGCCAGACTTCATCCCCGACTCCAACCGAAGGAAGACTTCGTCCGGACTCCTATGGGAGTCGGACTTCGTCCCCGACTTCAACTGCAGGAAGACTTCGTCTGGACTCCTACGGGAGCCGGACTTCATCTCCGAATTCAATTGAAGGAAGACTTCGTCCGAACTCCTACGGGAGCCAGACTTCTTCTCTGACTCCAACCGAAGGAAGACTTCGTCCGGACTCCTACGAGAGCCGGACTTCGTCCCCGACTTCAACTGCAGGAAGACTTCATCCGGACTCCTACGGGAGTCAGACTTCGTTCCCGACTTCAACTGAAGGAAGACTTCATCCGGACTCCTACGGGAGCCGGACTTCGTCTCCGACTTCAACTGCAGGAAGACTCATCCAGACACCTACAGGAGCCGGACTCCCGCCCCAAACTCCTACAAGGGTCGGACTCCAAGCTCCTACAGCACCTCAACCGAACTTCGACCGACAGGCCTGAGTAACGGCCACGGCTCTGCTCCACTTCCTGCGATGGATTTCGTGCAGCTCCATCACTCCCTGACAGGCCACAGTAATGGCCATGACTTTGCTCCACTTCCTGCGATGGATTTCGT
Source organism: Elaeis guineensis (assembly GCF_000442705.2). NCBI lineage: Eukaryota > Viridiplantae > Streptophyta > Magnoliopsida > Arecales > Arecaceae > Elaeis > Elaeis guineensis. Next base: position 80,887,042 of record NC_025994.2, read on the forward strand.
GCGGCTCCATCACTCCCTGGCAGGCCTGACTAACGGCCATGGCTCTGCTCCACTTTCTGCGACGGATTCTGCGTGGCTCCATCACTCCCTGGCAAGCCTGAGTAACGGCCACGGCTCTGCTCCACTTCCTGCGATGGATACCACGCGGCCCCATCACTCCCTGGCAGGCCTGAGTAACGGCCACGGCTCTGCTCCACTTCCTGCGATGGATTTCGTGCGGCTCCATCACTCCCTGGCAGGCCACAGTAATGGCCACGACTCTGCTCCACTTCCTGCGACGGATACCGTACGGCCTCTCCACCCTCTGGCAAGTCGCGACAACGGACGCCGCATCACTCTCCACAGTAGGCTCCACGTGGCGGGTCACGGTGATGGCCACGATTCCGCTCTACTACTCTTCATAACGAACTCCTCCTGGCTCCGAACGGTCCACTGACAGATGGTTACAAACGTCGCTATCAACCTATTGCACCCTCCGCCTATAAAAAGAGGGATCCCAGATACGTTATCCTCTAAGCTTTCATTTTCTATCTCAATACTCTGCTAAAATTTTTGTTCGAGCACTCCATTCTTGTTGAGACAGAGAACTGACTTGAGCGTCGGAGGGTCTTGCTGGAGCACCCCCAACTCCGGTTTAGACTTTCTTTGCAGGTTCCGGTGACGACCGTGACTCCCACGACTCCAGCTTCTCCGACGCAGATAGATTTTTGCACCAACAGGATTGGTGCTAGAGGAAGGAGATTGTGTCTTCGCAGTATCCTTGTTCTTAAAGGAGCGCTCAACGGGACCGCCTCCGGTCATCTTCTCTGGCATCCTCTTCTCCTTCCTCCGCTAGATCTTCGTCCGATGCCTCCCCGCAAAGTATCCACACGGCGATCCACGGCCTCCGCGGTCAGATCTCAGGCTCCGACCTCACCTCCGGTTTTCCAGCCTCCTCTTCCTCCTCTAGCAACGGCGGTTGGTGCGGAACAATTCAACCTACTAGCTCAGCAGGTCAGAGGCCTCACTGAAGCTGTGCAGGCCATGCAGCAGCAGCAACAGCCGCAGACGTCAGTGCGACCGGGGAGAATGTCGTCGGAACTCCAAAATTCGGCTGTAGGGCAGGCCACTTGGGCCAGCTGCCCTGTCTTTCCCGAAAAGATGAATCCGAGGGTGGAGAACCCTCAATCAGATCATGATTCTACCCCTGGAAGATCTCTACCTCTATTCTGCCAGAAGACCCTCGAGACCCACAGTCGAGAGGATTTTCTGGATCAAAGGCTCTGGGAGATGAACCGACGGATCGAGGAACTCCGCCACACACCCCCCGCTTATGGTGAGGATATTTGTACTGACCCTTCCTTTTCTCGAATGATCATGCAGGAACCAATCCCACCAAACTTCAAGCTCCCTCAATTTGAAAGCTACGACGGGACTTCGGATCCGGTTGACCACCTGGAGGCCTTTCGGACAATGATGCTGCTTCATGGTGCGCCCGACGCCATCCTGTGCCGAGCTTTTCCGTCCACCTTGAAGGGAGCGGCGAGAAACTGATACTCAGTGCTGAAGTCGGGTACCATCTTTTTCTTTGATCAGATGAGCCACCAGTTTGTGGCTCATTTTGTTAGCAGCCGACATCCCCGAAAGGGTTCGGAGTCCCTCATCAACATCAAGTAGAGGGAGGGGAAGTCCATTCGGGCTTACGTCAACCATTTCAATATCACCGCGTTGGAGGTCCGGAACTTGGACCAATCGGTCGCGATGGTCACTCTGAAAGGTGGCTTTTAGAAGAACAACCTTTTATTCTCCCTGAAAAAGAAGTACCCCAGGGATTTTGCTGATCTGTTGGCTCGGACTGAAGGGTACGCCCGAGCAGAAGAAACCTTCAAAATGAAGGATGAGGAGACCGCGAGAGAGCGACAGACGGGAGACTCGAGTAAGCCCGCAGTCGAAAAAGGGTCGAGAGAAGTTCGACCACATTTCCGAACTCCTCCCGGGCACAAAATCGCCCAGACTCCTCCCTGGGCACACAGACAGAGAAGCCCAGAGCATCGGGTTCGACGGAGCTCTCCCCCAGGAAGATTCCGTAGCTATGCCCCCCTCAACGCCTCGAAGATCCAGGTGCTGATGGAAGTCAGAGAGCAGCTCCCGAGGCCAGAAAGGATGCGCACGCATCCCGAGAAGTGCAATCCTAATAAGTTCTGCCTCTACCATCGTAACCACAGCCATGACATGGAGGAATGCATTCAGCTCCGAGACGAGATCGAGGAGCTCATCCGACGAGGTCGGTTCGACAGGTTCATTCGATGCCGGTCTGAGGGTAGAGCGGACCGACCAAGGGTCCTGCCGCAGCCTGAGCCGCCGAGGAGAGAAGAGCAGCCCGGAGATCGACCTCCGATTGGGATCATCAACTCCATCTCTGGGGGACCGTGATAAGAAGCAGACCTTCTATAGCCCTGGGATTTGAAAACTTATAAATGTATTACGAACGACCCCGCTTTGAATCAAGATTCCTTTCAGATCTGCACATCTTTTCCTTTTTGGCATGGACTTGTAACGACAGGGGATGACCCCTTCGGATAACGAAAACAAACCCCAATGTGGCTGTTAACCACAAGATCGAAGGCCTGATTATTTGTTGACCGGATGGGGGGAGAGGTCATACAGCGCCCATATGCGCCCCCACAGCCATGTTAAGGACAGGAGGAGAACCTCGTCCTAACATGAGCAAGGTCGAAGGCCCGGTTATTTGTAGACCAGATGGGGGGAGAGGCCATACAGCACCCATATCGCCCCCACAGCCATGTTAGGGACAGGAGGAGAACCTCGCCCTAACATGAGCAAGGTGGAAGGCCCGGTTATTTGTAGATCGGATGGAGGGAGAGGCCATACAGCGCCCATATGTGCCCCCACAGCTATGTTAGGGACAGGAGGAGAACCTCGCCCTAACATGAGCAAGGTCGAAGGTCCGATTATTTGTAGACCGGATGGGGGAAGAGGCCATACAGCGCCTATATGCACCCCCACAGTCATGTTAGGGACAGGAGGAGAACCTTGCCCTAACATGAGCAAGGTCGAAGGTCCGATTATTTATAGATCGGATGGGGGGAGAGGCCATACAGCACCCATATGCGCCCCCACAGCTATGTTAGGGACAGGAGGAGAACCTCGTCCTAACATGAGCAAGGTCGAAGGCCCGGTTATTCGTAGACCGAATGAGGAGAGAGGCCATACAGTACCCATATGTACCCCCATAGCCCTGTTGGGAACAGAAGGAGAACCTCATCCTAACCCAAGCTGAAACCAATCACATTAGAAGAACCTTGCCCTGACACTAATTAAGGTCCTGCCGTTCGAGACCTGACAAGAAAGAAGAAAATCTTCTCAGCGGCCCCTTCGTGCTCCCGTGACCCCAATAAGAGCGGAGGGAAAACCCCTACAAAAAGAAAAAAGGGGAGGGGAGTTAAAAAGGAAAGTGACGAACTGCGTCAGCGACGAATGGAAAACAAATCACATCAAAAATGCGGAGAACCTCGTCTCAGTGAGGGTTGGGGTTCTTATCGAAATTTTCGGTCTTTGAGAAAGCTCTCAACACAGGCCAAGGATAAGACGACTTTCGCAGGGCGACGAAAAGCCCGGACCTCCGAGCTCGGACTCTGAAAGGCGGCGTCAAACCCGAGCGGCCCCGGACAAATATGCGACCATGAACAAAAGGATGGGTCGACATGACGGCAATCGAGTACTTCCGAACGGCATTGATATCGAGCAAGGCAGAAGCCGAAAGGAGCTCGGCAAACAACAACTCAACATGTGAGTAAAAGAGATAACGAGAAATTCCCTTTCCATATCATTAATTAAGTACACATTACAGAGCCCTTGAGGTTGAAAAAGAAAGATGACGAAAAAAGCAAGCCGGTGCGGCAACGACCAAGAACTTCCAGACGACATCGGCAAAAAAAAAAAAAAAAAACAAACAAGAAACGAAACAACATAGATGACATCGGCATCAAAAGAAGACACATAGAAGGACGAAAGACAAAAAGGGCCCTAAGGGGGCCCGGCTTCCTCCGACTTCGAACTTTCGGCTTCGACCCTCATCAGGGAGTGCCTTAAGCTCTCAACTTCTTCTTTTAATTCCTTCTCTCTCATTAGTATCTCCATGTATCTCCGATGAAGTCGCTGGCTTTCGTTCTCTGCCTCTCGATGCTTTTTTCTCAGGACCTCGAATTCCGCCTCCGCATCCTTGACTGCCTGCTGCTCGTATACCAGCTGGATCTTCAACTGCTGCAGTTCAGCCTTCCCCTCTCCAAGGGCGACAGATAACTCCTCTACGGTTCTTCTCAGGGTTTGAAGTTCGTCGGGATCCCGAACAGGAGCAGACTGAGCTCCTTCAGCTAGCTGCCTTTGAAGGCGGGCAACCTCGTCGGTCGCCATCCTGAGCTTCCCCCTGTAGTTGTCCACCTGCTTGCACCAACCGACACGGAAGGCCTCCTGGTACAGGCAGAAACAAACAGGAGGAGAGGTGCTAGCCCGATCGGCGGGACCAGAAAGTTTCAGATCGTACTCCGGGGGAACTCCGTATTGAACCCTTTTCAGTAAAAGCTCATCCGGAGTCAGGGAACAAGGAATGGCGCCCGGCGTAAAAATCGGGCGAGGCCCAGCCCTAGTTGAGGGTTCGTCTACAGTATGAGGGTTCTGGGGGGCTGAGGCGGACGAACTCCTGGAACCACTAGAGACGGAGGTGCCGGAAGACATTTTAGGCTAGGACCCTAAAAATTTCGGAGAAATCAGACGAAATAAGGGGCGAAAGGTTAGCGGGGGGCCAAACCAGGGGAATGCACAGAAAGAAAAATGAAGGAGAAAGGGCACCTAGATGGCAAGAAGAGAAACGAAAGTTTCGGGAACTAACCTAAATCGCTCCGAAGGATGCCGAGGTGCGAGGACAGGAATGACTCGAAGAACGTGTAGGGCGAAGGTAGACGCCAAAGAGGGTCAGAGCTCTCGGAGAGAAGGCGGACACCGACAGAACTCTCAGGCGGAATGAGGCTCCTGAAGGCGGAAAGGCGGGTTTAAATAGACCCTAGGATTCGGCGCTATAATAATCGCGAATCTCCCCAGACTGACCCACGCTCGCCACGTATCCCACTCGCCACAACAGGCGGCTAAAAGTGGCCCACAGCTGACAGAGCCATTACTGCACCGTACCTGGGCCAGTGCTCCAGCGGGAATCCCGAAAGGTCCCTTCGGATCGTCCTGATTTGAAAAGACTCCGGCATACGCGCATTAAATGCCAGAATATCTGAGGGCGATCGTGCACAGGATTCAAGGGGACAACTTCGGCTGAGAAAATTTTTCTATACTTCCTTCATTTGAAATTCAAACTCGGAAGTAGGGGGACTGGTGTTGGGTATAAAATCTCCCCCCAGCTGAAGTTCGTGTCAAGAGTAACCCTCCAGGGGTTCTACCGACGTCTGACCTTCGACGACATCTTTTCGAACCCCTCCGATGGTCGAGCCTCCGCAACATTCCCAAGTTATGCCGATGGATAAACCCCCACCAGCGTCGGTCGGGTTCTGCACGACGAACAGACTTCGTCCCCGACTCCAACCGAAGGAAGACTTCATTCGGACTCCTATGGGAGCAGGACTTCATCCCCAACTCTAACCGAAGGAAGACTTCGTCCGGACTCCTACGGGAGCCGGACTTCGTCCCTGACCTCGACTGCAGGAAGACTTCGTCCGGACTCCTACGGGAGCCGGACTTCGTCCCCGACCTCGACTGCAGGAAGACTCTGTCCGGACTCCTATGGGAGACGGACTTCATCCCCGACCTCAACTGAAGGAAGACTTCGTCCGGACTCCTACGGGAGCCGGACTTCGTCCCCGACTTCAACTGTCGGAAGACTCCGTCCGGACTCCTACAGGAGCCAGACTTCATCCCCGACCTCGACTGCAGGAAGAGTTCGTCCGGACTCCTATGGGAGCCGGACTTCGTCCCCGACTTTGACTGCAGGAAGACTTCATCCGGACTCCTACGGGAGTCGGACTTCGTCTCCGACTTCAACTACAGGAAGACTTCGTCCGGACTCCTATAGGAGCCAGACTTCGTCCCCGACTTCAACTGAAGGAATACTTCGTCCGGACTTCTACGGGAGCCGGACTTCGTCTCTGACTACAACTGTAGGAAGACTTTGTCCGGACTCCTACGGGAGCCGGACTTCGTCCCCGACTTCAACTGCAGGAAGATTTCGTCCGGACTCCTACGGGAGCCGGACTTCGTCTCCGACTTAAACTACAGGAAGACTTCGTCCGGACTCCTACGGGAGCCAGACTTCGTCCCCGATCTCAACTGAAGGAATACTTCATCCGGACTCCTACGGGAGCCGGACTTCGTCCCCGACTTCAACTGTAGGAAGACTTCGTCCGGACTCCTACGGGAACCAGACTTCGTCCCCGACCTCGACTGCAGAAAGACTCCGTCCGGACTCCTACAGGAGACGGACTTCATCCCCGACCTCAACTGAAGGAAGACTTCGTTCGGACTCCTACGGGAGCCGGACTTCGTCCCCGACTTCAACTGTCGGAAGACTCCGTCCGGACTCCTACGGGAGCCGGACTTCGTCCCCGACCTCGACTGCAGGAAGACTTCGTCCGGACTCCTACGGGAGCCGGATTTCATCCCCGACTTCGACTGCAGGAAGACTTCGTCTGGACTCCTACGGGAGCCGGACTTCGTCCCCGACTTCAACTACAGGAAGACTTCGTCCGGACTCCTACGGGAGCCGGACTTCATCTCCGACTTCAACTGAAGGAATACTTCGTCCGGACTCCTACAGGAGCCAGACTTCATCCCCGACTTCAACTGTAGGAAGACTTCGTCTGGACTCCTACGGGAGCCGGACTTCGTCCCCGACTTCAACTGCAGGAAGACTTCGTCCGGACTCCTACGGGAGCCGGACTTCATCCCTGACTTGAACTGAAGGAATACTTCGTCCGGACTCCTACGGGAGCCGGACTTCGTCCCCGACTTCAACTGTAGGAAGACTTCGTCCGGACTCCTACGGGAGCCGGACTTCGTCCCTGACTTCAACTGAAGAAAGACTTCGTCCGGACTCCTATGAGAGTCGGACTTCGTCCCCGACTTCAACTGAAGGAAGACTTCGTCCGGACTCCTACGGGAGTCAGACTTCGTCTCCGACTTCAACTACTGGAAGACTTCATCCGGACTCCTACAGGAGTCGGACTTCATCCCCGACCTCGACTGTAGGAAGACTTCGTCCGGACTCCTACGGGAGCCGGACTTCGTTCCCAACCTCGACTGCAGGAAGACTCCGTCCGGACTCCTACGGGAGCCGGACTTCGTCCCTGACCTCAACTGAAGGAAGACTTCATCCAGACTCCTACGGGAGCCAGACTTCATCCCCGACTTCAACTGCCGGAAGACTCCGTCCGGACTCCTACGGGAGCCAGACTTCATCCCCGACCTCGACTGCAAGAAGACTTTGTCCGGACTCCTACGGGAGCCGGACTTCGTCCCCGACTTCGACTGCAGGAAGACTTCGTCCGGACTCCTGCGGGAGCCGGACTTCATCCCCGATTTCAACTGAAGGAAGACTTCATCCGGACTCCTACGGGAGCCGGACTTCATCCCCGACTTCAACTGCAGGAAGACTTCGTCCGGACTCCTACGGGAGCCGGACTTCATCCTCGACTTCAACTGAAGAATAACTTTGTCCGAACTCCTATGAGAGCCGGACTTCATCCCCGACTTCAACTGAAGGAAGACTTCGTCCGGACTCCTACGGGAGCCAGACTTCGTCCCCGACTTCAACTATCGAAAGACTCCGTCCGGACTCCTACGGGAGCCGGACTTCGTCCCCGACCTCGACTGCAGGAAGACTTCATCCGGACTCCTACGAGAGCCGGACTTCATCCCCGACTTCAACTGAAGGAAGATTTCGTCCGGACTCCTACGGGAGCCGGACTTCATCCCCGACTTCAATTACCGAAAGACTCCGTCCAGACTCCTACGGGAGCTGGACTTCGTCCCCAACCTCGATGGGAGGAAGACTTCGTCCGGACTTCTACGGGAGCCGGACTTCATCCCCGACTTCAACTGAAGGAAGACTTCATCCGAACTCCTACGGGAGCCAGACTTCATCCCCGACTCCAACCGAAGAAAGACTTCATCCGGACTCCTACTGGAGCTGGACTTCATACCCTACTTCAACTGCAGGAAGACTTCGTCCAGACTCCTACGGGAGCCGGACTTCATCCCCGACTTCAACTGAAGGAAGACTTCGTCCGGACTTCATCCCCGACTCTAACCGAAGGAAGACTTCGTCCGGACTCCTTCGGGAGCCGGACTTCATCCCTGACTTCAACTGTAGGAAGACTTCGTCCGGACTCCTACGGGAGCCGGACTTCATCTCCGACTTCAATTGAAGGAAGACTTCGTCCGGACTCCTACGAGAGCCAGACTTCATCCCCGACTTCAACTGCAGGAAGACTTCATTCGGACACCTACAGGAGTCAGACTCCCGCCCCGAACTCCTGCAAGGGCCAGACTCCGAGCTCCTGCGGCACCTCAACCGAACTTCGGCCGACAGGCCTGAGTAACGGCCACAGCTCTGCTCCACTTCCTGCGATGGATTTCGTGCGGCTCCATCACTCCCTGGCAGGCCACAGTAATGGCCACGACTCTGCTCCACTTCCTGCGACAGATTTTGCGTGGCTCCATCACTCCCTGACAGGCCTGAGTAACGGCCATGGCTCTACTCCACTTCCTGCGATGGATTCCGTGCAGCTCCATCACTCCCTGGTAGGCCTGAGTAACGACCACGGCTCTGCTCCATTTTTTGCGACAGATACCACACAGCCCCATCACTCCCTAGCAGGCCTGAGTAACGGCCACGGCTCTGCTCCACTTCCTGCGATGGATTTCGCACGGCTCCATCACTCCCTGGCAGGCCACAGTAATGGTCACGACTCTGCTCCACTTCCTGCGATGGATACCGTGCGGCCTCTCCACCCTCTGGCGAGTCACGATAATGGATGCCGCATCACTCCCCACAGCAGGCTCCACATGGCGGGTCACGGTGATGGCCACGATTCTGCTTCACTACTCTTCATAACGGACTCCTCTTGGCTCTGAACGGTCCACTGACAGACGGTTACAAACGTCGCTATCAACCTATTGCACCCTCCGTCTATAAAAAGGGGATCCCAGATACGTTATCCTCTAAGCTTTCATTTTCTATCTCAATACTCTGCTAAAATTTTCGTTCGAGCACTCCATTCTTGTTGAGGCAGAGAACTGACTTGAGCATCGGAGGGTCTTGCCGGAGCACCCCCAACTCCGGTTTAGACTTCCTTTGCAGGTCTCGACGGTGTCCGCGACTCCCACGACTCCAGCTTTTCCGACGCAGGCGGATTTTTGTACCAACAGTAACTTTAAGTGACAGAAAATGTTCTTATAGAAAGTGGAGCATTTATAGATATCCTTGTTCACATGTTTTAGCTATGTGCCAAGAAATTACTGTACATTATAGTGGATTTGTAGATGATGTATACACAGTTGCGGCATACATGAATGCTTGGAGTGATGAATTTTATCCATTACCATATGAAGACTATTAGATGTCCACACACTTGTATGCATGTATTCCTAATCATCATCATTTGAGACCTAAGCAGAAGGCAGGCCAAAGTCAACAAGGCTGCGAAATGAGATAGATGATAGGTAAAAAAGAAGCAAGAATCATTATGACATTTGTAGAGAACGGGGCCATGATCGTCGTCGCTGTCCTAGGTTACTTTCACACACATCAGCTTCAAATACTAGAAGACATTAAAGAGTTATGTATTATTTTATATATTTTGGATAGTTGAACTGTTGTGTAATCTATGTTCAAAATTGTGTATTAGTCTCTCCATTGTTCTATATATGATTGCAGAGTTATATTTATCATGAAATGTATTAGTATCATATTTCTAATGCTCTAATACACTTAGGATGTATGTTATTGTTTTAAAGTTATTAGTGTGCTATGGCTTATGAGGGATGGCATCCGGGCCTTCGAGACTACAGTATTCTTATATTGCAGGAGACCCATCGCTCACAGGCCATCATAGATGGCAATGTAAGTATTATATTCTTACTATTTATATTTTTGTAAAAAAAATTTTGTTTGAGAGATACACATTATCTAATTATTCTATCTTATTACAGGAGCCCAAACACCTTCGATTACGATGGGCCGATGCTGATATATAGAGGACATCCCAGATAGAGTTATAGATTACTTACAATATTTGAGATTTTATGGAGTCTATCGGATTGGATGGATACAGATGGATGTTGGTCTTATTACTGTCTTACTTGAGAGATGGCATCTAGAGACACACATTTCATCTTCCATTCGATGAGGCCACCATCACGTTACAGGATGTTAGTATCCTCACTAGATTATCAGTTGATAGTGAGGTAGTTACAGGAGCTGATCCCACTCTTAGCATTTCAGAGTGGCAGGATATGTGCTATCGATTATTAAGATTTCAGCCTAATGCGCAGTTTTATGATGTGGTGGAGTGGCACCTTTTAGATCGTGCACTACAGCAGTTTGACCGGATTCAGAGCATCCTACAGCAGTTTGATACCAGCCAGCGACTTCACCATATTGATCGACGAGGAAAAGCTTATATTGACTGGCGTATCAGACATGCACAATATATCATCATTTGGAATGTACGATGAGATCAGTAGTTCATAGTGATCATATATTAGGAGGTCATCCATATACCGAAGACTACATGACTTGATTTCTTAGCATTATAGTATCGATCATCGGACAGCCTCAGTATGCAGTTTCAGGATACGAGGATGAGAGTTCTACTGTGCGCATATTGGTAAGGCCTCAAAAATTATGTCCTATGTCAATCTTATATTTAATTTCAATTCATTAAATATTCATTTTACTTCTTATCGTTAATGCAAAATATTTTATATAGTTACATTATATCTTTATTTTATGATCTACAATGTATTGCTAATTTTTTTTTGTTATGTAGACTGATCATTTATCGGGTCTTATATTGGATACTCGTCGTACTTTATCTACGATTGATGAGGACGAGCGGATTTGGATATTGCGAGAGATGGAGAGATCATGTTTAGGGACATTGACGGTGATTGGAGCATCCTATGCGTCAGATATGAGATATACACCATCACCACATGCTCCAGATATGCCAACACCATGTATTCCGTAGATGTCATTACCACAAGCTGCACATATACCACTATTTTTTGATCCACGGATGCCAAGGCCTTCATCTTCCTACATGCCCCAGATGACAGCATCGTGTCTGAGTTGGCATCATGAGTTTTCATCTGAGTGGTTTGATTTTTTTATTACAGACCTATCATTGGATCCATATGAGGGGGTTGAGGGGGTTACTCAGCTCGTAGATGCTCTAGTAGCACCTGTTACTCCTGATATGCATGTTCAGGAGACATCCACTGTTATAGAAGAGGGGCCCTCACAGGTGATAGAGGAGCAGGAGCGACCGTTGAGGATCTTCGTGAGAAGGTTCAAGCAGCCACGGGCACCACGACGCCCTTGTGGGATTTAGTATTTTTTGGATTTATAGTACTGTGAGATTTTTTTATAAACTGTATACTTTTGTTCTATTTTATATTATTCATTATTGTTTCTATCGAAGTTTTAGATATTTTGCTTCTTTAATTCAAGTATTAGGATGCTATATGGTTTGTCATGATTTTCACATGTGTCTCAAAAAAGAGTTGAGGAAGAAAATGTCATATTAAAAGAGCTATCTAAATAAATTTAAAAAATAATATCATGCATCAAAAAAATATAAATAATAATGAGAAAATATATCATGTATCCAAAAAAATTGGCTTAAAAAATATAAATAAAATATATCATGAATCGAAGGTTAAGATGAGGAAAAAAAATATCTTAGAAATATCATTTGGACATATGCCACTACTTTTTGGTCCACAGATGCCAAGGACTTCATCTTCCTACGTGTCTCAAATGAAGCATCGAGTCCAAGTTGGCATCATGACTCTTCATTTGAGTAGTCTGATCTTTTTATTATAGATTCATCATTGAATACAGATGAGAGGGTTGAGGGGGTCACTCAGCTCATAGATACTCCAACAGGACCTATTATTCCTAATATGCATTCTTAGAAGACATCCACTGATATATGAGAGGGGCCATCGCAGGTGATACAGGAGCAAGAGCGACCGTTGAGGATCTTCTTAACGGCCACGGGCACCATGACATCCTTGTAGGGCTTAGTAATTTTTTTTATTTGTAGTACTGTGAAATTTTTTTATAAATTATATATTTTTATTATATTTTATATTATTAATTATTGTTTCTATCAGAATTTTAGATATTTTACTTATTTAATTTCAAGTGTTAGGATGCAATATAGTTTGTTATGATTTTTAAATGTATCTCGAAAAAAAGTTGAAAAAAAAATATCATGTTAAAAAAATTATGTAAATTAGTTTAAAACATAATACCACACACAAATAAGTATAAATAATAATAAAAAAATATATTGCATCTAAAAAAATTGATTAAAAAAATTTAAATAAAAGATAACACGTGGAAAGAAAAAAAATGAGGTGTTTTTATAAAATGCCATTGAAAATGGCGTTTTTCAAATTTTTTTTTTGATGGCAGGTTTCTAGGTGGGCACTGAGTCAGACCGAAAAAATACTATTTCAAATAGCATTTTTTCAAAAAAATGCTATTTGAAATGACATTTTATAAAGTTTGCATCATTTGTGTAAATAAGTTCATATATGTATTAAATTGATAAAAAAAATTTAAACCATATTAGTATGGTAAAGGACTCAAGATTTGGGCTTGGTTTGGATAGGTTCTTAAGTAAAAGCTAAATTGGTCAACGGACCTGATTCCCATAAGATTTTCAGCCCAATCATATAGGAATATCCAAACAAGCTCTTAACCTACTTGTCTATTTGTTTGAATGGCTTGTCCTAGTTTAGGCCTAAATCCCGTCTACGGCTCGCTCAGTTGAACTATAGGATTATTGGAAAAAGAAAAATCTATGAAGATTTTTTTTTTTTCCTTTCCTAAGAATTTTTGCTGGAGAGGAATTGAGTTGACATGGGTCTTATTTAAATAGACTACGTAATCCATAACCCTATAGAGAATCCCATCCAATCCTACTGGATTTTCCAAATAGTATCTTTTTTGTCCACAAAGACGCAATTATTGTTGGAGCCCTAATCATCCCAAGAGTTGTGGGTCTAACTTGTGACGGAGGGTTTTGATTTCGTCCATGTAAGTCAAAGCTACCTCGTCACGGATGAAACAGAATCTCCTTGGAGACCCTTCTTTTCAAATGGTCTTCTATATTTTTCTTAATAGAAGATCCCACGGATTTTAGCATCAATAATGTGTTTGGTTGTACGCTGCTTTCATTGCTCTTGCATAAAAGAGATACAATATAGATGATAAAAGCCAGCTAGTTGTATTGTAGGAAGGCCAGTAAAGAATGGGAGTGGAAATGGGGAAAGCTGGTTTCGTTTGGTGTGTTGCACTACTAATTCTCATCTCTTGTGCTGGATCCAGAGCTATGGTGATCGGTCACCAGGCTTGCAATGGTCCCACGGGGAGGTGCCATGGAGCAGTGGACGAGGAGTGGTCTATGAATTCCGAGATTGGGAGGAGGCTTCTCCAGACCACCACGTCCGGCTTCATAAGTTATAAAGCTTTGATTCCAGACAGAGCGGCGCTTGAAGCAATGGAGCGTGGAGAAGCCTACACTCGCGGATGCCAAGCCCAATACTACTGCAGGTAGTAGTGAAATGATGGAAGCCTGGAAGCCTTCTCTGTGTGTGTTTGGTACCAACGGGTTCCCCTGCTTTCTTCTTCTTTCTTTGCTTCGATATTGAGTTTGATATTGAGACTGAAATCTCTCTCCCCCCTGTAAGTGAAGTTGAATGGTCAAATGGCTTTTCTTTTTCATTTGCAGCAACATTACTGTACAATAATTATATGGATGAGCCATGCCGCCTTGCAATCATTTCAATTGGAAGAATCTGCTTTAGACGAGGAACAGATTAATATTAAGACCGTGCAGGCTGTGTGTTCCAACCTAAAGCTATTGGACATCCTCGTGTTATGAACAAACATTAATGAAAAACTGAGGCTGAGGAACCTCGTTAGTGAGCAGATCTGATCTGCAAGGGACTGGGAATCACCTGCACTCTAGGATCATAGTGTGGGAGATATGTTGACGCCACCACATCACCTGCTAGTTCTGAAAAATTCTTTGAAGGAAAACAATGTGCATGGACTAATTTGATTCAGAGGCAGGAAAATTTTACTGGACAAATTTGATTGTCGAATATGTGTATATTTAGGCCGTGTTTGGTTCGGAATTAGATTTGTTTCTCAGGATTTAGCCGAAAGAAACAGAAATAATTTGGAAGAGGAGCATCTTAAAGAAATGACCATTCCTATTTCAGTTGGGCAGCCTTGAATTGGTCTCAACTTTAAACCCTTGAATCTAAGACAAAATGAAAGGATTTTTTTTGGACTCAACAGTCGAAATCTTATTTGCAAGATTTGGAAGATACTTAGGTGCATGTAATTGTAACTAAGAATTTATTTTTTATAACTCATGTCCGTGATTTATCTGTGCTCAAGCACCAGACTTTGTAACAATAATTCATAAACGTTATGAAAGCGTTCATCGAGCTTTAACTTTTTCACTGTTTAGATTGGACTCAAAAGTTAAATTACTCTTTTTCTCTCATAACAAAAATCTTGGTGGCTTCTTGAAATTTGTAAATATTATGTTTCTTGTTATATAGCTTTGTCCATGCAAGTCCATTTTTGTCAATGCAGTCCCTCACAATTTCTGTTAAAATACCAACAAGTTTGCATTTTTCATTTCTTTAAATTATCTTATGGTTATTACTATCATGGTTGAAGCAAAAATTTAGTTTAATTACACAGATAGAACCAATCTTTTCGCATCTCTTATTGATAGTTTTGTCATTGTTTTAGATTGCAAACCCACTATTCATTGAAACTTACCTAGTATCTTTACATGGAGTCACTTATAGTCCTCTAACGTGAAATTAATGCTTACATACTTTCCACTAAGTGCAACGTGCATCACACTTCCCTTGAATCAAAGTGATGCTTTTATGACCACTCAAGCCCTCCATTAACAAAAAAAAAAAAAAAAGAAAGAAAAAGAGATGCTTTCACGTTTTAATACAAACGCAGGAAGCCCATGCTCTAAAGGTATTGCCAAAGGTTACAAGCAAGATTCCCTGCAGAAGAAACTCCATCTAAAGATGCCGAATGGAGTTCCATATTTGATTGTTGCAGCAAAAATTTATAGTTGGATTCTGATTTGCTTGTCATGAGTGGAATTATAGCAGCAAAGAAGTAAAAGAAAACTGGTGGGAGAAGGATGGCCTTTTGAAACATGATGCCTACGGTGTCCACTTTGAGTCCTGTGAGACGCTTTGCCTCTTGTTGCCTTGAAATCTGATGATATCTTCATTAAAAAAAAAAAAAGATTCACGATGTAGCAAGCAGTTACAAGTCTTCAAAAATTATTTTCTGGTTTTATCATCTTTGAGCACGATTTACTGCCGATAATTATGATATCAAGTACTCAAACATGTCTCAATTATAATTCTTCTTAGCCCACAGAGAGGCAATGATTGTTCGAGTCCTAATCATTCCAGTTGTTGTGGGTCGAACTTGTGACGCATGGTGGATGGTTCAATTGGTGTCCAAGAGTAGTAGGGTATATCTCGTCACGGGTGGCTAAAATCTTCTTGGTGTACCATCTTCTTAGCTCCTTTTTTCGGATTTTAGTGTCAATAATGTGTTTGGTAATACGCTGCTTTCATTGCTCTTGTATAAAAGATATACTGTAGAGATGATAAAAGCTGGCTACCTGTATTGTTAGGAAGACCAGGAAAAAGAATGGGAGTGGAAATGGGGAAAGCTGGTTTCATTTGGTGTGTTGCACTCCTAATTCTCATCTCTTGTGCTGGATCCAGAGCTATGGTGATCGGTCACCAGGCTTGCAATGTTCCCACGGGGAGGTGCCGTGGAGCAGTGGACGAGGAGTGGGCTATGAATTCGGAGATTGGGAGGAGGCTTCTCCAGACCACCACCTCCGGCTTCATAGGTTATAAAGCTTTGATTCCGGATAGAGCGGCGCTTGGAGCCATGGAGCGTGGAAATTCCTACACTCGCGGATGCCCAGCCAAATACTACTGCAGGCACTAATGATGGAAGCCTGAAAGCCTTCTCTGTGAGTTTGGTACCAACGGGTTCATCTGCTTTCATCTTCTTTCTCTGCTTTTATATTGAGTAGTAATTGAGACTGAAATCTCTCTCTCTCCCCCCTCCTGTAAGTGAATGTTTAGTTGAATGGTCAAATTGGTTCTCTTTCCATTTGCAGCGATACATTACTATAGAATTATATGGATGATTCATGCAATCTTGCAATCATCTCAATTGGAAGAATTTGCTTTATAAGAGAACAGATTATATTCAGACCGCGCGGGCAACGTGTTCCAACCTAAAGCTATCGGACATCCTCATGATCACTCTCATGTTATGAACAAAAATACTAATCAAATACCGAGTCTGGGTATCCTCATTATTGATCAGATCTGATCTGCAAGGGGTTGGGAATCACCTGCAACCTAGTATCATAGTGTGGGAGATATGTTGATGCGAGCACCTCACCTGCTAGTTATGAAAAATTCTTCTAGGAATACAGTTTGTAAAATTAGGCTTATTTGAAAAAAATTGATTGTCGGGCATGCGTATATTTGAGCCGGCTTTGGTTTGGAATGAGATTTGTTTTAGAAGATTTAGCCGAACTATGGAGCGGATAACGGTTCGGTTGTCGGCAGAACGTCCAAATGCATCAAATCATGCTTTTGTTTCCGCAGGAACATTATTGATGGCCTCATAAAACTTTACAACCCGGATATATGGAAATGGACTTCACGTTTAACATTTACACTTGGTTCTTTGTTTGGTACCATTGGCGAAGCGACAGCGTAACGGCCTACGGACAATCACGAGATGAGTCCCATAAGCCTCTTTGTTATTGTTGTTGTTGTTTACTTTACCCTGAAATCAGATCGGAAGCAAAGCCAGTGGTTTCCTTGTGGAGCCGGGCATCAAAAAACCTCGGTCTCGTAATGAAAAAATTGGGACTCAATTTTGGCTCACCCCGGTCTAGTATGTACTCCCACCCAATTTACGGACTCTTGCCTTGTAGCTTCGGGCCAAGCTCAGGACATGCAGTTTAATCATATAAAAGTTAATTTGGTTTAGGAGAGTTAGGTTCTGGAATTGGAATGACAATGAGAATGAGAATAAGATCGAGTGACTTTTATTCCAGCTTTTTAGTTAGAGAGAGTTTCATTACTATTTCGATTCCAAGAAGAATGGGAATACTCCAATCCTACAAAATCCAATCCATACTCTCTCTTAGTATTCAAATATAATTCTGATTTTGATAATGAACCAAATGCATTTGAGAATATAGCCATTCTAATTTTTATCTCCATCGATTCAAATTTTAATTTTGATTCTAATTCTAGTTGCAAACCAAATGCAGTCTAAGTGTATTCAAGATTAGGGCCAAACTACTCCAACTGAGCTATAGGTATCCTTTTTACATTTCAATGACTCATTTGGTTTGGGGGATAAGGACAGAGGAAGTATGATCAATGAAAAAAAATAAAAACATAGCTCATATTTAGCTAGAGATTTTCAAAAAAAAGATATTAGAAACTAGTTTTTCTATATGAATAACTTTCTATATTTCATCAGAAAAAAAAAAAAATCCATGCATGGCATGAAAAAGCCACTTTCCCATGGGATGGAAATTGTAGTTTTTTTTAAACAAAAATGTCATAAGCCATCATATTAAAACAAATCAAATTTGGTCCCTTTAAATAATTTGGAATGTGTGCAACCACCACATATGACTAACTTTGGTTCAAACCTAGGATGCTCTATTGCCAATGATTATTCTAAAAATAATTATCATAATGTTGCAAGAAGGAATCGTTATGAAGGCATTAACAATGATCTATCTCCGATTCAAGCATTCCTAGTTTACAAACAAGGTTAGAAAGTGAAGCTCCAATAAAGACATCTATATCTTAATATTCTCCTTCTATTGATAGTGCTGATGTTGCTATTCTATACATCATAAATGAGAATATTGTATCTAATATTGAGGGCATAATATATATTTTATATAATTTTTTTAGAAAAGTAGATACTCAACCAAACATAAATTACTATGGATAGTGTGACTTCTATACTACTTTCCTATGGTCAAAAAGATATGCAAAAATATTTTTTCCAGAATCATATATTTAAGGATAAAAAAAAAAATCTTATATTTTATTTTGATTTGCAAATATCCCCGTATATTTTCAATTTCAGCAATGTCAATCCTATATTTGTTAAATTGTTGCAATATATCTCACCGATCCGAGATCGCCGCCGGTGCCTATATGGTAAGTCAAAGAGGATATTAATCCGACTTGACAAGTTAAGAGCCACAGAGGAGCTGATGTAGATGGACTTTAAGTAGAAAAATATCCACTACTTTGGATGTAATTTGCTGCAAACTTTGCTTCAACCAACTACGAAGAGAAATTGCTCCAATCGGAACCCTGATTTGGATAAAAAAACATCCGATTTGGTTGAGATGTCTTCCTTTACTAATTTTACCATTTCAATAAATTATCCTCCAATAATCTGATAATTTCTTCAAGTTATGCTTGCTTTTCGACGTGTATTTGCCAAATCTCAATACTATACCAATGAATACTAAGTCGATGGCACAATCCAGATTGCTGAGAAAAGCACCCAAGACGAAAGGCAGTCCAATTTTGGATGATCAATAAAAATCCAAATTGCAACAATAAAGAGCTCTGTTTGAAGGAATATGATAGCAGTAGCCCATGAGTGAAGGAAGAAGCACCTGTATCCTCATGTAGATGCAGTAACTGTATCATAAACACCTCGTGTTGCCAGGCTGAATGTATTGATGTCTGATATTAATAGTGAATTTATTAAGTAGTTTGTAATATTAGGATTCTTTAAAGTCCCACATTGAAAGTTGGAAGATTTTGGCAAAGGCTTATAAGGTGATCCAACCTTACCATGACAAGTTACTTGTCTACTAGTGGTCACATGTGTGGCACATGTGATATATATAATATATAATAATAATAATTTATACTTTAAGGTCTTGGACTTGAAAATTCAAAGGAGTCTTTTGCTATTTTCAAAATTAATTTTAATTAATTTTAAAATTAATTAAATCATATATTTACAGAACAGTTGTGTTGATTTGAAATTGCTGTTTTAAACTTATGAACTGACACAACTGTTGACTCAGAACGGTTCACTGTTTATGAGTGCAGGCAATAAACTCTTAAAATAAAGTATGTAATAGCATGCCTCAAGCCTTCATCTTCATCTTTCTTCTCTGTATTTCTAACAATTTTTAAGAGTTTATTGACATGGAGGCTAATGTTGCAAATTCTAGTTTTCCAATCATGAAATAAGATTTCATCAAACTTGATCGGTTTGATGGAACTAATTTCACCCACTGGAAGGACTACAATAGAACAAGATATTAGCAACGTAGAAAATTTATTACTAATAATTGATTTTTATTGATAATAGTTATTAATAATGAAATTATCATCGCTAATATTTAGTCACAAATGATGGCGTCATTGATAATTTTTTATGATGAAAAAAATTTTCGTCTTCAATAATCGATATTACCAATCAAAACTTTTCATCATTAAAAATATTTTTTTTGAAATCTATTTACGATGAAAAATTTTAGTCATAAAAAAAAATAATTTATGATAAATTATCAGTACACCATAATATGATATCTATCAGTACATCAAAATATTCAATCTCTTCTTCTCCTTCATATCCTATCGTAGCAATCTCATTATTCTGGGTCCATCGTTGCATCTCAAGCTTTCTTGTATGAAATTTCATTCTTCCAATGATACATATATGATGCGTAGTGGTTAACCCTTCAATCGGAGCTACATGCTAAATCGTACAACTCATTGATCGCACTCCCTTCTTTATTAAAATATTTATATTTTATCTACACCATAACAAAAAAAATTATATTGATTCAAATAATTATTTTTATAATTATTAAAAATAACGTATTACTAGTGCAACTTACATGGTCACCAAATTATTTTGTAAATTTCTTCCTATGTCGATCATCAGCATCCGTATTATTTTCTCTGCATAGTATACTCTTGTGCTCACTGCAACAAGTCAAGATTTTTAACTTTATATCGACATAAAAAAATTGCTTAGAATATTAAACAGTGCTAAGATGGTACTTACTCAATGAAATCTTTAATTTCTTCACAATTATTTAGAATGTAGAAGTGTGACTTGGATAGCTCATTCACGTCCATAAATTCAGATCTCTTTCTACCAATGGATCAAACTGTTTGTTTAAATATAGACAGTGTCAGTTTATTGTCACCCCATTCACGGTCTGCATTATGATCTATATGATTAATTCTTGTTTCGACATCGTCAAGATACATCGAGCAGAACATGACACACTCTGTAGCTATGTATGCTTCCGCTATAGACCCTTCAGGCTGTGCTTTATTGCACACATACTTTCTTAGGATACACAAAAATCTATAAATAAAAATAAATTTAAATTTTAAAAATATATTTATATCTTATAATTGATATGATAAAGTGCATACAATTTTTTTACATTTCAATAGGATACATCCATCGATAATGTATCGATCCGATCAAAAAAGCTTTCTTTGAAAGATGAATAGCCAGGTGTACCATAACATCAAAAAATGATGGTGAAAATTTTTTTTTTTAACTTACAAAAAATGAGCATGATATCCTTCTCAAACTTTTCAAGTAAGTTAATCTTCAATTTTCAACAACACAGTTCTCGAAAGAACACTCCCAACTCAATCAATGCAGTTTGAATATCACCACCCAAATAGCTATGCATGACCACAGGAAGTAAGTATTGCATCATTATATGGGAGTCATGACTTTTCATGCTAGAGATATTATCGTCGTTGTTGCCAACACACCATGATACGTTTAAAACATATGTATTAAAAAATTTTACGATTTTGAACCATTCACAGAAACTCTTCTTTTTCTTGCCAAACAGTGAATAACATGCAGATGGCATAAAAAATCTATCACCTCGATGAACTAAATGCAACTCTGATCGGATTTTCATTTTCTACAAATCAAGACAAGCTTTTATACTATCTTTTATTTTTACTGGGATGTTCAATACTATACCAATGATATTATCACAAATATTTTTCTCAATGTGCATTACATCCAGATTATGACGAAGTAGTAGCTGCTTCTAATATGATAGTTCGAAAAAAATACTTCGCTTTGTCCAATTCAGCTCAGCTTTAGTATGCTTCTATTTGCGAGTACCCGATATTTTTCTAAATTGAACATTTTCAATAACTTCAAGTTATTCTAAAATTTCTGCTCTACTTAACTTTTTAGGTGGCGAATGCCGATCGGACTTACTATCAAAGTATTGGTTGTAATGGGTCCTCCAAGAGTGATTACCAGGTAGAAACTGTGGATGATCCACGAAGCATAT
The DNA here is from genome assembly GCF_000442705.2 of Elaeis guineensis. Lineage (NCBI taxonomy): Eukaryota > Viridiplantae > Streptophyta > Magnoliopsida > Arecales > Arecaceae > Elaeis > Elaeis guineensis. The sequence continues at coordinate 80,908,776 of NC_025994.2, forward strand.
TTTCTGTCCATGCTTTAAATGTAAAGAGGATGCATCCTTGTTGTATATTCGACATGCCAGATATCCTTTAGTGCTCCACTTAGATAAGTTTTCATATGTAGAAAAATTATGTATGGTTCATAAAATCGAAGCATGCAACTTAAAATTTTTTCAACTCATAGAATCATATGTCTGTACTCTATTTTCTCATAGCTCCTTCAGATCATCGATTAAAGATCGTAGATAGACATCAATTTCATTACCTGATGCTCTCGGACCCGAAATTAATAGTGATATAAAAATAAATGGTTCTTTCATGCACTTCCAAAGTGACATATTATATACAACTAGCATCCAGGCTATATGCTATAGGAAGTACTTAAATTGTCAAAGAGATTAAATCCATCTGTCGCTAGACCAAGCTGGATATTGTGCGGGTCACTCGCAAAGTACGGATGCTTTGCATCGAAGTCTTTCCACACTACAAAGTCGGTCGAGTAGCTAAGTATGTTCTCCTCTAGAACCCACTACTCATGATGTCATCTCATTTCTTCAATTATTTTTATGGACATATACAACCTTTGAAGTCTTGGAATCATTGAAAAATACTTCAAAATCTTTTGAGATATCTTCTTTTCTTTTTTGTTATCGATTTTGTACCTAGGCTCACTGTATTTTGGACATTCAGTTGTCTATTTGTTATTTTTATAAAATAATATACAGTCATTTTTGCGGGTATGTATAGGAATATAGCTAAGTCTCAATTTCTACATATATATTTTTACTTCAGAATACGATTTCAGAAGTATCCCTCCATCGAAAAGAGCTGCTTTAATCAATGTCAAATTTTGGTCAAATGACTTCTGACTCCATTGATTCACGATTTTAATATGAAGCAATTTTATCAAAAAACTCTAACTTAAAGAACTTTGCATAATTTGGATAGAGTGACTCTCGTGCATCCCTTACAAGCTTTGCAAACTGTTTAGAAATCCCTTCTACCTCAAACTGGATATTGTGTTCATGATCAGAATTGCCTTCAGATGCACTAGTACTCATACGTATATTTGAACACCCTGATGTAAATCATCCAATAGTTCTCCTATACCACTATGTTCGATAGGTTCAGCAGCATCACTATCATCTTCAGTATTATCATCATCACACACAACTTCATTCGGATCACCTTTCTCATGCCACATCCAGCAAGTATACTTCTTATCCATACCATAATATAGCAGACGCTCCTCAACAAGTGTTAGGTGATGGTATATCATATTGACTCATCTCTTACATGAACACTTTATCCAACTAGCACTGTCAGCCTTATGCCGTACAAACTCAATAAAATCTCGAATACCTTTTTGATATTTAGATAAAAAAATATCTCTGGTATTCATCCAACTTTTATTGATATCTATCTAACAATAAATATAAAAACCATTAAGAACAAAAAAATTTTTAGTGGTATTTATCCGAACCGGATCCCGATTTGAATTTTGGATCGAATCCCGATCTAAATTTCAGACCAAATTTTGATCCAGATCTAGACACGAATTATTTTATACAAAACAGTACACATTAAAGAACACAAACTGAACAGTAACATAGAAAATCTCTTTCTACTAATTTAATTAAGCAAAAATGCATGATTCTATCCATTTCAAATATTACGAACAGGTATGACCCTATCTTTTTTTAAAAAATAATAATCTTATTATTGTTATTAGTCGATATTTTATTTCATTATTGTGAAAATTTCAACAGCATGTCCTCATGGTTCTCCAAGTATACGATATGAATATGGTGCCTACGCACCCTATCCACCATATATCCAAAGAACAGTGCACAAATAACTGCTAAGTGATGCATGTCGTAGCACACCAAAATTAACCCTACTCACTACAATGTAGATAAGGTGTGTCGGAATCGTATCCGCAGGGATCTTAATTGATTGTTTTAAAAATATAAAAGAAAAGAATAATAGATTGTAAGAAACTAAGAAAGAAGTATGAAAATTATAATAAAATTATTTTTTATTAATCAAATAAAGAAGCATACATAAAAAAAAGAAATAAAATTATGATACAAGACAACTAAACCAAATTGATCTTCTTGCTACATCCAATGATGGATGTGTCTCCTTGAATCCTTCATCTTCCTCCGTACAGACAGCGGCAGGATGGTTGGAAGGCTTGATCTAAGAACTCCAAGAAAGATTGATGGAAGCAGGTATGTAGAAGAGAAAGGATAGCGGCACTAAGATTAGGACCTCTCATAGATTAGATGGGATGTAAAAAAGGGATCTGTGGAGGAATATTGTGTCGTGCTAGGGTTAGTACCTCCCTTAAACTTATGGAGAAAAAAAAAGGGAGAGTGAAAGAGAGAAGCTTGAAGAGAACTTAGGGTTGTCTTGATTGAAGAAGATGGAGGCCTTGGGATTCTATTTATAGAGTGGGGAGGTTAGGATTTCATGAAAAGAGAGATGGGAGCATGAATAAAGATCCTTGAATTTTCATATTGATTCTCCTCAGTTGATCTTTAAGTCGTGTTCACACTAAAATAGGAGCTGGTTGCCTGGTTTACTCAAGTCTGATCCAATTTGAGTCTAATTTGAGTCATATGAACCCAAACTCTCAATTACCTGCAAAATAGACTAGAAAGCATCAAATTTTAATAAAATAACATCGATTATTATAATATTTAGTACCTCTAGCGACTTAAATTAAGTATTCATCACATCTCCGAACTTGAACTTTTACTCGTCCTCGAGTAAAATAGATACATTAGCATTGTGCACCAAATTATCCTTAAATCAAAAGTTATCCTAGACATTTCTAAATATAATGGGTATCTGGCTAGACCATTAATGAGGTACTTTATTGGACTATCAATTCGACCCAATTAATGGTTGAGTATTAGTCATAAAAATTTTTAAAGATCTTCTTTCACCAACTTTCCACTTTACTCTTTAAGTCCTCTAACTTGATGTGAGCAGGGTTTATTGTCTTCTTATAATTTAGTCCCCTTATTCTTTCTCTTTTCTTTTCTTTTTTTTTGTAGAAATATTTACATATACAGTCAGTGCAATATCCTAACCCCTTAAGCTTTCTAATTGACTCTTGTAGCGAGCTTTAAGCCAATGACTTCCAAACCAGTTGGCTTTAGGGCATTAGGTATAAAACACCCCTCAGGCTTACTAACTCAAGTCCAAAAGACTACAAGTTAAAAACTGACTATACAAGAGGTTTCTTCACATTCTCACATTTTGATGCGAACAACAACACTTACTTAGGTGAAGGGATCTGGTTACTTAGTGAGAAATGCTAAAAACCTCTTTTTTTATTTTATCTTTTTTTTGTAATAAAAAAAAACTTTTACACACCTCAACTTTTCCACCCATACCCCCATAAAGCAAATTCTTCATTGAGATAGTGGGAAGAGGATTCTAGAATCACTCCAAAATTTAGTCTGATCTAATTCTCTTATTAATTAGGTATCCTTAATAATTTTTTTCTCAATATCTCTAAAATTATCTAGACCGTTAATTACTCATTGATTAGGGTGCCTGATTAACTTCAAATCGAGATAAAATTTAAATACACAAAACTAATTATTTCTGACCATACTCTAGGACTTAATTAAATTAGTTATTCTTTCCTCTAATTTAATTTTTATTATCTCCAATGGAAGAAGAAAATCATAATAAAGCTAAAATAGAATGTAACAAGGAAGGACACCACCTGAGTTCGATGTGTGTAATCTTGATTGAGAGGTCCTTCATTGCTGGGCATGGTGTGTTCTTGACTTCATTGATTGTGGTACTCCCCCCAACTTGGTTAATTATCTTTCTCAAAAATTCTTATAAAATAAAATAAAAAATTGGATAACTAAAAAATAAAATATTGGGTTGCCTCCCAACAAGCGCTAAGTTTAAAGTCTTCAGTCAGACCAAGCCAAAGTTCAATTGTAGACTAGATCCTGCAATTCAATTGAGTCAACTTGCTCGCCATCTCTGATTTCATCCACATAATATTTCAATCATTGGCCATTTACTTTGAAGGTGTTTCTCTGTTTAGGATCTTTGATTTCAATTACTCCATGAGGGAATACCTGAGTTACGATATATAGTCCATCCCAATGTCAACAAAGTTTTTCAGAGAATAGTCATAACCTCAAATTATAAAGCCATACTTTTTGATTAGGTTCGAACATTTTCATGAAATATATTTATCATGATAAGTCTTAGTTCGAGCCTTATAAATTCATTAACTCTCGTATGCTTCATTGCGTAGCTCTTTTAATTCGTTCAATTGCAGTCTCTTATTACTACTCATATTTTTTATATCAAAATTAAATTACTTTATAGCCCAAAATGCATGGTGTTCTAGCTCTACCGATAGATGGCAAGCTTTCCTAAAAATGAGCTGGTAAGTAGACATTCTTATCGGGGTCCTATATGCAGTACGGTAGGCCCATAATGCATCGTCTAATCATCTAGATCAGTCTTTTCAATCAGGCCTAACCATCTTCTCAAGAATTCGTTTGATCTCCCTATTGGAGACTTCCACTTGGCCACTAGTTTGGGAGTGATATGGTGTGGCAACTTTGTGAGTGATTCCGTATTTCTTCATTAAACTTTCAAAGTACCTATTCATGAAGTGTGCACCTCCGTCACTAATAATAACCCTTGGGCAACCAAATCGATTTAAGATGTTCTATTGGATAAATTTGATTATCACCTTGTGATCATTCGTCCTGGTTGTCATAGCCTCAACCTATTTAGATACGTAATCTACCGCAATCAAAATGTATTCATATCCATAGGATGGAGGAAAGAGGCCCATAAAATTGATTCTCCAAACATCAAAAATTTCTATGACTAAAATGGGAGATAGCGGCATCATATTTTTTCTAGAAATATTCTCCGTCTGCTGACAGTGCAAGCACTCAAGGTAAAATTTATGTGCATCCTTAAACAATATTGGCCAGTAAAATCTACTTTATAATATTTTCACGATCGTTCTCTTCCCACTAAAATATCCTCCGCATGCATGAGAGTGACAAAAGGTAAGTATACTTTGATACTCACTCTCAAGGATACAGTGTCGAATCACTTGGTCAGGGCAATGTTTGAACAATTCAAATTTTTCTTAATAATAATGTTTGACCTGTGAGAAGGATCGATCCTTCTTCTATTTTATCCAATGGAGAGGAACTTGTCCTGTTGCTAAATAGTTAACGATGTGGGCAAACCATGGAATTTGATCAGAAGAAGTTGAAAAAAATTATTCGTTAGAAAATTTTTCCTTAACTTCATCTGTACTCATCGTATGATCAACTAAGATTCTAAAAATTTGATCAGCGACCATATTTTTGGAATCTTTTTTGTTTCAAATTTTTAGATCAAATTCTTGAAGCAGAAAGATCCATCTGATCAATCATGGTTTACTATCTTTCTTTGAGAGCAGATTTTAAGAGCCATGTGATTAGAATATACTAGAACCTTAGATCCTAACAGATATGAATAAAATTTATCAAGGGCGAATACCACCGCTAGTAGCTCTTTTTCTATCATAGTGTAGTTCAATTGGGCATCGGATAGAGTTTTGCTAAAGTAATAGATCACATGTGGCTCCTTATTGATTCTTTGATCTAAGATGGTCACTATTGCAATATTGAAAGCGTCACACATGATTTAAAATAGAAAGGATCAATCAGAGGATTTTATTATGGGTACTGTTGTTAGGACTTCGTAATGTGTGGCAGGTTTGTAGACATTCTTTATTAAAGATAAATGGCGTGTCTTTGGCTAGCAGATTGCATAAAGATCTCGATATTTTGCTAAAATCTTTAATGAAGCATCCGTAAAATCCAGCGTGACCTAGGAAGGATCGTATTTGTCGAATCAAAGTGGAGGGTGGTTCTTTTGAAATGATTTCGATTTTGACTTTGTCTACCTCAATCCTCCTTTCATAAATAATATATCCCAATATGATTTCTTTTCGAACCATGAAATGACTCTTTTTTCAACTTAAAATCAGATTTATTTTCATGCAGTGCTTAAGAACTTTGGAGAGGTTATGAAGACAATCCTCAAAGATGGTTTCAAATAAAAAAAATTATCTATGAAAATTTCAAGATATTTATCCATCATATTCAAAAAAAATGATCAATATGCACCGTTGAAATGTAGCGGGTGCATTGCAGAGCCCGAACGGTATATGCCAAAAAATGAAAGTGCCATAGGGGCAAGTGAAGGTAGTTTTCTCTTGGTCATCCAAAAGTATAGGTATCTGATTGTACCCTAAATAACCATCTAAAAAATAGAAAAAATATTGACCCGCTAGCCATTCTAGGATTTGGTCGATGAAGGGTAATGAAAAATGGTCCTTCCTAGTAACAGCATTTAGTTTTCTATAGTCAATACATACTCGCCAGCTAGATGGTGTGTGAGTGACAAATAATTCACCTTCTTCATTCTCTACCACAATAATATCTGATTTCTTAGGTACTACTTGGGTAAGGCTGACCCATTTACTGTCGGATATGGGGTGGAAGATTCCAGCATCTAACCATTTTACCACCTCTTTCTTTACTACTTCCCGCATATTTGGGTTCAGTCTCCTCTACATGTCTCGATGGAGTTTGGCATCTGTCTTGCAATGAATGTGGTGCATACAGATGGAGGGATCAATTCCTTTTAGATCAGTAATAGACCAGTCGATAGCCACTTTATTTTCTTTCAGAACACCAACCAATTGTACTTCCTGATCCGGGGTCAAGTCTAATGCAATGATCACTGGGAGGGTGTCATTAGGTCCTAGGAATGCATACTTGAGTATGGCTGAAAGTGACTTTAATTCTAGTGCAGGTGGTGATTCTAATGACGGGACTATGGGTGTATTGGCAAATGCAGACAATGGCTCGTACTTGATTGTCCAAGGGGGAGTAGTTTCAGCATTTGATGTATCAACTAGAATATTTACTTCTTCACTACCTTTCTCTATATCACAGTCATCCACTCCAAAGTGCGTCAAGTGGGTGTCTCAAAAATCATATACAAAAATTATTGATGTTGCTTCCTCTATGATGTCCTTAGATGTATCTATCTCGAAGCAACTATCAGTTGATGGTCCCTGAGATGCACTGAACATATTCAGTCTCAATTTCTTATTCTCAAATGATACGTCCATGACTCCTACCCTACAATTGATATACGTGTTTGTCGTCGCTCGAAAGGGTCTGCCTAAGATAATGAAAATTTGCCTTGGATTGCCACTCAGTTCCATATCAAGGACTAAAAAATTAACTGAAAAATAGAACTCATCTACCTTGACCAAAACATCTTCGATCATCCCACGTAGTGTCTTAATTGATCTATCAGCTAACTATAAAGTGACCGACGTGGGTTTCAGTTCTTCGAACTCAAAAAGTTCATAAATCGAGCTAGATAAAAGGTTCACACTAGCCCCTAGGTCCAGGAGAGCTTATTCGATATGAAAGTCTCCTATAATGTAAGAAATAGTAAGGATACTTGGATCTTTAAGTTTTGGAGGGGTAGCATGCTGGAATATAGAGCTTGCTTGTTTGGTGAGGCATACTTTCTTCGAAAGTTGTGATCGAGATTTACATTTCTGAGTGCATAATTTTTTAAAAAATTTTGCATAAACTGAGACTTATTTGATTGCGTCTAGAAGGGGGAGATTAATTTGGACTTACTTAAATAATTCTAATATCTCATCGAGTCTTCCTCCTTTCTTATTTGCAGGAGTAGGGGCTTTTAGGGCACTCAAAAATGAAACTTTAGGCAAGTAAGGTGATTTCGATGCAGTTGGTCCATTCTCTACTTTTGGGTCCTCCTTGTTCTTGGATGATTTGGGCTTGGTCAGAGGTCTAGGGTTAGTCTCATTGGTTTTACTCGTGTGTTTAATGACCTTTCCACTTTTGAGAGTCATGATTGATTTGGCATGTTCAGAAAAGGTATCTGAAGTATTGAAGCTCTCAACCATGAATTATCCTCTCGGATTGCTCTTAGATTGGCTAGATAATTTTTCTCCTTTCCTCCTACTGACTGCAGTTGCTAGTTGACCTATTTGGGTCTCTAGCTTAGCAATAGATTGCATGTGAGAGTTAAGGGTGAGTCGGGATCGTATCACACCAAAATTAACCCTACTCACTACTATATTTATAGGATGGGTCGAGATCGTATCTGCAGAGATCTTAGTTGATTGTTTTAAAAATACAAAAGAAAAGAATAATAGATTGTAAGAAATTAAGAAAGAAGCATAAAAATTATAATAAAATTACTTTTCATTAATCAAATAAAGAAGCGTACATAAAGAAAAGAAATAAAATTATGATACAAAATAACTAAACCAAGTTGATATTCTTGCTGTGTCTGTTGGTGGATGTGTCTCTTTGAATCCTTCATCTTCCTCCATACAGACAGCGGTAGAATGGCTGGAAGGTTTGGTCTAGGAACTCCAAAGAAGAAAGGTTGATGAAAGCAGAAATGTAGAAGAGAAAGGGTAGCGGCACTAGGATTAGGACTTCTTCTAGATTTGATGGGATGTGGAAAAGAGATCTATGAAGGAATATGATGTCATGCACCTCCCCTAGACTTATGGAGAAGAAGAAGAGGGAGAGAGAAAGAGAGAAGCTTGAAGAGACTTAGGGTTGGTTTGATTGAAGAAGATGGTGGCCTTGGGGTTTTATTTATAGAGTGGAGAGGCTAGAGTTTGGGTGTTAACTTCTAATCGTTCTAGCACTTTTAGAACCTTCTCCTCAAAAGTTGAGCTGTGACTAGTGATAGATGGTTGAGAAGCATTTTGAAACTGATGGTATGGTCCATGCCTATATGTCGGGTCCTGATAGTTAGGTCTAGGTACAGCAGGGCCAACCACTGGATGTGGTCTTTAGAAAAAATTTGGATGGTTTTTCTAGCCAGACTTATAAGTGTTCGAATATGGATCATTTTCTAATCTACGAGCTTGTTGGGTTTGAGCTTGCTGGATCTGCTCATGCACAAACTCAAAAAATTGAGGTGTGATTGGGCATTCACTAATAAAATGAGTCAGACTTACACACAATGCACAAACATCTTGGACTAGGTTAGGTAGAGTCGAAGAGTATCCAGTATTCAGAAGATGGTCTAATTTTTGAGACAACTCATCTACCTTACTGTGGATATCCATAATATTTTCAATCTGATAGATTCCACCTCTTTTCTGTTGAGACATGGGTTGTTCTCTAGAGATGGCGACATGTGATGCAGGGAGTTCTCATTAAGTATTTCAAAAAGCTACCAAGCCTCATCCTCACTCTTTAGTATGAATGTCCCATCACACGATGCATCGATCATTTGTCGGTGTTACTCTGATAGACCATCGTAGAAATACTGAACAAGTTGCTATTTGGGGATAGTGTGGTGGGGGCATTTACGAATAAGGTCTCTTAACCTTTTCCATGTCTCATGAAAAAGTTCACCATCCAATTGGAAAAAACTAATGATGGCTTTTCTAATTTGATTTATTTTTTCAATTGAAAAGTATTTCTTAAGAAATTCTCTCTGAAGATGGTCCCAAGTTAAAATGGTTATGAAATCTAGGGAGTTTAACTAATGCTTGGCTTTGTCCTTAAGTAAAAAAGGAAACAGTTTCAACTTGAGGGCATCATCGGAGAAGTTTTGGATTTTTACTATGGAGCATTTCTCAAAAAATTCATCCAAATATTTATACGGATTCTCATTCGTCACTCCATAGAATGATGGTAGCATTTGAATAATACTAGACTTGATTTCATATTGTGCCGCCTCTACAGGAGGAGGCTGGATACATGACGAGTAGGTGTAAGATGAGAGAGTAAAATACTCCCTCAATTATCGTGGTGGGTCAGTCTCTTATTTTGGATCTATGATTTTGATTTGATTTATTCGAATCGTTCTTTCTAGCTCTAGGTCTAATGGGTGTAAATTAGGTTGTAATGATCGGTGTCCTAGCATGCACCCAAAAGATCTCATCGAGTTTTAATTTCAACAAGTTTTTTTTTTTGAAAGAGAAGAGAAGAAAATAAGGAGGAAAAGGAGTTCTAAAGAAGAGAACCTAAGGAGTTCTAATGCTAAGAAGATAGAGAAGAATTAATTAGATTTGATATTTTTAGTTAATATTCAAGTGGTTTAATCAATCCTATCTATAGGTTACCCTAGATCTAGACAGCTCCTAACTGCCAAGGTCACCTTCAAGCACTTCAAGTAGCAGATTAGCTGCTCAACTGGCCAGGTAAGTATAAAATTGGTGGAGATCCCCCCATTGCTTTCCTTAAACACTAACTGCGTTGGTCAGGTAAGCAAACGGAACCAATTAATGAATCACCTTCCTTCAGGACGTAATCTTTGAATCATTTTTTTAGACACCAGTTATACTGACTAACCTAAACTCAGTCCAACTTTTAGAGTTTCTTGTCCTACTGAGCTCGAAGATCTTTAGAGATCAACGTCTAATTGATTTTAAATTAGAGGTTTAGATCAATGCAATTGCAAGATGGTGGTTTGTGGGTCAAGAAAGAGTGATGAAATCTCCATCTTATGTTGATTAGGATTTTGCCCTTAAGATTTTTTATAAAAATATGCAATGCAAAAAGAAAGTGTCTAAACATGTTAAGTAGCTTTTAAGATTTAATTAGTTTATTTATAGTAGTCAAGTATTATGTGGAGTCTTTGTATTCTTTTTATATTATGTTATCTTTAAGCAAGAAGGAATAAGAGGTAAGTTTTAAATTAGGTTAATTAGGTAAGAGAAGATCTAGTAAATCTAATTAAATAGAAAGTAAATAATGCTAAGATTAAAAGGCAAGTAGGTAGCCTACAAATACAGTAACAAATCAAATCTACTTTTAGGATAATAAATTATTCTAAGCTATGAAAAGTAGTAAATCACTAAAAATATTAAGCAGTAATAAATAAGGTAACTAAACTACGTAAATAAGGTAATCTCATAGTTAAGAATAAAAGATAATTAAGAATATAAATAAAAGGTAAGAAATCTAATCTACTTAGAAAGTAGAAAATCACTAATTATATAAAGCAGTAAATTATTCTAACCTATAGAAAGTAGTAAATCACTAGGCTATAGAAAGTAAAAAAAAATTTATGCATGCAAATAAAAAAATCTAGATATAAAATAGTAAATCTACAATATACGAAAAGCAATATGAGGCAAAAATTTAGAAAAAATAAAAAATAATTAAATAATTAAATAAATTAACAAGCAATAAAAAGATAAATTACTAATCAGCAAAGTAAAGTATGGAAAGTAAGACTACAAGAGAAAGAAATAATCAACTCAAAATATAAAGTAAAGCATATAAGGCAGTCAAGCAATCTAAAGTAAGAAATAAAAATCTAGAAAGCAGTCAAATATTTTTTTTATTATTTTGTAGATTCTTTTTTTTAAACAATTGTGTCAAGATCCTCGACAACGATGCCAAAATTTGATGCATGTCGTAGCACACCAAAATTAATCCTACTCACTACTATGTAGATAGGGTGAGTCGGGATCGTATCTACAGGGATCTTAGTTGATTGTTTCGAAAATATAAAAGAAAAGAATAATAGATTGTAAGAAACTAAGAAAGAAGCATGAAAATTATAATAAAATTATTTTTCATTAAGTAAATAAAGAAGCGTACATAAAGAAAAGAAATGAAATTATTTTTCATTAAGCAAATAATTGATCTTCTTGCTACGTCCGATGGTGGATGTGTCTCCTTGAATCCTTCATCTTCCTCCATGTAGATAGCGACAAGATGGCTGAAAGACTTGGTCTAGGAACTCCAAGGAAGAAAGGTTGATGGAAGCGGGTATGTAGAAGAAAAAAGATAGTGGTACTAAGATTAGGACCTCTTCTAGATTTGATGGGATGTGAAAAAGGGATCTGTGAAGGAATATGATGTTGTGCTAGGGTTAATAGATCCCCTAGACTTATGGAGAAGAAGAAGAGGGAGAGAGAAAGAGAGAAGCTTGAAGAGAACTTAGGGTTGGCTTGATTGAAGAAAATGGAGGCCTTAAGGTTCTATTTATAGAGTGAGGAGACTAGGGTTTCATGAAAAGAGTGGTGGGAGCGTGAATAAGGACCCTTGAATCTTCATATTGATTCTCCTCTGTTGATCTTTAAGTCGTGTTCACACTGGAATAGGAGCTGGTTGCTTGGTTCACTTAAGTCTGATCCAATTTGAGTCTAATTTGAGTTATATAAATCCAAACTCCCAATTACCTATAAAATAGATTAGAGAACATCAAATTTCAATAAAATAACATCGATTATTATAATATTTAGTGCCTCTAGCGACTTAAATTAAGTATTCATTACTGAGTACCACATAATGAAATGAAATATCAACTATTAACAATAATAAGATTATTATTTTTTTTAAAAGCTCAAATACGAAACATCCAAGAGTCGACCTCATCAAGATCGACTCTTGAATGGAAATCTATGGCTCAATGCAATTTAATTACCATCTCTAAACATACATTCAAAGATGGATTTCTAATTTATCAAAAAAGAGTAACTCTACATCGAAATTTTTTCATCAAAAATTTTAGTAGAGTTTTCTCTAAAATAAGAATATTTTTTATATTTAATTATAATAAATAAAGCATACAAAATAACATACAAAATAATTAAATTGTAATAAGCAAAAGCAATGTGCATTGTGCTAGTGAAACAATAAAAAATTTATAAATTTCAACAGTAACACTAAAAAATTTATGTAATAAAATAAAACAAACTACAAATAGTTCAGTATGTAAAATAATATTAATATAAAATAATAATACGAAATTCAATCCCATGCTGAATATCCTCTGCTCCCTCTCCCTTATCTTCCAAATTCACCAAAAGTAGCACCACGGAGGCAGTCCTGTGAATAAGGCTGGAAGTGGGTTGGACCGCTAGGAGGCCCATTGGGTCGGGCTTCAGACTCGGCCCCAAACCATTCAGGCTGGCTCTTGCCAAAAAAATAAGGCCTGTTTGGCCATTGGGCTGGGCTCGGACAGACATTTGGCCCGACCCAGAGCCGATCCGATTGGGTTCGTGTCGATTAACCCCCCTTCTCCCCTAACCCCGACCCCGATCCAATCTGTATTTTAACTTTTATTTATATAATAGCTATTTTTTTATTTTTTTTAAATATTTATTATCTAAAAATATTTTTTTTCTAAATATTTTTTTCCTAAATGGGCTCCAGACTCGGCTGCCCATGGCCTCCACTCCCGCAGCGCCACCATCATCACCCATACCTTGCAACCCACCCACCATGGCACCACTACCCTCTCCAACCCCCCACGACCCGAATCCCAACTCGGATCCTAATCAGATCCCGATCTGGTTCCCAACTCGAATCGGGCTCTCAATCCGAATCCCGACCTCAATCCAATTTGGATCGTGATCTGAATTTTATTTTTATTAATCAAATAATAAAATATTTGATTAATATTTTATTTTTTTTATTTTTTACTTTTTTTCTCCATGTTTCTCTCTTTCCTTCCTCCCTCCCCGGCCGACCCCCTCCCTGGCTCCACATCGCCCCCGGCCGCCCACGGCCCCCTCCCCGCCCCCATGTCGCCCCTGGCCGACCACCCCCACCCCTGCAACCCCCATTGCCGGCTGACCCCCTCCGCACCCCCATATCGCCCCCGACCACCCCCGACCCCATCCCCACCCACGTGTCGCCCTTGGCCGCCCACCCCCACCCCCACCCCCATGACCCCCTCCACGCCCCCGTGTCGCCCACCCCTGCAACCCCCTGAACCCCCCACCCCCGTGTCGCCTCCGACCGCCCACCCCCACCCCCGCAACTCCCTCTACCCCCCAGTGGCCCGATCAACCAAAAAAATGGGTGGAAGAACCCTTACCTTTGGCGGATGGCAATGGTAGCGGCAAAGAAGCCCACAGCAATGGCGCAGACGGCAACAGCGGTGACGATGGTGGAGATGCACTCACCAGCGAGAAGAGAGGGGGGAGAGCTCAGAGAGAAAGAGGGGATAGAGAGAGCTCAATTGGAGAGGGGAGAGCTCAGAGAGGGGAGAGGGGAGAGGGAGGGGTGGGGAAGTGGGTTTCGCAAGAAGAGACGTCGACTGGATGCCTAATAAATGCAGAACTATTAGCGACATAAATTTTTATCACTAATATGATTATTAGTGATGAAAAATTATTTTCATCGCTAATAAGTTTCGTTAAAAAATTTCTCACTAAAAAATTTTTCTTCTAAAAAAATTTATCCAAAAAATTTGTGAAATAAATTATTGATGATTAAAAAAAAATTTCATCGTTAATAAGGCTATTAGCGATGAAAATTTAGTTTTCATCGCTAATAAAAATCGCCTAAAAAAAATTTTCCCTCTAATAATTTTTCTTCAAAAAAAATTAAAAAAAATATTTTTAAAATAGTTTTTTCTATGAAAACACCTTTTCATCACTAATAAAAAATTTTTTTCTATTAACAAATCTTTTGTTCACAAAATTGATTAAAATAATATTTTAAAATATGGTTGCTGATGAAAAATAAATTTACATCATAAATAAATTTTTATAAAAAATTTAAAAACTATTTGCAATGAAAATTTATTTTACATCACTAATAATTAAAAAAAATATCTTTTCAATAATAATTTTATAAAAAATTAATTTTAAATTTTTTTCATCAAAAAATTTTTCATTCAAAAAAATTAATAAAAAAATGACATTAAAAAATATTTATGATGAAAAATAAAATTAATTTTTTTAATCTAAAAAATTTTTGGTTTAAAAAAAATTTTAAAATAATTTCATCAAAAAAATTAATTTTTTATTAATCAAAAAAATTTTATATAAATACTTAATTTATGATTTTTTTTTAAAAAAAATTTCAAAAAAATTATGAACATAAAAAATATAATTGCAATGAAAAGTTCAATTTATGTCACTAATAATTATTATAAGAATAGCTCTTTGGCTTTCGCAATAGAATGGACACTATGGAAGATCGATAGTTTTGAGGTTTTCGATCTTCAAGGATCTCATCTTCTTCTTGAGGTTCTCATTCTCAAAGTCGAAGTACGAGAATATCATGATAATTCTGATCAGATCGCGAGAGAAATCTATCAGGATTGAGATTTAGAGGATAGAGTAGGGACAGAAAGTTAAAAGTCCAGAAGCTCATATATTGCATGTATGTGAGGATCGAGCTTGAAAAATTTCAGAAGAATTATGTGAGCATCAAAGATCTAGCAATTAACCAGAATCAAAGCAGATCTACGGGTAGTGCAAGTTGTGTTATAAAGCGCAAGCTCATATTTACGCTTTGCATTGCTAGGAAGATGAGTGTTCATGTTGTTTGTCTTCTCATGATTAGAACTGCTACAGAGATACATTTGAGTATTGATCGATATGGAAAGTATGGTACCTTTCAAGATTGTAGAAGCCATGCTAGAATGCACTGCTTAACTATATAGTTTCTATATAAAAAGAGGCTCCTTTCATGCAGCTTAAGGTAGATACTCCATCAAAAAGATTCATTGATATCACTAGTAATAGTGACAGCAATGAACAGATAAATTTTACGTTGCAAATAAATGTATAGCTCATTTCATTCAAAAAGATCTATTCATTCTAATCCACGAATATCACCTACTTTCATATAATTTTTCTATATAAAAAGTTCGATCTGGATCATAACTCATATTTGCTTCTTTACCATATAAAAGGACAAAAGATGCATACAGCTGCTATAAAAAATAGATGTAGTTATCTTACACAAAATTAAAAATTTAAATTTTATAATTTTTTTAAATTTTTAATTTTTTTTACATATTGATGAAGAAAATATTTTCATCATAAAAAAATTTATTTATGATGAAAAATTTTTTTTATCGTAAACACTAGATTATTTATGATGAAAAATTTTTATCATAAATAAAAAGTAACTTTTAATTTCTTTAAATATTGGTGATAAAAATATTTTCATTATAAATAATCAAGTATTTATGATGAATATTTTTTTCATCATAAAAATAAATTATTTACAATGAAAAATTTTTATCATAAATAATCAATAATTTTTTATTTTTTTAAATTTTTGATTTTTTTAAATATTGGTGATGAAAATATTTTCATCGTAAATAATAAAGTATTTATGATGAATATTTTTTTCATCTCAAATATTCAATAATTTATGATGAAATATTTTCATCATAAATAATCTATAATTTTTAAATTTTTTATTTTTTTTCAAATATTGATGATGATAATATTTACATTGGGAATAATCTTATTTTTGATTAAAAAATATTTTTCATCATAAATACTTAAATGATTTATGATAAAAATATTTTTATTGCTAATATTTGAAAATATAAAAGTATAATAAATAATGTATGATTTATAATAAAAATATTCATCACAAACAATATATATTTATGACGGAATAATTTTTTTACCACTGATAGTCAACTATTTGCGATAAAAAATTAATTTCATCATAAATATTTAATTATTTATAATAAATATTTTTTAGTTGTAAATATATTTACTGGTGATAAAAATATTTGCATCGTAAAAATATTTTTAAACAAAAATACTCTTTTCTTGTAGTGAAGGATAAGATGGTATTTCATAGTTGTGTTGATTTGAAATTGCAGTTTTAAATTTATGAACCGACACAACTGTTGACTCAGAACAGTTCACTGTTTATAAAAATAGAACAGGACTTTCTAACGACCATCTTCTGAAAATTCTGTAACAAGCTTGTTGTATCCTAGAGAGAGATTGTCTGCAACCCCTTGAGTGTAGGCAATAAACTCTTAAAAGAAAGTATGTAACAACATGCCTCAAGCCTTCATCTTTCTTCTTTGTATTTCTAACAATTTTTAAGAGTTTATTGCCATAGAGGCTACTGCTGCAAATTCTAGTTTTTCAATCATGAAACAAGACTTCATCAAACTTGACCAGTTTGATGAAACTAATTTCACCCGCTGGAAGAACAAGATCATATTTCTTTTGACTGCTCTAAAGATTTATTATATCCTAGATCCGAACCTTATTACACTTCCAGAACCTACAAAATAAGAATCTGATGTAGTGAAGACAGAAAGGAAGAAATATGAAGAAGATGAATTGATGTGCTGTGGATATATTTTGAACACTCTGACAGATCATCTGTATGATCTCTAGTCTAATCTAAAGTCCCCAAAAAGAATCTGGATAGCCTTGAAGACTACTTACAAGAATGAAAAATGAGGTACTGATAAATTCCTATATTACATTATTTCGAATTTAAGATGTGCCTATTATGGATCAAGTGCATGAACTACAAGTATTAGGTTCGAAATTAAGAGATCTTGAGGTTAAAGTTCCTGATGCATTACAAATAGGTGCAATCCTTTCTAAATTATCTCAATCTTGGAGTAATTATAGAAAGAAAGTTTTGCACTCTTTTGATACTTTATCCTTAGAATAATTTATGACTCATCTTCAACTTGAGTGTGAGATACGTGCACGTGAGGCACTATTTCTACCATCTGATTCTAAAGTTAATTATGTGAGTCAAAATTCTAACAAGTTTGAAAAATTTTAGTTGTCTAGTCTGGAAGTTTCTAAAAAGACCTTTAAGAAAAAGAACAAGAAACCTGTAAATTGTTTCCATTGTGGAAAGAAAGGCCATGTAATTTGTCAATGCAGGTTGAGAAAGGCAGGAATTGGTTCTGAAAATTCTGGAAAAGCAAACATGATAGAAAAATCTGTCCAGGAATTGGTTCCCATGGTTTCTGCAATGCATATTGGAATGATAACAGAAATGAATATGGCTGATGGTTCAAACAAGAGTGAAGATTGGTGGCTGAATTCTGGTGCAACAATCCATGTGTGCAATGATAGAAACTTGTTCAAGACTTATGTAGTGTTAGATGTATGTCCTAGAAGCCAATATGACTGACACATTATAATAAATCTAGGACATAATTTTATACTTAATATATTGATATGATCAATAAAAGGATAATTTTTTTTTCATTCAAGTGTGATGTGTCCTTGAATCGTCCATGAAACTAGCTTCGATACATATTCTCAAAGTATTGAGAATTAAAGATATGTATTTAATTTCTAAATACTCCCAATCATAGGATCATCATGAGGACGATGATGGATCCAGATTGACTGACGTACGAATCACTTCCTTCAAAAAAGATGGGTCTCTAGTCTACTGTGCAAAGAGACAAGGTGACAAGTGCGGATGGTTGTTAAAAAATAACTAGCACTAAGCATGACCATACAAAAAATCACTTAAATTTCTATTCAATCATTAGTGATTGTCTCGATGCTATAGTTGTGTGACTGATTCTTTGACTTGACATGGTACTGCTACTCGCAGTGAGGCTGCTGGAGTTTGATCGATACATAAATATGAGTCTCAATGAGCCCTTGTAGTGGATGTTGGCGACAGTTGGTCCACTGTAAGAGTGGAGTGCGTATTAAGATAGGATCTATCAACCTTGATAGAAAGAAGTAGTCCTATGACATTTGAGAGGTTAAGTCCAAGAGTCTGTGGCCATAGCAGTATGATTGATGGAAAAGAGTTTTTATAGAAGTCACAACTGGATTTGAGCTAATTAATCTATCATATGACTGATGTTGAGGTTTGACGATTTATCCATGACCTACTATCTAGTCGGAACTCATGATAGAGGGACTAAATTACGCGTTAACTACATCTAGAGGTTCATTTCAGTTCTACTGGGTTACCACTACATACTGCTAGATGTCACTGGTGGATTTTGAAAGCTCACTAAGGTTGTTCTGGATCGACAATCTTTGTTGAGTTAGAGTGAAATTATTTCGATCTATTGAAAAGAGTTTCAATGATACGATGATAGAGATCATTGTATATTTTACTACCAGATAGAATTGAACCTATAAGATCACACAACAAAAAGATTAGATCTGAAATAAGTAATTGAGCTTATGAAGTGTCAATTGGGTTTAGAGAAATCCATTAGATTCATGGTAACCTTATTAGTACATGGTTGGACCCAATTCCTCTTTCTATTGGGATTACTTATTTGATAAATTAATTTTAACTTAATTATCTACTAATAAACTATATGAATAAGATTCATGAGACTCTAATTATTGGGTGTCTAAGGTTATGGATCATATAAATTAAGGGTGCAAGTTTCATATGAATCTTCTTGATAGTTATTATGGGGCACCACTTTGATTTGATCAATTTAGATGTGTCCATTAATTAGAGGGCCTTTGATTTTCATATGGGGTGTCTCTTGAGTACAAAAGAGGGTGTCTAATTATGGGTGCAAGGGCTCCAATAGTTGGCGCCTAACGGACTTCCTAATATAAGTTGGATAACTTAAGTTAATAGGAATCTTAATACCAGTAGAACTTGATTATGAGATTGAATAGGATTCAATCCTTATGTCTATTTAAAGGAATCTCCCCTAAGGTCCCTAGAGCATCAAAACCAGCAGCCCCTCACTCCCAAAGGCTCTCCCCATGCCCTCTCTTCCTCTCCCTTTTTCTTCTCTTGGGTGTTCTATACACCCCTTGGGACGTGCGTCCCAAGGAGTTCCATATCCAAAGGAGTTTGGGTGCCTCTTTCTTGCTGGTTTCTAGCATTTGATAGTAGCACATAGCAAAAAGAAACTCTAGAGAAGAGGAGAAGAAGAAGATCAAAGAGAAAGATCAAGTAATAATCGCGATCCAGGCTTCATTCCGATTCAGCAGGCTGAATTTTAGAGAATCAAAATTCAGATTATAGAGGGCTATTCCAGACTGATCTCAAGTGGATACTCATAGAGACTGAATACTTGTGTGGCTAACAAAAAGTCTCATCTCTTTCAGATCCAGTTTTGAAGAAAGAGATTGTCAAACAGGTATGTGATTTGATCACAATCTGAATTTCAGCATATATCAATTTCAGCATATGAAATAGATCCATGTGATTTTATATTTTTATGCATACATAATTTAGATTAAAATTATTTTAATCTTATTCTCTACTATGATATTTAAAAAATAAAATTTTAAAATACACATACATGCACCAAACTCTGAATTCCAACAGTGGTATTAAAGCCACGAGTTTTTATATGCTGAATTTTGATATACATATTTTTGAAAAAAAATTAAAATTAATTTTTTTTATACATAAGATGTATGGATGAATCTTTAAATCTAAAATTTAATTTTGAATTTAATTTTAAAATATATAGTTGATATGTTGTTGCATGCATAGATCTGAATTTTGATCTAGAAAGAGTTCTAGTTAATGTTCATGTGAAATATAAATGCATACATGAAATCTGAAATTTTTTTTATAATTTAAATTTTGAGTCATATATGTGATATATGATTATATATTTAGATCATAAATTTATTTTGAATCTCATTTATGATTAGTATATGAGATATATGATATCATGCTTAGATCTAAAATTTTGTTTAGATCTATTATACATGCATATATATGATATATGTTTGTATGTTAAAATCTAAAAATTATTTTTATATTTTAAAATTTACTTTCATACAAAGAATTTAGATCCAAAATATGATTTTAAAATCTAAAATTTGTGTTTGTGCATGAGAGTTTTGGTCATGAAAAAATAAAAAATTAGATCATGTAATAGGATTATATCTAAGGTTTTTGATTTGAGACATATGGATTTAATTCAATTAAATAATTGATCAAATTAAGTCAAGTATTGAATTGAGTTAGATCAATTAAGTTAATGATCATACAATTATTGTTGATCAAATCGATCGAGTCCCATATATAGAATCAATTAACCTAAAGACCTAATTTGGCTCATTGGTTTGAGCCCGATTCGCTTGAGCTAACCAATTTTTATCAATTGATCTATTGGTGTCTAAGACAAGTTAATGAGATATGATTATTTAATTGGTTTCGTTAGCCGACCTGGCCAATTCATTGGTGTCTAAGGAAGGCAATGGGGGGACCCCCATCGTTCTCCACTTATCTGACCAATTTGAAAGATTGGGTCTTGAATTAGGTTGCTTAGCGGTTTAGTTTAGCCCATGCCAATTAGATCGATCATATAATGACAGATTAGATGAGATCTAAACTCAAATCTCTCCATAAATATTAAGTCCATAGGTCTTCCACTGTTATAGATGTGCGGGTATGTTACTGGCATTGATTGTTCTCGATTGGTCACAGTGGTTTAGTTGCATCAGGAACATGCAACCACTCTATTAGCAAAGAGTTGCTCCAGGATAAGGATGGAGTTGGACCCAATAACTGCTAGATGAGGGATCCAATGATGGCCTTGCACCTGCTTGTGAATGGTGGGTCGGGCTTAATTAAGAAGTGTGGGCAATAACTGTTAGGTGAGCCCACATGACTTAGAGATCAAGTAGCTGCAACATGCTTAGTGAAGCATCTGGGCAAAGAGTCACCTATGCATCGGTGTGCATGTTACCCATAACTGTTAGGTAAGGTGCATGTCATCAGTGGGACCACAACACCCACTAGGAATCCTTTATCGCGTTAGGATTTCTGTTTCTTTTCAAGAGAGTGGAGGGATATGAAAAATTAGTGGGAGTCATTATTTACATCTTAAGGTCCCTAGAAGTAAATTAAAATATTAAGTACAAAAGTCTAACTTAAATCTCTACTATCGCAGTTAAACCATCATGTCAGCCTCAAATCCTCTAGCTCGCATCCTTAAAACCAATCGTTTGATTGATAATAATTATAAAGACTGGCTCAAAAGCCTCAGGATTGTTCTGACCTCAGAAAAGTTAAACCATGTTCTTGACCAGGATCTCGTTGTGTTACCAAACTGTCCTACTACTGAGCAGAGAGCTATTTTTGAGAAGTGGACGGATGAAGATAGTCGGGTCAAGTGTGATGTGCTGGCATCCATATCAAACGAGTTACAAAGCCAACACGAGCATATGCCCACTACTCGGATCATGATCACTCATCTACAAGAGTTGTATGGTGAGCAGAGCCGTACTGCGTGCTTTAAAGTATCCAAGAGACTCTTCAATCTAAAGATATGCAAGGGGCAATCTGTCCATGAGCACTGCATGATAGTGATCAAGGATACTGAGGAGCTTCGGAAGCTCGAGCTTGATATGCAAAAAGAATTACAGATGGATCTGATCCTTCAATCTCTTACCAACTCATATAGTCAATTCATCATAAATTTTTATATGAACAAATTTGACTGCACTATTTTTGAACTTGTCAACATGTTGGTCACAACAGAGGGTACCTTGAAAAGTTCAAGGGATATTGTTCTTGCTGTGGAGCAGACTTCTTCTTCCAAAAGAAAGTCTGTTGGAAGGAACAAGACTAAATTTGCAAAGAAGCAGAAGAGAGAGAGCAAGCCAAAGAAGGATGGTCCTAAGGCAGTTAAAGCAAAGGAAAAGTGTTTCCATTGTCATGCTGAAGGCCACTAGAAGAGGAACTGTCCTAAATACTTGAAAAGCCTAAAGACCAAAAAGGATGACAAATCTTTTGAGGGTATGCTCGTAATTGAATCTAACCTTATGGTTTCTTCTACTTCTAGTTGGATATTAGACTCTGGCTCAAGTGCTCATATATGCACCTCTATGCAGGGTCTGATAGAAAGTAGAAGGTTAAGAGAAGGTGACATGATCCTTCGATCAGTAATGGAGCAAAGATTGCTGCAGAGGTTGTTGGTATTTACCCTCTCTGATTATTGTCTGATGTTAGATTAAATTTAAAAGACTGTTATTATGTTTCTGTAGCTAGTTGGAATTTAATTTTTGTGTCTGTGCTAGCACAGAAAGATTTTGAAATTAGTTTCAATAAAGATTTTTGTTTCATTTATTTATGAAATAAATTGGTTGCATGAGGTCATTTAATTGACAGTCTTTATCACTTGCATGTTGATGCATATGTGAACCTAAACGAGCAAATAGTGAGTGTCGTAGATCAAAAAAGACCCAGAGATGAGATTAACCAGAAGTACTTGTGGCACCATAAACTAGGCCATATTGGAGAGGACAGGATAAACAGACTAAAAAAAGATGAGATCCTTAGCTCTCTTAATCCAGAGTTGTATCCAGCTTGTGAATCCTACCTTTGAGAAAAAATAATCAAATTATCCTTTGTAGGACATGGGGAAAGGGCCACGGAGTTACTTGCCCTGGTACACACCGATGTGTGTGGGTCATTTGATATGCAGGTCAGGAGTGGTTACAGCTACTTCATTACCTTTATCGATGATCTGTCTAGGTATGAATATGTGTATCTCATAAAACACAAGTCTGAGATCTTTGAAAAGTTCAAAGAATTCAAGCATGAAGTAAAAAAGCAGACAGACAAACCCGTTAAGGTTCTTCGATCTGATGAAAGAGATGAATACTTTAGTCAAAAATTTCGAAGATATCTTAAAGACAATGGCATAGTCTCTCAATGGATCCCTCCTAAAATATCTCAGCTCAACGAGGTATCCAAATGGAGGAACAGGACCCTATTGGATGTGGTTAGGTCCATGATGAGCTTCACTGATCTACCCTTATTTCTTTGGAGACATGCTTTGTTAACTTCCATTCACTTGTTGAATAGAATTTTTTCAAAGTCCGTTTCTATCACACCGTATGAGATATGGTTCGGCAAGAAGTTGAGTTTGAATTATTTTAAGACTTGGGAATGTCCGACCTATGTCAAGAGATAGATGACAAAAAAGTTAGAGGATAGATCTATTATAGCTCACTTTATAGGGTATCCAAAAAAATCCATGGGATACTACTACTTTCCATAAGACCATAATATGATTGTGAGTTGAAATATCGTATTCTTGAAAAAATAGTTTATCCAGGATGGCAGTAGTGAGAGGTTAGTGGAACTCGAAGAGGTCTCTAAAGAGTCCAAACTATAGATCCTAAGGAACCCGTAGTCCATGAGCCAGTAGTTGATGTTCCTCTTGAAGGAAAGAAAATAGTTTTCCTCCAAAATGTCCAGGTTGCATCTAAATTTTTTTTTTAATATTCTACTTATTTAAGGATCAAATTCTTACCTAAATCACAGTGGAATCAGATATCAAATTCTAAATTATCTGATATAAACCTTAGCGAAGGCTTGGATATGCAGACCCTCTACTTCGCATGCACGTCAGACATCGCAGGAAAGCAGGATGAACTCCAATCCAATTGGCTTCGTAACTCAATCAATCGAGGGATAAGATATGATGATGTGACATCTCACACCAGCAGATAGGATACCTAAAAAGGATCCACGTCCAAGGAGAGGAGGTGGCAACAAAGAGAGAGATGTAGAAGATGAAGGACCTCTCTCTTCACACGCCTGTCTCTCTCCCTTTTTCTCTTCTCTCAATTTGATTTGTTTGCTACTCTATTCTTTTCTATTCTCTTCTTTCATCCATAGGTAGAGACCCTCTCTATTTATAGATGATTCTCATGACCCAATGAGAGGATGACTCTTTATTCAAATCTGATTTGAATTGGTCCAATACTTATGAAAGAAGGACTCCTATATGAGATATAATTGCCATCACTTATGATATCCACTTTGTACCTACTCCCACACCCACTTGGGATGCCCCAAATAAGCACCAAACTAATTTTTGATCATGCTTCATGAGTGGGTATTCCTAGTGCAAGTAGGAATACTCATATCTAATCCAAAATAGGTCCGATTGAATCTGATTCGAAGCCGGTTCGAAATAATTTCGAAAGGCTGTCAATCTTAAACTTTTTAGAACTTTTGTACCAAGTCTAACTTGAATTTTGAACCTATTTAAGTCTAATTAATTCAGATCTAATCTAAAATTAATTAGTACTTAAATTTAATCTTTCATATGTTCCATGGATCATAGATAGAAATTGTTCATCTCTAGGATTGAACCTAAACCTCGTATGTAGTGCTAGCTAGACATAGTCAACTCTTCAATTCCGTTTGACCTATAACTCAACTCTCAATCAAGTTAGCTTATACGTTCAATCAAGTCAAGTACTTCCAGATTAGACATATAAACATAGGTCAATTCCTTCCTACTTTGTCTGACTTGTGTGCGTGACTCCATAGATTCAAACACTAAGCCGATAGCACAAGATCAATTTTTGCACTAATCGAGATACCATCTAGCAATGGTTTCCGACGTCCAGATAGGTCAAATTATCGCAAAAAAATATTCTAGAATCCATACTCATGGTTACCGCATAATTCATCCTTTTGACCCTGGATGCTCTAGGATAGTCTCAGGTTAACTGTCAACCGAGATTGCTTCATCCACATTGTATTTCAATCTTTCAAATCTATCTCATGGATTATCCAGATCAAGGATTTACTAAATTGAAATACAGCGATACATCAACTCCAATAATCTAGAGGGATCAATCCAATCTTGATCCATACATAGACTTCGTAAATACTTAACTGTACCCAGTAACCTTCCATCACTGTATTAAAAATTCAAGTAGTTCAGCACCAAAGCATAGTGAGTTGCTTGCAAGTCACTATGGTGATCTCAGGTCTGAAGGATATTTATACCCATGTATTTCACGAGCAGCTCTTGACAGCAGAATACTGAACAAGTAAGTCACTTGTTCAGTGATGATGTTCTCTTACATCTCACCTGTATGCCATACCAGTATCATCATTCTTCTTGGTTAAGAGGACAACCAACCTATATGGCACACAATGACCTTCACTTGATAAATGTCATCATCCTGTAATGACGTATCATTTGGTCGCAAACTTGTTTAAGAACTATACGATAAATTCTCTCTTTATCGTACACTAGCATAATTCTAAGGACTTCATCACAGTACAAGAATTCAAGAAAGATGTCACTTTGTGATAAAAAATATCAGAATAACTATTATTCAATAATCAATAATTTATATATAAGGATGAACTCAATCGTCATACGATTGATTTTGAAACACAATTCTCAACAACTCCCACTTGGACTAAAGCCAATCGGGGCAGTATTTTATACCCATCTTCCATTTGAAGTCATCGAACGCTTTGATCTCGAGAGCTTTTGTTGCTCAGCTATGCAACCCAAGAGGAGGGGGTGAATTGGGTTTTTAAAATTTTAAAGTTAATTTAGAACCACAAGGATTAAGTAATAATAAGCAAGTTATATGTAGTAAGTGATTTAAGCAAAATGTAGAAATGAGATGCAAGAATGTAAAAAAATAAAGAGATTTAGAAAGAGAACAAGTAAGCACACCATAAATAATCAAGATTTATAGTGGTTCGGTGCCAACCTTGCACCTACATCCACTCTCCAAGCTCTTACTTGAGAATTTAAATTCACTAAAATATATTCAACAAGAATATAATGTCGGTACCTCTGACTCTAGCTATCCCAAGCTAGAATACTTATTTTTTGGATACAAGCCAATCCAATGCAATTCGATTCAAAGTTCGAATCAACCTATCAAATTTTAGAACCCTTCCAAAACTAAAGATCAAGACAGAAACAGAATATAAGAGTTAATGATCAAGAAATATAAGTTTAGCTCCTTTAATGAGCAAATAAAACTTTAAGTATACTTTACACAACAAGAAAGAAGCTTTTCTGATTTTTTTCAAGGTTGTTGAAGACTTGAATGAGCTCTTGAGGGGTTGGTGAACTTGAAATGAAAGCTTCTTTTGCTTAAAGAAGACTTTTTGCTTAGGGCTGAAATGAATGCTTGAATCTCTTGTGTTTTTTTCTCCTTTAAGTGCCTTTATATCTTCAATAGATGCTAGAAAAAAATTTGGATAGGATTAGAGCCATTGGAGAGTTTTAAATGAGCATTAAATATGGCCAAAATGGACTGAAAACTAATTGTTATGGAGATTTTTCGTCACAGGGGTCGTCCCCTGCACAGGGGTCGATTCCTAGGGTCAACCTCTATGGCGCAGAATAGAAAGTAATTATTCTGTATCTTTGGCTTGCACAGACAACAGAGATCGACCCTGGGGTCATCTCCTTTGGGTGTGCCAGTCAAAAATAGCGTGCCATTCAGCCCCTTTTGATAGGAGTCGGCCCTTTTCTTTAAATTTGATTTTCTCTCAAAATATACATTCAAAAAATATGAAATTATCTCTAATAGATCACAAATCTTCTATTCTTGCTCTTGAGATAAAATATAACATATATAAAGTATTGATTAAGAATTTTAAATTTATGAAGATGCATCATGTAACATTATAGCCAATTATTTGAATAAAATGCATTATGAGTAGTTTGAAGATTAGTTTATTTGAATAAAATGCATCATGAGTAGTTTGAAGATTTATTTGAAAATTGCTTATAAGATTATTTTCTTTGATACATTTGCTTATTATCCGATTTTATTTATCTACTCTCCTTTTTTGACAACATCAATTAAGATCTTAAGAAATTTTAAAAAAAAATGAAAAAGACTCCCTCTCACTATAGCAATCATAAAGGATATTTCAATTGATGCCATTCATAAAAATCAATTAAAATGATATTTATAAAAGTTAAAAGTATATATATATATATATTCAAAATATGACTGAAGAGTTATCAGATACATAAGTGTCACAATACATAAGAGTCAAGTCAAAATACATAGGCCATATAAAAGTCATGGATAACAAAAAATACAACTATCTATGAGTCAATCAGTCAACAAATACTAAGGTCATAAGTTAGATCCTAGACATAAAAGACTAACTATGCTAGATCTAATAAATATCATGGCTAGAGGCATCAGAATCAGAAGAGTCAGAGATATGATGAGGAGTCACAGGATCAAAGCCACGGGCACGTCCTCGACCACATCTGTCTCAGCCACGGATAGAAGTACCGACACGAGCAGAAGGGCGAGAAGGTCCTGGAGCTTGAAAAGATATAGACTGTGCTAGAAGAGTAAGTCTGATGGTGTCCAATTATTCCAAAGCTCTCGACATGAAATGCATCAGGGTACCAATCTGAGTAGAGACAGCCTCACTGGAGTCTCTGATCTCTCTCCTCAAAAAATCAAAGCCACTCTCCAAAATGCCTCGAAGCCTAGCCACCTCTGCAGATAGGTTGGAGACCTCCGTGATGTTCTCTTGCGTCTGGGGATGGGCTAAGGCTAATATCTGCCTCTGCACATCAAAAACTCTGTCCATCAGTCTCAAAATACATCCCTCAAGCTCCTTAAGTCATACGGACTGAGCTGTAAGTATTTGAAAGATAGTAGAGACATGAGGAATCATAGTCTGGTCTGGATCAGCCTGAGATATCATCCTTTCAGTAAAATCTGAGGTAGCAAACTGCTGGGATAAGATAGAGGCAACCTGCTGAAAAATCAACTGAATCTGATCGTCTGCAAATCTGATCATTAAAGGATCTACTCTGCTCCCTGACTGTGGTACAGAAGCATTTCTCCCCACTGACTCTGAGGGACCAGCCTCGTGATCAGACTCGAACTGAATATCAAGAGATGCTCTGTGATTACGAGAAGGTGAAGATGGTCCCTCCTCCTCTGCTCTCTTCTCAACACCCTTCAACCAACTACCATCAGTCTTTGAAAAATCCATGCGGTGCAGTGTGTGATGGTTGATGGTGTCAGAATGTGATAATCTGGTAACTGCCTCTCCCTCAAAACAGACTTCGAACCTCCTAAAGACTAGGGTGAGTGTCATACCATAAGGCAGATGAGCCTTAGACCTATTTAGGATCTCTCTTATGGCCTCAAACATCAGAACAGGAAAGTTCAAGAGGATCTCGATGATCACATGGTACATGATGCATATATCCCTACCAGATAAGAGGCCATGCCTGCCACTTCTAGTGACAAAAAGTTTGGTCACCATGTGATGCAAAAGTCTCATCTCTACTGAAAGTATCTTTGCTTCTAATTTATTTAAATTTTTAGTAAATACTCTTCCTAAAATAACACTTAGTCCCTCTTCTTTGATTGGGAGCTCCATATGAGTATAACCTTCATAAGGCTAGTGCAAGATTTGTCCCAAATGCAATGGATCAAGAACAATGTTAACACCTTTCATTGAAGACTTTACTGTTCCATTGTAGTAACTTAAATTCAAATAGAACTCTTTGACCAAATCAACATAAGTATTTTTCTTCAATAGACAGTAAAACTTTCATCCTTGACTTTTAATTTTTGATCTAATTGAGAACTCCTCTTTTTCAAAAAACTTAAAATCTATGTTCTTCCCGGATTCTACTTTTCGATTGAAGAGTGGTACCTTGCTTGGACTAAGTGGGGACTATGAAGAAGCTGGAGTAGGATCTGAAACTGGAGTTGGAGTAGGAGAGGATTCGACTGCTATTCTTTTTCTGTGCACTTCCTCTTCTAACCCATGAGTAGACTTTCTTCTTTGCGGAGGCTTCATTTTGGGAGCTATTGGATAAAAGAGACTTGCAAACAGCTTAGAAGACCTAATGAGAGGTAGAGTGGAAAGGATTTTAGAGGAAAAATAAATATTTTGGGGAGATAGATCATCGGTTTGGAGAAGAGGGTTTTAGTTCCTAAAAGGACGATTTGAAGGGAAAAACCCAATGGGAAGAGGGATTTTACGAGAATTTTTGCGGTTGAGAGAGTGGAGAGGGAGGAGATTTTTGTTCGGTGGGATGAGGAAGATGAAAGGCAAAGGGTCGGCCTCTTAGCTAATGGAGATTTTTCAATAAAACAGAGCGTCTGATGGATTTTAATAAAAATTACAAGTTTACCCTAGAGTCAACTCATGGCTAGAAAAAAAAAAAAAAGATGAAAAAATTTTGAAAAAATATGAAACTTGAGAGAAGGGTGTCTATTTAAGAGATTGATCATATGAAGGATAGTTTTGAGCTTTTAAGAAAGGAGAGATGAGAATTGAGCTCAAAAATTTGGTTCAATGAATTTTTGATAAAAAAAACTTGGAATTAAAAAGATACTTAAGCTAATGGATCAAGGATTCCTAGTTCTCACAAAATTTTATAAAATTTATCTTCACTTAAAGCCTTGATAAAGATGTCAGCCAATTATTTTTCAGTACATATATAATCAAGAATTATATCATTATTTTGGACATGTTCTCTTATGAAATAATGTCTAATTTCAATATGCTTTGATCTAGAGTGCTGAATTAAATTTTTAGTTAGATTAATAGCACTAGTGTTATCACATCTTATGGAAGTTTTATTAAGTTTGATGTCAAAATCCTCAAGTTGTTGTTTAATCCACAAGATTTGAGCACAGCAACTTCCGGCTGCAATATATTCGACCTCGACTGTAGACAGTACTACCAAATTTTGCTTCTTGCTAAATCAAGAGATTAAGTTAACTCCTAAAAATTGATAAGTTTTACTAGTACTTTTTTTTATCTAATCTACATCCAACAAAATTAGCATCTGAATATCCTATTAAGTCAATTGATGAGTCCTTAGAATATCATAATTATAGAGTTTGTGTACCTTTTAAATATTTAAAAAAAAAAATTAACTATATTTAAATGTGATTCTTTTGGATTTAATTGAAAGCGAACACATAGACAAACACTAAACATAATATCTGATCTACTAGCAGTTAAATACAATAAGAAACCAATCATGCCTCTATAAAGTTTTGAGTCTATATTTTTACCTTCTTCATCCTTGTCAAGCTTACATAATGGGCTTATGAGGGTACCAATTGCTTTGGGGCCCTCCATTCTAAATTTTTGAGTAGTTCTCTTGTGTACTTGCTTTGGATGATAGAGATCACTTCCTTTGTTTGTTTGATTTGGAGTCCGAGGAAGAATAAAAGTTCTCCCATCATGCTCATCTCGAACTCTCCCTATATGAGCTTAGCAAAATCCTGACAAAGAGTTTCATTAGTAGATCCAAATATAATGTCATCAACTTATATTTGTATAACTAAGATATCATTATATTTTCTTTTAATAAAAAGGATTGTATCTATATTTCCTCTTGAAAAATTACTATTAAGCAAGAATTTACTTAACCTTTCATACCAAGCCCTAAGTACTTGTTTTAAATCATATAATATTTTGTTTAATTTGAAAACATGATTAGGAAAAGCATGATTTTCAAAATCGGAGGGTTGTTCTACATATACTTCTTCAGCAATATAACCATTTAGAAAAGCACTTTTGACATCCATTTGGAATAACTTAAAATTCATAAAGCATGCATATACAAGTAAAAGCCTAATTACTTCTAATCTACCAACAGGTGCAAAGGTCTCATCAAAATTAATTTTTTCTTCTTAATTATAACCCTTTGCAACCAGTCTTGCTTTATTCCTAATTATATTTCTATGTTTATCCAATTTATTCCTATATACCTATTTTGTGCTAATTACTGGATAATTTTTAGGTCTTGATACTAAAGTCCATACATTATTTCTTTCGAATTGATTAAGTTCCTCTTGCATTGCATTTATCCAATTATAATCTTTTTCAGCTTCATCTATGGTTTTAGGTTCAAAATGAGAAATAAATACAAAATGATTGTATGCATCTCTAAGTGAAGAACGAGTTCTTACTCCATGTGTAAGATCACCAATAATTAATTCTTTGAGATAATTGTGATCATACCTTCATTCTTTAGGTAGAACATTTATACCTTGAGGTCGTTCTTGTTGTTCTTCACCTTCATCCTCTTATTTATTTTCATATTCTTCTTTATTTTGAAATGTTGAGTCTTTTAGGGTGAGCTCCTTCATCCCTTCTATAAGAGGATCTGCATCATCAATACATTCACTCTTCTTTAAAGGAAGATCATTAGCCTCATCAAAAATAATATGTATTGACTCCTCTACTACTAAAGTTCTTTTGTTAAAAACTCTAAAAGTTTTGCTAGAAGAGGAGTAACCAAAAAAAATAGCTTCATCAGATTTTCCATCAAATTTTCCTAATTTCTCTTTACCATTGTTCAAAACAAAATATCGATA
This sequence comes from Elaeis guineensis, assembly GCF_000442705.2. Lineage (NCBI taxonomy): Eukaryota > Viridiplantae > Streptophyta > Magnoliopsida > Arecales > Arecaceae > Elaeis > Elaeis guineensis. The sequence continues at coordinate 80,940,671 of NC_025994.2, forward strand.
ACCAAAAATATAAAAAAATACAATGTTTGATTTTTCTTCCTTTCCAAAGCTCATAGGGTGTTTTCTTTAGAATTGGTCTAATTAAAGCATGATTTAAAATACAACATGCCGTGTTAATTGCTTCCGCCTAAAAGTATCTTTGGAGGTTGCTTTCACATAGTATGGTACGGGTCATTTCTTCAAAGATTCTATTTTTTCTTTCTACTATCTCATTTTGCTGGGTGTCCTAGGTGTTGAAAAATTGTGGTCACTTCGAAATCTTGATTTTCAAATTTGGTTCCATGATCACTTCGAATATTTTAAATTAAATTTTTTTTTTCATTAGTAACTTTATGATAAAATTTTGAGAACACATGAAAAATTTCATCCTTATGTGCCAAAAAGAAAACCCATGTAAAATGAGAAAAATCATCAATAATTACAAAGTCATATCATTTTTTACCTAAACTAGTAGTTCTAGTGGGTCCAAATAAATCTATGTACAATAATTCTATGGCCTAAAAATTGAAATAATATTTTTAAATTTGAATGAGACTTTTGTTTGTTTATCTAGTTGGCATGTATCACAAATTCTATCCTTTTTAAAATTTAATTTAGGTAAATCGGTAACCAATTCTTTTTTAATAAATTTTGAAAATGAATGCATGCTAATATGTGCAAGCTTACGATGCCAAAGTCAATTAGTTTCATTAATTTTGGCATTCAAGGCTACTAGGCATTGTATGTTTATCTTGAAAAGATCATTCAAATCTATCATATAAATATTACCATGTCTATGCCTAATAAATTTAATACCTTCATCATTGGGACTAGTTACTATGCATAATAAAGATTCAAAAATAATTTTGTACCCTTTGTCATAGAATTGACTAATGCTTAATAGATTATGTTTCAAACTATCTACTAATAAAATATTTTTAATATACTTAGAAGGAGTGATATCAATGTTACCAATATCGATGATCTTTTCTTTACTATTATCTCCAAAGGTGACCATCCCTCCATCTTTTGCATCAAGTGTGATACATCTTAAGAAATTTAACATGCTCTGATACATCTTAAAATTCTTAACTTGCTCTGATACATTGTAAAATTTTTTTTCTGATACATTGTAAAATTTTTTTTTTCTCTTGCTCTGATACATCTTAAACTTAAAATGCTCTAATACACTTTCCAAATCAACTCTTAAACATGCTTTGGCACACATAATCATTTTTGCTCTGATACTAAAACTAAAATCAAATGAGAATGAGCAAATTTTCAAAATACAGCTTGCTCTGATAACAAAAATAAATTTTCTGCTCTAACACCAAAATCACATAATCCAATGAGCATATCTTCAAATCTTTAAGCAAATGGACAAACTATTTATGCATATGACCATTTGTATCACATGCCAAAAGAATCATACTCTTTTCAAGCATATGCACCTATAATGCATTCTTTTGAAATTCATGATTTGCATAAATGCTTTTGTTCAAGTGTTTTGTCATCATCAAAAAGGGGGAGAATGTTGCTCCTAGATTGATTTTGATGATTACAAAGCAGATTGAAGGGATACAAATATTTTTTATTTGAAAAAGTCTTTATGCTCTTCAGGGGCAAAAATATAATTTTACCAAAACCCTGATTTGATAGTATTATTTGGTAGAACAAATGATTTGTGATCTATTGGTGAAAATTTCATTATTTTTGGACTTATATTTTTGAAGTTATGAATGTTTGAAGTGCACGAGTCGACTCATGAGTCAACTCATGGCACAATGAGCTGCTTGGCACGCTAAAATTTCTGTTGGCACGCTACTTTTTTGGCTTGGCATGACTTGTGAGTCGACTCATGAGTCGACCCACAAGGCATGAGTCGACTCATGAGTCGACCTCTGCTAGTGTGGGCCAAAATTTCTAGAAACTTTATTTTCTGGCTGTTGCAACAGAGGTCGACTCATGAGTCGACCCCTGAAGCATGAGTCGACTCATGAGTCGACCCCTGCGACGGAAATTGTCCGCAACGGCTAGTTTTTAACCCATTTTAGTTGCTTTTAATGCTCATTCAAAGTGCTCTAACGGCTCTTTTTCTGCCTAGAATATTTTTCTTTGTTTCTTAAAGCTATAAAAGGTTTCAAAAGGTGGAAAACAAGACATATACAAGAGATTTGAAAGAGAAAAGCAAGATATTAAGAAAAGAAAGAAGAGCATTCAAGAGGGCATTCAAGAGCATTCAAAAGAGAGGGTTTCTCAAGCCAACTTTTCAACCTTAATCAAGAGCTCATTTAAAGCCTTCAAGAAGCCTTCAATCAAAGCTCACCAACTCCTCAAGCGTTCATTCAACTCTTCATCCACTTTGAGAAAATTCAAAAGGGGCTTCTTCATTTGAGTAAAGTGTATTTAATGTTATATTCGCTCATTTAAGGAGCTATTCTTGTACTTATTTGTGCTCTAAACTGTGTTACTCTTTATGAGTAATTGTTTTTATTTTGGAGGGTTTCCAAAACAAGGAAAGGTTGATCCGAACCTGAAATCGGAGTGTATTGGGTTGGCTTGTACCTGAAAAACAAGTGGACTAGCTTGGGATAGCTAGTGCCAGAGTTTCCGACGTTTGTATTCGGGTTGAATACAAGTATAGTGGATTGGAATTTCCAAGTAGGAGCTTGGGGAGTGGATGTAGGTGCAAGGTTGGCACCGAACCACTATAAATCCTTGTGTTTGTGGTGTGCTTTATTGTTTCTCTTTAATTCTTCATTATATCCTTGCATTCTTGCTTTAGGTAATTAATCTTGAACTAAAGTCTTTCTCCTCATTCATCAAGCTTTTGACAAATACTTTTCATAAGTAATTAGTTAAGCTTAAAATTTTTAAAAACCCAATTCACCCCCCCCTCTTGGGTTGCATCGCTGGGCAACAAGTGGTATCAGAGCCCGGTGCTCTAGCCCTTCTTTGATCTAAATAATCAAAGAGCCAAAGATCTATGGCAACCCATGTCGGTACTTCTCTAGCCGAGGGGCAATCCACCAACCGACCTCCACTTTTCAATGGGTCTAATTACACCTATTGGAAAGCTCGGATGAAGATTTTTATACAAGCACTCGACTATGATATGTGGAGTATCATAGTGAACGGTCCTCACACACCCACCAAGATTATAGATGGTGAGGAGTCAACCAAACCCGAGAAAGAATGGGATGAGGTTGATAAGAAATTGGCATAATTAAATGCTAAAGCTATGAATGTTCTTTATTGTGCACTTGATGCAAATGAATTTAATCGCATTTCTACTTGTGCATCTGCTAAAGAAATATGGGATAGGTTAGAAGTAACCCATGAGGGAACAAATCAAGTAAAAGAGTCTAAAATAAACATGCTTGTGCATAAATATGAATTGTTTAAAATGGAGCATGATGAGTCCATAACTGCTATGTTTACTCGTTTTACTGATATAATTAATGGTTTGAAGAGTCTTGGCAAATCTTATACTAACAGTGAGCTTGTAAGGAAGATTCTCAGGTCATTGCCAAGAACTTGGGAAGCCAAGGTGACTGCCATCCAAGAAGCAAAGGACTTGAACACTCTACCTCTAGAAGAGCTTCTTGGATCCTTGATGACTCATGAGCTTAGCATGAAGCAACATCAAGAGGATGAAGTCAAAAAGAAAAGAACCATTGCTCTCAAATCTACAGCTCCTCCTGATGATGAAACGGATGACACTGAAGATGAAGAACAGGATGAAGAGATGGCACTCATCACCCGGAGATTTAAGAAATTTCTAAGAAAAAAGAAACAGGAGATGAGAAAGAGGCCATTCACAAAAGGGAAACAAAGCAAAGAGAAAGAGAAAGATCAACCCCTTATATGCTACGAGTGCAAGAAGCCAGGACATTTCAAATCCGAATGTCCACAACTGAAGAAAGGTCCCAAAAAGTTCAAAAAGAAAGCAATGATGGCGACTTGGAGTGCGAGTGATGACTCAAGCTCCGATGAGGAAACCTCAACCGAACAAGCCAACCTGTGCCTTATGGCACACGAAAATGAGGTAATTTATGAATCTCCTAGTGAATTTACTTTTGAAGAATTGCATGAAGCATTCTATGATTTAATTGATGAATTAAAGAAACTAGAGATGAAAAACAAAGAACTGAAATTGAAAAATCAGTCCTTAGTGAAACAAGCTGAAAGCCTTTCAATTGAAAAATCCACCTTGCTTCAAGAAAATCAAAGCTTAAAGAATGAAATTAATAAGCTGAAACCTATAGTAGATAAGTTCACCTTAAGTTCAAACAAACTAAACATGATTCTTGATAATCAAAAAGCCGTATATGATAAGGCTGGACTTGGCTATAACCCCTTGAAGAAACAAAAATTTCTGAAAAATATTTATGTAAATTATTCAAGTAACAAGTCTACAAATATTACTTGTTTCAAATGTGGTAGAATAGGACATAAATCATACACATGCCTTTTTAACAAATCTGCAAACACAACTATAAAGAAAATATGGGTTCCAAAAGGAACCATTTTGACTAACCAAAAAGGACCCAAGAAAGCTTGGGTACCTAAAACAAAAACTTGACTTTTGCTTGCAGGTGTGTCTAGCATCCCAAGAAGGAAACAGGAAATGGTATCTTGACAGTGGATGCTCGAGACACATGACTGGTGATGAATCACAATTCATCACGCTTGATGCTAAGGATGGAGGGATGGTCACCTTTGGAGATAATGGCAAAGGAAAGATCATCGGGATAGGTAACATTGGTATCACTCCCTCCAAATACATTGAAAATGTTTTGTTAGTTAAAGGTTTAAAGCATAACTTACTTAGCATTAGTCAATTTTGTGATAAAGGGTATAAAGTTATTTTTGAATCATCTGTTTGCATTGTGACTAGTCCTATTAACGATGGCATTAAATTTATAGGATATAGGCATGGCAATATTTATATGGTAGATTTGAATGATTTAGCCAAATTAGACATGCAATGCCTAGTATCCTTGAATGCTAAAGTTAATGAGACTAGTTGGCTTTGGCATCGTAGACTTGCACACATTAGCATGCATTCTCTTTCAAAATTAATTAAGAAAGAATTAGTTCTTGGTTTGCCAAAACTAAATTTTGAAAAAGATAGAATTTGTGATGCATGCCAATTAGGTAAACAAACTAGAGTTTCATTTAAATCTAAAAGTATTGTTTCAACTTCTAGACCTTTAGAGCTTTTGCATATGGACTTATTTGGACCAACTAGAACCACAAGTCTAGGAGAAAAATGATATGATTTTGTAATTATAGATGATTACTCTCGTTTTACTTGGGTTTTCTTTTTGGCACACAAAGATGAAACTTTTCATATTTTCACTAAATTTCATCGAAAAGTCACTAATGAAAAAAGATTTTCAATTCAAAATATTAGAAGTGATCATGGAACTGAATTTGAAAATCAAGACTTTGAAAATTTTTGTGATGAAAATGAAATTGGCCATAACTTCTCTGCTCCTAGGACACCCCAACAAAATGGGGTAGTTGAAAGGAAAAATAGAACCTTAGAAGAAATGGCCCGTACCATACTTTGTGAAAGCAACCTTCCAAGATATTTTTGGACGGAAGCAATTAACACAGCATGTTACATTTTAAATCGTGCTTTGATTAGATAATTTTTAAAGAAAACCCCTTATGAACTTTGGAAAGGAAGAAAATCAAATATTGCATATTTTCATATTTTTGGTTGCCGATATTTTGTATTAAATAATGGCAAAGAAAGACTTGGTAAATTTGATACAAAATCAGATGAAGCAATCTTTCTAGGTTACTCCTCCACTAGTAAAGCATTTAGAGTTTTTAACAAAAGAATTTTAGTAGTTGAGGAGTCCATACATGTTATTTTTGATGAATCTAACGATCTTCCTTCAAGGAAGAATGAGGGTGTTGATGATGCAGATCCTCTAATAGAAGGTATGAAGGAGATCACTCTGAAAGATTCAGCAACTCCAGAGAACGAGGATCAAGAAGACAAACAAGATGAGAGAGGTGAAGAAATTCAAGAACAACCTCAAGGTACAAATGACCTACCCAAGGAATGGAGGTATGTTCACAACCACCCTAAGGAGTTAATTATTGGTGATCCTATGCATGGGATAAAAACTCGTTCTTCACTTAGAGATGTATTTAATCATTGTGCTTTTGTATCTCATCTTGAACCTAAAACTTTTGAAGAAGCTGAAAATGATCATAATTGGATTAATGCAATGCAAGAGGAACTTAATCAATTTGAAAGAAATAATGTTTGGACCTTAGTATCAAGACCTAAAAATTACTCAATAATTGGCACAAAATGGGTCTTTAGAAACAAATTAGATGAGCATGGTAATGTAATTAGAAATAAAGCAAGACTGGTTGCTAAGGGATATAATCAAGAAGAAGGAATTGATTTTGATGAAACCTTTGCACCTGTTGCTAGATTAGAAGCTATTAGACTTCTACTTGCATATGCTTGCTTTATAAAATTCAAATTATTTCAAATGAATGTTAAAAGTATATTTTTAAATGGATATATTGCTGAAGAAGTATATGTGGAACAACCCCTGGTTTTGAAAATCATGCTTTTCCTAATCATGTCTTTAAATTAAATAAAGCTTTATATGGATTAAAACAAGCACCTAGAGCATGGTATGATAGGCTAAGCAAATTTTTACTAAATAATGATTTTTCAAGAGGTAATGTAGATACAACCCTCTTTATTAAAAGAAATCAAAATGATATGCTAGTTATACAAATTTATGTTGATGACATAATTTTTGGGTCTACTAATGAATCTCTCTGTCAAGACTTTGCTAAGCTTATGCAGGGGGAGTTCGAGATGAGCATGATGGGAGAACTTACCTTCTTCCTCGGACTCCAAATCAAACAAACAAAAGAGGGAATCTCCATCATCCAAAGCAAGTACACCAAGAAACTACTCAAAAGATTTAGAATGGAGAACTCCAAACCAATTGGCACACCAATGAGTCCCTCATGTAAGCTTGATAAGGATGATGAAGGTAAATGTATAGACTTAAAATACTATAGAGGTATGATTGGCTCATTATTATATTTAACTACAAGTAGGCCTGATATCATGTTCAGTGTTTGTTTATGTGCTAGATATCAATCTAATCCTAAAGAATCTCATTTGAATGCTGTTAAAAGAATCCTTAGATACTTAAATGGTACTCAAACTCTAGGGTTATGATACTCTAAGGACTCACAAATTGATTTGTTAGGATATTCAGATGCTGATTTTGCTGGATGTAAAGTAGATAGAAAAAGCACAAGTGGAACTTGCCAATTTCTTGGAGTTAACCTAATCTCATGGTTTAGCAAGAAACAAAATTCGGTGGCACTGTCTACGGCTGAGGCCGAATACATTGCAGCCGAAAGTTGTTGTGCTCAAATCTTATGGATTAAGCAACAACTCGAAGACTTTGGAATTAAACTTAATGAAACACAAATAAGATGTGACAACACAAGTGCCATAAATCTATCTAAAAATCCAATTCAACACTCAAGATCCAAACATATTGAAATAAGACATCATTTTATAAGAGAACATGTTCAAAACAAAAATATAATTCTTGAATATGTTTGCACTGAAAATCAATTAGCTGATATCTTTACAAAGGCCCTTAGTGAGGATAGATTCTGTGAGATTAGGAGAAATCTAAGAATTCTTGATCCATATGCCTAAATATTTCTCAATTTCCAAAGAATTGATGTCAAAAATTCTTAGAGCTCAATTTCCAACATCTATCTTGGTCCCAAAAGCTCAAGTTTATCATTCTAAAAACTTATCTTTGAGCAAAACTCCTTCTCCCAAAATTTTAAATTTTTCTGGAATTTATTCATATTTTTTCTGAATTTCAGAACTTCATGAGTCGACCCCCATGAGTCGACTCAATGGCAAACTTGTAAATTCTTCCAACTTCCCACGGGCTCCTTGTTTTTATTTGGGATCCTATTCGTGAGCCGACCCATCCCTTCATCTTCCTCCTTCCAAAAACCGACTTCCCCATTTCCATTTGCTCCAAATCCAAGGATCTAGCTCGAGGCACTTCTTCCTCCTCCTCTCCTCCATAAATCGCCACCTTGGGAAAGGATTTTCGTGCTTTCTTCCATTGTTTGACACGGTTGGAGCGTGCCCTAGCACTCCACCATTCTTCTTAAATCCACCTCCTCTCTTCATCAAAATCCCTCTCCACTCTCTTGTAGTCCATTTTCCACTCATCCACTTGTTCCTCCAAGTCTCCTTGCCTGCTACTGTAGTGAATATGGCTCCGAAGATGAAGTTTCCCCAAAGAAGAAAGTCAGTCCGTGAGCTAGAAGAAAATATCCGAAAGAAAAGGCAAGCTGCTCAGTCCTCTACTGCTCCCACTCCAGCTTCAGTGTCTGCTCAAGGTCCTTCTCAATCCTCCCTTAGCCCCAGTAAGAATCCTCTATCTGATAGAAAAGTTGAAACTGGGAAGAATATAGATTTTCGATTCTTTGAAAAAGAGGGTTTTACATTTGCAACTAAGATTAAAAATCAAGGATGGGGTTTCTACTGCTCCCTTAAGGAAGTCACCTATGTTGACCTAGTCAGAGAATTTTATCAGAATTTGCATTATGGGAGTGGGTCAGTGACTTCAACAGTCAAGGGTATTGATATTTGTTTGGATCCTAGTATATTGGGAGAAATACTACATTTGTCTAGTGAGGGTTACTCTTATATGGAACTCCCAGTAAAAGAAGAGGGGATCAGTGTTATTCTTGAGGGAACTTACTCAGGGAGTTTAAATAAATTGGAAGTAAAGATTTTGTCTATTGAGATGAGGATCCTACATCAGATGGTAACGAAGCTCTTCTTTCCTAGGAGTGGTAGGCATGATTTACTTTCCAGCAGAGATGTTTGTATCATGTTTCATGTCATCACTCAGACCCCCCTGAACCTCCCTGCACTGATGATAGAGGCCATGAGAGAGACTTTGAACAGATCCAAGGCACACTTGCCTTTTGGTATGGCCCTTACTTGAGTTTTTAGGAGGTTTGGAGTTTGCTGTGAGGGGGAGGCATCTACTAAGCTCTCTCATGTGGACACTTTCAACCAACACACCCTGCACCGAATGGGATTTACAAAGACTGATGGTGGTTGGATCAAGGGCTCTGAAGAAAGACAGAGCTGAAGACAGAGCAGAAGAAGAAGGTCCATCATCTCCTATCCATGACTTCAGGGCAGCATCACCAGATATCTAGTTCATTCCTGATACAGAGGTTGGCCCTTCAGAGTTCACTAGGATGCCCACACCAGTGTATCAGCCAGAGACCAGAGCACCTCCATCAGAGTTCAGACTGGCTGACGATCAGATCGAGCAGATATCACAGCGTGTGGCTTCTTTGCTATCTAGTCAGTGGAGCAGTACTACATTTGCACCAGGGGCCACTTCTTCTGATCAGACTTTGACTCCCCACATCTCCACTGTGTTTCAGATGTTATCAGATCAGTCCATCCGGATTCAGCAGCTTGAGGACACCGTCTGGAGACTGACTGGCAGAGTTCTTGACTTGCAGGGGCAAGTCTTAGCTTTGGCCCATCCTCAGCCACAGGAGTCCATTATTGAGGTCACAGACCTCACTGCAGAGGCTGGCAGGCTCAGAGGTGCACTGGAGGGTGGATATGAGTTACTGAGGAGAGAGATCCGAGGATCGAGTGAGCATGCATCCACTCAGTTCACTGCTCTACTTCAGTCTGTTTCCAGAGCACTGAACGTACTTGATTCCATCAGACTCACCCTGTCTGTTCAGTCCTTAGCCTCTCAGCGTTCTCACCCTCCCAGTTCATCTCGCTCTCCTGCTCGTGCCAGAGGCAGACGGGGTAGAGGGCGCACTTCTGATCGAGATCCATCAGCTCCTCATCCCATATCTGATGACTCCGATCCATGACTTGTCATGATCATTACTAGATCCTAGGTGTTAGTGTCTTGTTCTAGGATCTGTATTTTGGGGCCATGTATTGACATTAGCTGGTTGACTTTTATATTATGAACTATGTATTGAAACAATTATGGTTTTATGGTATCATCTTTTACTTATTTTCTACCTTTTGTAATGATGTCAATCATATTTTGGTTATATATATTCTCCTTGTTGAAATATTGTCTTCTCTTTGTTGATGTTGGTAATATTGATTGCTGTATTAAGGGGGAGCAAACATCAATGATAAATTCTAAAGGGGGAGAAATTAAAGAATATTTCAGAAAAAGAAGGGGAGTTAACCATGTTTGATGATGTCAAAAAGGGAGAGAAATTTAACAAAAAGAAATCCATCAAAAGCAAAACCATAAATTATGAGCAATTAAAGAAAAAGCAACCCATCAAAAGCAAAACTTCAAATTATGAGAAATTAATGAATGAATTGGAGAATTTAAAGAACAATATCAAAAGTAAATACTAAGTACAATGCAAATAAGTAACTTTTAAATTACTTCTTTACATATGCTCTAATTTGCTTTAAAAATTTAAATATGCTCTGATATACTTTAAAATTCCAACTTGCTCTGATACATCTTTTGAAATTTTAATTTGCCTTGATACATCTTAAGAAATTTAACTTGCTCTGATACATTCTTAAATTCTTAACTTGCTTGATACATTGTAAAATTTTTTTCTGATACATTGTAAAATTATTTTTCTTGCTCTGATACATTGTAAAATTTTTTTTTCTCTTGCTCTGATACATCTTAAACTTAAATGCTCTAATACACTTTCCAAATCAACTCTTAAACATGCTTTGGCACACATAATCATTTTTGCTCTGATACTAAAACTAAAATCAAATGAGAATGAGCAAATTTTCAAAATACAGCTTGCTCTGATAACAAAAATAAATTTTCTGCTCTAACATCAAAATCACATAATCCAATGAGCATATCTTCAAATCTTTAAGCAAATGGACAAACTATTTATGCATATGACCATTTGTATCACATGCCAAAAGAATCATACTCTTTTCAAGCATATGCACCTATAATGCATTCTTTTGAAATTCATGATTTGCATAAATGCTTTTGTTCAAGTATTTTGTCATCATCAAAAAGAGAGAGAATGTTGCTCCTAGATTGATTTTGATGATTAACAAAGCAGATTGAAGGGATACAAATATTTTTATTTGAAAAAGTCTTTATGCTCTTCAGGGGCAAAAATATAATTTACCCAAAACCCTGATTTGATAGTATCATTTGATAGAACAAATGATTTGTGATCTATTGGTGAAAATTTTATTATTTTTGGACTTATATTTTTGAAGTTATGAATGTTTGAAGTGCATGAGTCGACTCATGAGTCAACTCATGGCACAATGAGCTGCTTGGCACGCTAAAATTTCTGTTGGCACGCTACTTTTTTGGCTTGGCACGACTTGTGAGTCGACTCATGAGTCGACCCACAAGGCATGAGTCGACTCATGAGTCGACCTCTGCTAGTGTGGGCCAAAATTTTCAAAACCTCATTTTCTGGCTGTTGCAACAGAGGTCGACTCATGAGTCGACCCCTGAAGCATGAGTCGACTCATGAGTCGACCCCTGCGACGGAAATTATCCGCAACGGCTAGTTTTTAACCCATTTTAGTTGCTTTTAATGCTCATTCAAAGTGCTCTAACGGCTCTTTTTCTGCCTAGAATGTTTTTCTTTGTTTCTTAAAGCTATAAAAGGTTTCAAAAGGTGGAAAACAAGGAAGACATATACAAGAGATTTGAAAGAGAAAAGCAAGATATTAAAGAAAAGAAAGAAGAGCATTCAAGAGGGCATTCAAGAGCAATTCAAAAGAGAGGGATTTCTCAAGCCAACTTTTCAACCTTAATCAAGAGCTCATTTAAAGCCTTCAAGAAGCCTTCATCAAAGCTCACCAACTCCTCAAGCATTCATTCAACTCTTCATCCACTTTGAGGAAATTCAAAAGGGGGCTTCTTCATTGAGTAAAGTGTATTTAATGTTATATCGCTCATTTAAGGAGCTATTCTTGTACTTATTTTGCTCTAAACTGTTTTACTCTTTTGGAGTAATTGTTTTTGTTTTGGAGGGTTTCAAAAAAGGTAAGGTTGATCCGAACCTGAAATCGGAGTGTATTGGGTTGGCTGTATCCGGGAAACAAGTGGACTAGCTTGGGATAGCTAGTGTCGGAGTTTCCGACGTTTGTATTCGGATTGAATACAAAGTATAGTGGATTGGAATTCCCAAGTAGAAGCTTGGGGAGTGGATGTAGGTGCAAGGTTGGCACCGAACCACTATAAATCTTGTGTTTGTGGGTGTGCTTTATTGTTTCTCTTTAATTCTTCATTATATCCTTGCATTCTTGCTTTAGGTAATTAATCTTGAACTAAAGTCTTTCTCCTCATTCATCAAGCTTTTGACAAATACTTTTCATAAGTAATTAGTTAAGCTTGAAATTTTTAAAACCCAATTCACCCCCCCTCTTGGGTTGCATAGCTGGGCAACATTTGTGTGGCTACGAGCAGCTTGAAGGAGCACCTATCCATGTGTTGAACAGTAGAGATCAGCTGATTACAATTCGATAATGGTTTCTGAACTTGTTAGATCAGTTTTCATTAGATCTAAGGGTTAGATTTGATGTAGAGCATTGATATGATCGATGCTGAATTTTATTTTCAGATCTTTATATCATATTAAATCATATCATAGATCTTGGTATGGTAGTCTATATTAGATCTTATGCTTGTAAATTAGATTAAAGTGTTTAATCTCAGATGATCCACTGTGAAAATTTTAAAATTATATGCATAGTACTATCCTACTTTTTTTTCAATTGGTATCAGAGCCTTGTTCTTTATGATATGATTTTTTATGTCTTTAGATCTGATTATATGTTATTTAGATTAGATTTAAATAAGTTTTAATTTTAGATCTAATATTTGATTAGTCTTAGACATGTTAGATTAGATGATCTGAGTAGCAAAATACTTGGATTGGATAATCATCGGACCGTCCGGTCATAGGAAAAGTAGGGTTACATGACCCTTTCCTCCCATTTAATGAGGTGCTCTTATAGCGTGTATGAAAGAATAATGCCCTACAAGCCAATCGCATACGGGATGCGATGGAGTGTTTTCTGTATTTTATCTTTCAGACTCATGTAATTGATATTAATATTATTTAATAAAATATATATTTTTAATTTATTATATATTATTTTTTATTATTTAAGATTATAATAAACTCTATAGGTCTAGACAATAGTTTTAGGGCTGTGATGAGATCACATCAGTGAGACCTAAAATCTTGATAGTCATGATCTAAAATATTTTCAGTCATTGGTTCATTAAGTCAGAGATCAATGATACTGATAAAACTGACATGTCCTATGTATGCTCAGAGATGAGGATGGTTGATCTCACAACTACTTGTGTGGTGTCACTAATACAAGTATATGGATGCTCATTAGAGAATGAGTTCACCGAATAAACCTGTGAGAGAATATCTGATAGAGTCTTATTTACATATCAGCTGATGATTCTCTAGTGGGAGTTGTGTAAGTGATCCTTTGACCTAAGATCACCATGGTATCTTGTGTACAGAAATTTATATTTTGGTTCACTTTGTAATTTGATTCTCTGATCCTTGTATGGGGTGTTCTGGATGTGGTGAAGTGTGCATGGAGGTTGTGAGTGATCAATAAGGGATTAGTCACTCCTAATAAGAAGAGCGAATATCCTATGTGATCTCATAGGTCGATGATTCTGAAAGTCTTTGGTCAAAGAGAATGATAATTAGAAAATTTTTTTAATGTATCATCAACTGAATTATCACTTCTGATCGAGATACATATAAATAAGTAATTGAGTTTGACATGTTTTCATACCCACAGCTCATCTGGGATGTTGTTTGACTGAATGATTGAATTACACGATAACTTATCATTAAAAGATATTTTAATTTTTTTATCAAATTTTAAATCTTTCAGATAGTCATGACACGTTGCTAGGCATCAATCTTGACTTGTAGACTCATCAGAATTAAAAGAATTTAATTCAAGAATTAATTAAGAAGAGTCTTAGTTGATTGGGACTCTTGAGCTGACCTAATCTGATCGAATTAGAGTTACATCGAGAGTATAGATCCACTGTTGGCTAGATTTGGAACTCAATAGGTCACACACTTTAGAATTTGATCTTGATCTGATTTAATTAAAATTATTATACATTTTAAGGGTTAATTTGATATGCTAGTATATTGTATTAACCCAAGTTCTTAAATTGGTTCAGTTCAAAATGTTTGAGCTAAACTAGACCAGTTATCTTTGACCAATAGGATTGGATCCAATTTAATTGGCTTCCTATCCAACTTGAAACAGTTTCAAGTGTGGAAGGAGTCCTTTGCGCTCATCAGGTTTCACGCCAAATAATAATGCTGCCCACTCTTAATTAATGTGGAAAGGTGAAGAGTCCTTCTTAATGAAGGCTCTTATCTTATCTTAAATATTCTTAAGACCTCAAAATCTAAATTTGAAAAGTTAAATTCAAGTTGGATTTAAAAAGGGGAGAGATGTTTGTTAATTCAAAATAATTTGTGTGAAAAGAAATTGAATTTTGATCTTAAATTTTTAAATCAATTACTTTGTGATTTTCTCAATTTAAGCTCTCATGTACTTTGATCATTCAATTTGATCTACTTGATTTGATTGCCAAAATCTTATTGATAATAAATTAGTATTAGACGAACAAATTGATTCCCAATCTTGAAACTTATTGAATTGAAAACTCATTCTTACTCCAAGAAATGAATTTCTAAATCTAATTTTGGTATCAAGCAAATCATTTGAAGAGTTTTTCTTGATGCACAATGAAAAACACTTATAAATTTATTTTAATTCTAATACTATATATTAGAATGATTAATTTGCTTGATACATTTTGATACATATCTTTTTTAAATTTAAATAATGGATTTTTATTAAGAAAAGAAAAGATTTAATGCTGAGAATTTTATGCTTGATTTTAGTGCTTAAACTTTTTGAAAAATTCTATTCTCATTACAAGCTCAAAGCAATTACTTACTTGATCGAAAATCTGATTATATAATCAAATTCATTTAAAAGGAGGAGAACTTTTTGGCATTTGATTTCAAGCTATTTTTGAAAAGGAAGAAATATTTTAAGCATGTTTTGAATCAAAAGATAAGTTTCAAAGGAGAGAGAATGGTTTGAAAGTGTGAAATAAACAATAAAATGGCACATAAATGAATGAAGTAAAAATACAGAACATTTGGCACATAAATGGCACATGTGGCACAAAATATGTGGTACATTTGGCACATACTTGAAAAATGGCACATTTAGCACATATGGTACACAATTGGCACACTTGGCACAAAAAACATTTTGTTGGAATCTTTATTTAATAAGTAAATAAGAAGAGAAATATTAATACAAATATATCTAAAGGGGAAGAAATTTGAATTTTTGTCATAATCTGAATTTTTGGTTGACAAATTTGAAGAAGTAATCTAAATTTCTATTACATACTCTAATTTTTTGTCATGACTCATGAAAATCTTTAAATAAAAAAATTGCTCAATGGCTCATTATTACTTGTATGATCTTAGCTCCTATCTTTTATCTCAAAAGTTATAAACTTCAAATTGATCTATACTTGACATGAATTTTCTAGATTTAAATTTAGTTTTAAGTTGATTTTGATGATATCTTTTTTAAAATCTTTTTCTTGAGCTTTTTGATGTCATCAAAAATGGAAAGAGGAATTATTGAGTATATGCTTGACTATATGTGTTTCATGCTTGAAATGAAAAGCTCTTGAAATATCTTGAAATGTTTGAAACATCTTAGATTATGTAAAAGCATGAAATATTTAGAATCTAAATTGAAATATTCTTGAAATATATATTTATTTATATATATTCTATTATACTAGCTAATTTATTGAAATATATTAATTATTTTTGTGCATATACTCAAAGTTTGCCATCATCAAAAAAGGAGAGATTGTTAATCCCGCGATTGATTTTGATGATTGTCAAACTTTAAGTATGTCATACATCTAATCATGTATTTCAAGAATATTTATAGGTCTTTCCAAGTATTAAAATTAAAAAAATATTCATTGAAAAAGATCTTCACAAAATTCACTAAGTTAACATCTTCAAGAGAAAAAATTCATATTTAGGCTTAGTGAAATTTGGAGAAAATGAAACAAAGATGGCTCGTTATGAAGAAATGATATTAGAAGATGAAAATATTATCTAGAAGAGATTTGAGCTAAAAAATTCAAGTTTAGAAGGTCAAACAGTGAAAAAATGAAGTTAAAAAGTTTAGAGCCGACCTGCCCAATGTTGGGTTCCGATGGTGCAGCGGAAGGGTTAGGTGTTTAAAATTTTCATTCAAAACACTCGATGCACCAGAAACCTCAATACCAGAAACCCTTGACTATAATAATCAAAGTACAATAAATATAAATTAGGATAAGAAGAATACTTATAACGCTAATCTCTATTTCTACAAGGCGTCCAAATATCCGTCCTTCAATGATGATCCACACGAAAACTGAACCAAGGATAGCACTCTTTCTTCATCTTGCTTCAAGAGTTCTAGCCACTAGAACTCGACTAGCCTTATACCGAAGGTTTCTCCAAAAACTGACTCCATTCTCTCAGAACCTTCTTTGAACTTCTGATCCTCCTTCTTTAGGACCCTCACAACCTTGTTAGGACTAGATATGGCTTTGTCTTAAATCCCATGTCTTGTCCTAAAACTAAGATAGATTGTAAAAAAGAAAAGAGAGCAACGGAGATAAAATTGAAAACTCTTTTTGAATTACCTTGGACACGTGTCCTGGCCAATTTATAGCCACTAGAGGGATACACCTCACCCAAGAGGCCTATCTGATCTGATTATCAGAGATAAGAGTTCCTTCAAATAGAAGGACTCTTATCAATGATACGTCGATCAGCACCCTGCTCTGCGCATGCGATCAGAGAAGGGATATTTTCATGTTCCTTCTCAAATCAGAAAAATCCTTAAAAATTCATGTGGATAGAAAATTTAATATTAATTCCAGAACATATAATGAGTGGATAAAAATTCTCACAAATGGATGTGTTCTCACATCCTTTCACGCAAAGTCTGATCACCATGCACGTGGCATGAGGAGGAACTTTAGCATCCGTTTGGCATCCAAAATAAGTCTGAAAAAATTCTAAAAAAATTAAAAAAAATATATTGTCAAATATGGACATTTCACCAAAAATAGTTCTATTTTGAAAGTATTTGATG
>NC_025994.2:81258063-81520563 GCF_000442705.2 Elaeis guineensis
ACTCCTCTTCTAGCAATATTTAGCAAGTGTTCAATTAGCAATTAGTAATTAACAAGCATTCAAGTGCTATACAAGATGAGGATTAGTCCATCTATTGGAGCTTTAGAGATCTTTGTTGAGATCCTCAGGAGTAAGGAGCACAAGAAGAAGCTCACAAGTCTCCGCTTACGATCTATCTCTACTCAGTTTCTTTGTTTGGTAAATTTTTTTTATTTGCATCTCATATTTAAATATAGCTGAAGCGAAAATTTAGTGCAAGGGCAAAATAATAATTTTAAAACTTTTTTAAAATTATTATTTTACAGTGGAATTATTAATTAATCTCATTAATTAATACTAATTAACCCTACACTAGGATCTAAATATGATACAACAGCATGCATTTAAATTTGAAATTCAAATTTGAATCAGTAAACGTTTTACAATACTGTGTTCAGAACACATCACCTTTTGCGGGTAGTTGATCATCGCAATCTGATCACCGTCGGAGGGCTCTGATCGTCACGTCGCAGCCACATAAATATCTGGCCTCTGCGGATCGTCCACACGAAGCTCCCGTCTGATCAGCTCCTCACGAATGCTAGTTCGTGATTTCACCCTTTTGATGGCAGATGTTGATCGAACTCCTTCGATCGATATGTGCCGACTTCTCGAATACTCCGGATCGTCTGCACAATTGCTTGAGAGGCTGATGGATCTCTTCTTGAAATTTGGTGGACTCACGACACTCGTGGCACACCAATCTCACTTTTCGAACCCTAGGTAGAAACCCTAGGGTACACACCAAAAACCTTGCGTCCAATTTTCTCTCTTTTCTTTCTTTTTCTCTCGGAAGGTTTTGGACCTTCACCTTGCGCAGAAGCCTTCCTCACACCCCAAAGTTTCTCTCCTAAGATTTCTACGCACGTCCCACCTTTCTCCTCTTTTTAAAACAACGTCGAACATGTCTTATCCGCGTGAGAGGATAAAGACAAGAGGTTACACATTTGAATTCAAATCAAATTTGAATTCAAACGAAAATCAACTTATCCCTATCCTTTTGGGCGTGAGAAGAGAAGGGGCGTGGCTCTTTGTGCGTGAAAAATATTTCACGAGAAACCTTTTCTCGTGTAAGTAATGTGACGCACAAAATGGATAAGGATGAAAGGGCAAGTGATAAGTTATCCATTCAAATTCAAACATGCTTTGAATTTGAATGGCTAACTAATTATTTTATCCATCCATATGGCGCACAAATGAGGGCGTGGGGAAGGGTTTTGCGTGAGAAAAATTTCACGAGAAGTTTCTTCTCGTGAATTCAAATGGGTGCAAGGAAGTTGGGTGTCGCAGGGAATTTAAAACAAGGTGGTTTGATTCAAATTGAGCCAACCTAGTTTAAAATAGGTCAAGCACAATTAGACCAGATTAAATCCAATATAATTAGGCTTAATTAAACTTAATAAAATCCTAATCAAATCAGAAATTAACTAAACCTAACCCCTGATCAAATCAGGGACTAAACCACCTTAGCGATTAGGTCAACATTTAATCTAATCGGGTCAATCCAAACTGAATCCAATTCAATTGGACTTGATCCAAAAATAATTACTCAATCAAATTGAGTTAATTAGTGATTAAATCACTAATTAAACCTCTCATAAATATTGAGTCCAAATCCGATGGGCAATCAGGCATCAGAGACCATCGATATGAAACCCTGGTCAAAGAGTTCAAATTTCAAATTCAAAATTTGAAATTCAAAATTTTGACCCCGGTACCCAAAATGTGTGGAACTCATGATTAGAGAATCCTAATTCTCAATCATAGAGTCTCAGATAGATAAGACTCATAATCAGCCATCAGATCAGAAAGAAATCTCTAATGTGTGTAACCCCGCAGGTTCGAACCTAAACCGGTAGCACAGGAACCAATTCCTGTACTGATCGAAGTGACCATCTAGCAATGGTACCCGACGATCGGATAGGTCGAATAATCGCAATCGCAACATTCAAAACCTACGTAAATATGGTTACCGTATAATTCATCCCTTTTGACCCCTGTGTTTAGGATGACTCAGGGTTAAACTATCAACCCTGATGATATCATCCGAATCGTGCTCAACTCAATTAGTCCTGTGACTCCTCACTAGGACTACCCTGGTCAAGGTTTTGCTAAATTGAAACACGACTGTACACAGCTCCTAAACTGAAGTGGTCAATCCCATCTTGACACACGCACCGACAAGTCAAGTACTTGACTACACCCAGCAACCTTCCGTCACTGAATTAGAAATTCAAGTAGTCCAGTGCCTAAGTGCAGTGAGTTACTTGCAAGTCACCGTGGCGGTCTCAGGTCGGAGGGACATTTATACCCATATCCCATCGGAGCAAATCTTGACAACAGAAATAGCTCCGGAGTTGGTCACGTTCAGTGCAGATGTACCATTACATCTCACCTGTATGCCATACCAGTGTCTCCACACTCTTTGATTATGAGGACAACCAACCCATATGGCACACAACGACCTATGCTCGATAAACGTTGTCGTCATTGGTAACAACGTATCATTTGGTCGCGAACATGTTTAAGGACTAAGCGACAAATCCTCCTTTGTCGAGTCTAAATAGTCCTAAGGACTTCACCACAACACAGGAGTTCATTAGAAGATGAAACATTTATGATGAAAAAATACCAAAATAATTTTTATTTATTTATAATTCATGTACTAATACAAAAAAGAGCACAACCGTCAACAGGCTGACGATTGACTTTAGGACACTATTCCCAACAATCTCCCACTTGGCCTAAAGCCTATCGGTGCAGTATCTAATACCCATGTTCGACTTGTAGTCGTTGAACTCCTTCACCGCAATGGCTTTAGTGAATGGGTCGGCCAGGTTCTCCTTCCAGTCGATCTTCTGAATGTCGACGTCACCTCGATCCACGATCTCCCGGATGAGATGGTAGCGGCGTAGAATATGCTTCATCTGCTGGTGTGCCTTTGGTTCTTTCGCCTGAGCAATGGCTCCAGAGTTGTCGCAGTAGAGCAGAACTGGACCAACAAGGGACGGTGCTACTCCGAGCTCGGTGATGAATTTTCTCAGCCACACCGCTTCTTTGGCAGCATCTGATGCAGTAATATACTCCGCCTCGCATACTGAATCAGCCATAGTATGCTGCTTGAAACTCTTCCAGCAGACAGCCCCACCATTAAGGGTAAAAATAAATCCTGACACACTCTTGCTATCATCACGATCAGACTGGAAACTAGAGTCTGTAAACCCTATAAGTCTCAAGTCCGATTCACCATATATAAGCCACTGGTCCTTAGTATTTCTTAAATACTTCAGGATGGTTTTAACAACCTTCCAGTGATTCTCTCCTGGATCAGATTGGTATCTACTCACTACCCCTAGTGAGTATGCCACATCTGGTCGTGTACATATCATGGCGTACATGATAGATCCCACTACCGAAGCATATGGAATCCTATCCATATGCTCTCTCTCTTGAGGTGTTGTCGGACAATCCCTCTTCGAGAGAGAAATTCCATGGCCTATCGGTAGATAGCCTTTCTTGGAATTTTCCATGCTGAACCTTTTCAGCATAGTATCAATGTACATAGACTGGGATAAGCCAAGCAACTTTTTGGATCTATCCCTATAGATCCTCATCCCTAGGATGTAGGAAGCTTCTCCCAAATCCTTCATGGAGAACTGTGACGATAGCCAAATCTTTATTCCCTGTAATGCAGGGACATCATTCTCGATTAAGAGAATGTCATTCACATACAATACAAGAAATACTACTACTGGACCATTAGCCCACTTATAAATGCAGGGTTCTTCTCCGTTCTTAACGAAGCCATACATTTTGATCGTCCTATCAAAACGTATGTTCCAACTCCGAGATGCCTGCTTAAGTCCATAAATGGACCTCTGTAGCTTGCACACCTTAGACTCATCTGTGGATGTGAACCCTTCAGGTTGTATCATATACACCTCTTCGTCCAGCTCTCCGTTTAGGAAAGCTGTCTTCACATCCATCTGCCAGATTTCATAGTCCAGATGGGCAGCTATCGCAAGCATAATCCGAATGGATTTGAGCATTGCCACAGGAGAAAACATCTCGTCATAGTCTATACCATAGCGTTGACGATATCCCTTGGCAACCAGACGAGCTTTATAGGTCTCCACCTTTCCGTCTGTGCCCCTCTTCCTTTTGAAGACCCACTTACACCCTATGGGTTTTACTCCTTCGGGTGGGTCAACCAATGTCCACACATCGTTGACCTTCATGGACTCCATTTCGGATTTCATGGCCTCTAGCCATTTCTCAGAGTCAGGTCTCTGCATTGCATCCATGTAGGTGATCGGATCCTCATCATTTTCATCAAGTTCGACAGGATCACCATTCCGGACCAAGAAACCATAGTATCTGTCCGATTGATGTGGTACTCTACCAGACCGCCTTAAGGGTACATAATCAATGGGCTCCGGATCTGATCTAATCAAATCTGGTTCAGGTTCAGTAATATGTGTCGGTTTTTCCACCTGTCGAACTTCGTCAAGTTCGACTTTAGAGGCAACAGTTCCTTCACTAAGGAACTCCTTTTCTAAAAAGATTGCCTTAAGGGTGACAAACACCTTTTGCTCATCAGCAAGGTAGAAATAATATCCTTTGGTCTCTTTTGGGTACCCTATAAAATTACACTTGTCAGACCTAGGTCCAAGCTTGTCTGTAATTAAACGTTTAACATAAGCCGGACACCCCCAAACCCTAAGGTGCGAGAGTACTGGCTTACGTCCTATCCATATCTCATATGGCGTTTTGGCTACAGACTTACTCGGAACTCTATTTAGAAGGTAACAAGCCGATTCGAGCGCATATCCCCAGAGGGAGATCGACAGACCAGCAAACCCCATCATGGATCGAACCATATCTAACAGGGTCCGATTCCTCCTTTCAGACACACCATTATGCTGTGGTGTTCCAGGAGGAGTCCACTGAGAGAGAATCACATTCTCCCCTAGATACGTCAGAAACTCATTGGAAAGGTATTCACCTCCTCGATCAGATCAAAGAGTTTTAATACACTTTCCAGTTTGTTTTTCTACCTCATTTCGGAATAGTTTGAACATTTCAAATGATTCCGACTTATGCTTCATTAAATAGACATACCCATACCTAGATAGGTCGTCTGTGAAGGTTATGAAGTAGAAAAATCCACCTCTTGCACTTGAGCTCATGGGTCCACATACATCAGAATGTACCAGACCTAAGAGTTCACTGGCTCGCTCACTTTTTCCAGTAAAAGGTGACTTGGTCATCTTCCCAAGAAGACAGGACTCACAGGTTGGAAGTGATTCACAATTACTAACTTCAAGAATTTCTTCTTGAGCCAACCTGTTTATCCTGTTCTTATTGATATGACCTAGCCTACCGTGCCAAAGGTAGACTTCTGATACATTATCTATTCTAGAGCATTTACCGAATTTTTGAACCACATTAACAGGCTGTGATAGTAAGTAAATTCTATTATTTAATTGTCCAACAAATATTGTAACACCATTCAAAATGATATTGCAAATATTTTTTTTTATTAAAAAATTATAACCGTACATGGCCAAAAGGCCTACAGAAATAATATTTAATAAAAAACTTGGACAATAGTGACATTCACTCAGAATTACATTACGAGAATTGATTACAAGACTCATGATTCCTAAAGCTAGAACTGGAACTTTGCTTCCATCTCCAACATTCAGGAACCTCTCGCCTTCATCAAATCTCCTACTGACCTGCAGACCCTACATCGAATTACAAATATGATAAGGGCTTCCGGTATCCAATACCCAGGCAGTAGTGTCACAAATCGAAAAGTTGCAAGGAGTTATCATATAATTACCTTCCTTCTTCTTTGGCCTGTTCGGGTCCAAGGAGGCAATGTATTGAGGACAGTTCCTCTTCCAATGCCCTTGCTTCTTGCAAAAGAAGCACTCCGCCTGGCTCTGGTCGTGCTTGCGCTTCTTGGTCTGACCCCGTGCTACTGTCCCAGCATGAGATTGCACCTTCTTATTTTTCTTCTTCTTGTTCTTCTTTCCCTTCCCAAAGGGTTGACGATGAGAAGAAGACCCTCCCACTACATTCACCGACTCCTTATGGAGTTGGTGATCCTTCTCAAAGTTCTGCAGCAACCCCAACAATCCGTGGTAGTTTACTGCAGGCTTTGTCATTCGAAAATGAGTAAGGAATGGGAGGAAGGACTTGGGCAAGGAATTAAGGATCGCATCCTTACCGAGCTGCTCGTGCAGAGGAAAGCCCAATTTGCTTAGGCGCTCAATCATCTCGATCATGTACAGTACATGATCAGTGACTGAGGCCCCATCCCTCATCCGAGCATTGAAAATGGCACAACTAGTTTTGTGCCTTTCAACATCGTCAGGCATGCCAAAGGAGTCGTTCAACATTTGAAGCATCTCCTGTGGCTGGGCGTTCTCAAACCTTCGGCTGAACTCGTCATTCATTGCTGCCAGCATAATACATCGAACGGTGGTGCGGTCATTGAGCCACTTCAAGTAAGTGTCTCGGATCGCCTTACTAACGTTCGGAGCTGGCTCCTCAGGTGCTGGATCCGTTACTACATAAAGGATTCGCTCATGCTCAAGGACGATTTTCAATTTTCGATACCAACTATCGAAATTGGGTCCCATGAGCTTGTCATTATCTAATAATGACCGGAGCGACAGGGTAGTGGCCATAGCTGCTTAAAGAAAAACGAGACCTCTATTAGTACATAAATTAATATTAAAGACTTGGATTTTAGTCTAAAGTTTTTTTCAATATTTTTACGAACTGGTAGCCTCATCCTCCAATTCGAAAAATTACTTTAATTCCTTAATGGGTACTAGAATCCACACAGACTACACACGAGCCCAACTTTGGTTGGTCAACCCATGTGTATCTATGGGTAGGTTCTTAACCAGTTGTTTCTCTAAACAACTTCTAGTAATTGATTTTGCCCCAGAACCTAATCAGTAGGCTTTGGCCTCCACTGAAAAGATCTGGTTAGGTCCAACCATTAACATGACTTAATTTTAGTGAATCGGATCAATAAATGATCAGGCCCGACTTTGGCCGGCCAACCTAACCACCATCAGAAAGACTCAATCAAATTATCATATTATGAATAATAATTCCATTAGCCAATGAGCACCAAGCCTTTGGGCCTCCAATGATCATTGAACTAATGGACTCATTATCATTCACTTAATGGGAGGCTATGACTTAGTTATCATTATAACTTAATCATTTTAGGGATCTAATAATTTTGAGAATTTTATTAAAGAATAGTAGAGAAGAAATCATCCAGCCAATTTCAATCCTCCCACTGACTTCACCAAGTCAGATTAAAAAAGATTTAATTAAAGCTGGCATTAGGAGCACCTAAATCAGTCACACTGATTTACCTAATGACATGGGTGAGCTCTAATCACCAAGTGATCTAATCAAAATCTAACTTACCAGATTGGCCAGGTAAGTGAGATCAGTGGTGGAGATTTGTCATTAACTCGTCAATGATCGAATCAATGCGAGTAGCTCCCGCTTAAGAACCATTGGTCAAAACTGCCGAACTTACCTTAGACACCAACCGGTTCATTAGTTTTAATTTTGATCAACTTAGTAAATAGGGCTCCACCGCGTAGCCATGAATTAAGTCCATCTTGGTCTAGTTAAAGACATGGACCCATTCAACTACAACTATTGAGTTGAGTCTAGAGTATCCTTGACCTAATCTAATTCAACTTTTGATTAGATTTGACCAATTACTCTATTTAGTCCATTTTTTAAACTAACCTTAGGTCTAACCCAATTATGGACCTAATTCATCTAACCCATTGACCCACAAGTTTATGCAATTGTCTTAGGTCTTAATTCACAATTCTAGACCTACTAGACAACACTTAATTCTTTTAATTAAGTACTTGGGCTGATGGGTCAGGGTTTGGCATTTCGAAAATAATTTTTCAATTTGAAAGATTTTATTTTCTGTTCACCAAATGTGTTAACTCATTTCACAAACGGGTCAGCACATTTCATAAACAGCAATTCTATTGCTCATTTCATAACAGAAAATAACTCAAAATAAATCATAAATTTTCTTTTAGATCTAATCTAACACATACATGATAAATTTCTTAATTAAGTCATTTCGCTGCTTCATCGGCATGGGATATAATTGCATCGGCACCCCTACCGCCATAGGAGACCCCATCGAATGGGAAGAGAGGGCCTTTAAACCCTACTTTTCTCCTATGACCGGACGGCCATGGCAACCAACCCAATTAGATTACTTGCTACTTGGATCAAGTATATCTAAATATACCAATTTCAAAATTTAAATTTTGAATTTCAAATTTTAAATTTCAAATTTTAAATTTCAAATTTGAGATTTCAACCAAATTTCAAATTTCGAATTTCTAATCTTTGAATTTTAAATTTTGAATTTTGAATTTCAAATTTTAAATTTCAAATTTCAAATTTCAAATTTGAGATTTCAACCAAATTTCAAATTTTGAATTTTGAATTTCAAATTTCAAATTTCAAATTTCAAATTTGAGATTTCAACCAAATTTCAAATTTCAAATTTTGAATTTCAAATTTGAAACTTCTAACAAATTTCAAATTTCAAATCTTTTTGAATTTTGAATTTTGAATTTTGAATTTTGAATTTCAAATTTAAACTTATAGATTACACCTTAATCTACGCATGCATATGTATATCATATTCTAGAACCATGCTCTGATACCATTTGAAGCGAAAATTTAGTGCATGGGCAAAATGATAATTTTAAAATATTTTTAAAATTACTATTTTACAGCGGAATTATTAATTAATCTCATTAATTAATACTAATTAACCCTACACTAGGATCTAAATATGATACAACAGCATGCATTTAAATTTGAAATTCAAATTTGAATTAGTAAACGTTTTACAGTACTGTGTTCAGAACACATCACCTTTTGCGGGTAGTTGATCACCGCAATCTGATCACCGTCGGGAGGCTCTGATCGTCATGTCGCAGCCACACAAATGTCTGGCCTCTATGGATCGTCCACACGAAGCTCCCGTCTGATCAGCTCCTCACGAATGCTAGTTCGTGATTTCACCCTTTTGATGGCAGATGTTGATCGAACTCCTTCGATCGATGTGTGCCAACTTCTCGGATGCTCCGGATCGTCTGCACAGTTGCTTGAGAGGCTGATGGATCTCTTCCTAAAATTTGGTGGACTCACGACACTCGTGGCACACCAATCTCACTTCCCGAACCCTAGGTAGAAATCCGAGGGTACACACCAAAAACCTTGCGCCCAATTTTCTCTCTTTTCTTTCTTTTTCTCTCGGAAGGTTTTGGACCTTCACCTTGCGCAGAAGCCTTCCTCACGCCCCAAAGTTTCTCTCCTAAGATTTCTACGCACGTCCCACCTTTCTCCTCTTTTTAAAACAACGTCGAACGTGTCTTATCCGCGTGAGAGGATAAAGACAAGAGGTTACACATTTGAATTCAAATCAAATTTGAATTCAAACGAAAATCAACTTATCCCTATCCTTTTGGGCGTGAGAAGAGAAGGGGCGTGGCTCTTTGTGCGTGGAAAATATTTCACGAGAAACCTTTTCTCGTGTAAGTAATGTGACGCACAAAATGGATAAGGATGAAAGGGCAAGTGATAAGTTATCCATTCAAATTCAAACATGCTTTGAATTTGAATGGCTAACTAATTATTTTATCCATCCATATGGCGCACAAATGAGGGCGTGGGGAAGGGTTTTGCATGAGAAAAATTTCACGAGAAGTTTCTTCTCGTGAATTCAAATGGGTGCAAGGAAGTTGGGTGTCGTAGGAAATTTAAAACAAGGTGGTTTGATTCAAATTGAGCCAACCTAGTTTAAAATAGGTCAAGCACAATTAGACCAGATTAAATCCAACATAATTAGGCTTAATTAGACTCAATAAAATCCTAATCAAATCAAAAATTAACTAAACCTAACCCCTGATCAAATCAGGGACTAAACCACCTTAGCGATTAGGTCAACATTTAACCTAATCGGGTCAATCCAAACTGAATCCAATTCAATTGGACTTGATCCAAAAATAATTACTCAATCAAATTGAGTTAATTAGTGATTAAATCACTAATTAAACTTCTCATAAATATTGAGTCCAAATCCGATGGGCAATCAGGCATCAGAGACCATCGATATGAAACCCTGATCAAAGAGTTCAAATTTCAAATTCAAAATTTGAAATTCAAAATTTTGACCCCGGTACCCAAAATGTGTGGAACTCATGATTAGAGAATCCTAATTCTCAATCATAGAGTCCCAGATAGATAAGACTCATAATCAGCCATCAGATCAGAAAGGAACCTCTAATGTGTGTGATCCCGCAGGTTCGAACCTAAACCGGTAGCACAGGAACCAATTTCTGTACTAATCAAAGTGACCATCTAGCAATGGTACCCGACGACCGGATAGGTCGAATAATCGCAATCGCAACATTCAGAACCTACGTGAATATGGTTACCATATAATTCATCCCTTTTGACCCCTGTGTTTAGGACGACTCAGGGTTAAACTGTCAACCCTGATGATATCATCCGAATCGTGCTCAACTCAATTAGTCCTGTGACTCCTCACTAGGACTACCCTGGCCAAGATTTTGCTAAATTGAAACACGACTGTACACAGCTCCTAAACTGGAGTGGTCAATTTCATCTTGACACACGCACCGACAAGTCAAGTACTTGACTACACCCAGCAACCTTCCATCACTGAATTAGAAATTCAGGTAGTCAGTGCCTAAGTGCAGTGAGTTGCTTGCAAGTCACCGTGGCAGTCTCAGGTCGGAGGGACATTTATACCCATATCCCATCGGAGCAAATCTTGACAGCAGAAATAGCTCCGGAGTTGGTCACGTTCAGTGCAGATGTACCATTACATCTCACCTGTATGCCATACCAGTGTCTCCACACTCTTTAGTTATGAGGACAACCAACCCATATGGCACACAACGACCTATGCTCGATAAACGTTGTCGTCCTTGGTAACAACGTATCATTTAGTCACGAACATGTTTAAGGACTAAGCGACAAATCCTCCTTTGTCGAGTCTAAATAGTCCTAAGGACTTCACCACAACACAGGAGTTCATTAGAAGATGAAACATTTGTGATGAAAAAATATCAAAATAATTTTTATTTATTTATAATTCATGTACTAATACAAAAAGGAGCACAACCGTCAACAGGCTGACGATTGACTTTGGGACACTATTCCCAACAATAGCATCTTATGATGAGAGTCATTTTGGTATTCTCTCGATTTTAGAAGATGAAAAAACTACTATTCCTCCTCCCTCTGAAACTAATATTGAAAGTCAAGGCTCTGCCTCTTCTTTCCGTAAGAGGACTAATGCCGTATGGAATGACTTTGAAAGAGTTATGATAGATAAAATTTTAAAAATAAAATATAAAAAATATATCAAATTATATAATTTTTGCTAGTAGTGGAGGAACTGACCATTTAAAGAGACATCAAGAGAGCCATGTTATGAGTGATGCTCGTCTTCAAAGCATCCTTAATATACAAGGGATAGTCTTGTAGGTAGTTTTGCATATAATCATGAAAATTAAAAAAATATTGATCAAATGGATAGTTAAGAATGAATTACTTTTTAGCTTATGTGAGTCTTTTAATTTTGAAGAGTATGTTCAGTTAACCCTACAACCCACTTACAGAAGAACTAGTAGACATACATTTAGAAGAGTAGCTATGACTAATTTTTTAGCAATGAAACAAAATTTGATCCAATCTCTCTCTGTCCTAAATTCAAAAATATTATTAACTTCTGATATTTGGACAGTATTTGTTGGTAGTTATTATTTTATTACTATTATTGATCATTATATTAAAATGATTGGGTATTAAATAAACATATTCTTGCTATTCGTGTTTTTGATTTTTTACATTCTAGATAACAAATTTCTAATGCTATTTATCAAACTGCATGTATATATGGTATTAGTAATAAAATTATATCTATTATTTTTGATAATGTATCTAATAATAACTTTGCTATTAGATTATTGAAAGATTATTTACATCTCATTCTAAATAGGAATTTATGGCATATCAAATGTGCATGTCATATTTTAAATCTCTCTATTTAATCTGGTATGGGTATGGTTCAAGATGTTATTATAAAAATTAAAAATATAATTTTTTTTATTCAAGCTTTAAGAGCAAGACTTTATAAATTTAAGTAAATATGTATAGACCATGGTAAACGTTTTAAAAAATTTAAACTTGATGTAGTTACTTGTTGGAACTTGACATATACAATGATACATGATGCATATCCATATAAAAATTTATTAAGTATATATATTAATGATTGTGGATTAGGTTTTACATTAACTGAAACTGATTGGATCAAAGATAAAATTTTGAAAGAATTTTTAGTTAGTTTTTATAATACTACTAAAATCTTTTTTGATGCTTATTATCCAACCTCTTGTTTATTTTTACAACAAGTATATCTTATTAACCAAAAATTTGTATAACATAGATATGATGATATTTTAGAGTCTATTATTTATGAAATAAAATCTAAATGGAATGAGTATTGGGATATAATATGTCTTATGCATAACTTAGCTGTTGTATTTAATTCATGTATTAAATTAAATAATATTTTGATTTTACTTGATGTATATTATAAAAATATGAATCTAGATCCTAAACCTACTAAAATTGAAGTAAACCAATTTTTCATGATATTTATGCTTTATATGATGATAAGATTCATCGATCTAGTGCTCCTCGTTCACAAACCTCCATCTTTTCTTCTATTACTTCTCGTTCATTATCTATTTTCTCATTCATTGTACATAAGAGACATACACATGCTTCTTTAAATTAAGCAATGGCACGTGCCTTCTTTCATCTACCATTCATTGACAAATTCTATCATATGATACTCCTTCAACTGTGTTAAATTTCTTTTACACTGTTGTTGGTTGATGCATAGATGGTGACGGTGGGATGAAAGCTGGGACATGCTTTAACCGGGCTGAGTCTTCAACTCTCAGTGATACAAGCAAATCTCTAGTTCTAGTGAACTATTTTCGAACAATACCAGATAAGTCAAGAACATGCGTAGATAATTCAGCAGACCTTATTAACATGCTCCACACATGTTATGGTGCTACTGGTAATCGATGGGCTAATTTTGTGGCTGTCAACTACTACAAGGTATGCACAAACACATTTCTCTCTGCTTTCAGTTGTTTCTAGGTCTGTCATACTTCTAACTTAGCTAGGTAACAAGTGTTATAGATTGCCCCTTCTTTTTTTTTCTTTTGATGGGAACAAGTGTTATAGATTGCTGTAAGGGAACTCATATACATAACATACCGACCAGAAAACTGCAATAGAAAATAGTTGTTCGATCAGATAGGATCTTTTGACTGTTTCCATACCAGGGCAGAATATGGCATACACTGAAGCTGTGTGATCATACATGTCATCTGGTCTTGCTTGGGTCATTTGAGACATGTCTAGCAAACAAGGCTCCTTTAGTTGGAGTATTAGATAAAGTCTGTATTCTAAAGTTTATCACTAACTAGTGATGTCTTCAATGACTCTATGTACCATGATGTCACAACTTATTTTGACTGCAGAGGAGTGAGGGAGGGGGAGCATTTCAGGCGACAGACATGCTTAATGGGAGGCTGTTGTGTGGTTGTGATGATGTCCATTCTTGCACTGTAAGATCTTCATTTGTGCCCCTGATATTTATGTTGTTAAGTCTTTCAAACTTATAACTGTTTAAAGGAGTATAATATGGGTCCAATGGACTTAAATTTATTGGTGCAAATCCAGTTCAAACTAGTTGCAACAGATGATTGCCCAACCTATCACCATTGTTAAACACAATAATCATGTGAATGGAACTCCATATTTTGGGCAGATGTAAACTTTATTATGAAGGAGAGTGCACAATGCCCAACATAATCCTGATGGATTTAGTATGTTCCATTTTTTTCAAAAATCTTTAAGATGTGCCAGCAACTTAATAATGTTCCAGTAATCCCATACATAAATCCATAATATAAAGACGTGAAGTTTGAGGCACCTTTATGTCCAATTACTTCTATATATGATGTCTAGTGGGATATAAGCGGTATGATATGAAATTTACCTTACACTGAAGCATACCTTCTAACACATAAACTGTTGATTGGAAGTGTATTCTCCAAGCGCACATCTGCACTCTTCAAGTGTCTCAGTCACAGCCTTGATATGTATTTTATTCTTGCCTAAATGGTGCAGACATACCTGTCACACTGCTTTAGTGCACTGTGACATAGAGCTAAAATGAGCATAAATATAGCTGCCTTCTCAACATTTTTACTAGATATGGTGGAAAGGTTTTTGACTTTGTGATATCAAAATATGGTCTATTGCAACTTGGAGGCATGCTATTTTTGATGGAACCAGGCAACTCAGCAGTGGTTACATTACTTGTGGGTTATAAATTTGTTTTTTTAGCAATGCAATGGATAATCTTTGAATTGCAATAATTATCACAATCCCAAAAGCTTCAGCAGTTTGTTAAATAGTGCTTTCAAGACAATTATAAGGCCCTGTATTGATCTGAATGTTGGATAGTTAGAGGGGACCATAAGCATTGATTGAGTTTAAACAAAAAGGGGACTGAATTGGAAGGTGATCAAACTACGAGGGATTAATTTAGTAAAGACCGAATTCCACAGAGATCTAAAGTTGTAGCAAATGATAATAAGAGACAGTTTGCTTCGGTTGATATAGACCTGTCAAGCATAGAAGGGGGACAAACCTTATTTAGGGGATTGCTGAAAAATATAGTTTATGATTCATTATAAGCCTAGGCAAGATTCAGATAGAAAGACTGAGATATGATCTAATGATGGTTTCAATTTGGGAAAACCTAACCTTAAATAGCACCCAGATTCCTCTCCATAAGTAAGACTCTGGTAGAAATAGCAAGAAATTCTTGAGTTAAACTGTAATTCCAGTTGGTTAATTTTAGTAAAAAGTAGCATAACAGCAATGTAGATTAGGAGATTGAGATGAAACGACATTTATTTTCAAATATGATTGCAATAAATTTTGGAGAAAGGAGTAAAAAAAAAGTTTTTAACTTTTTTTTTTTTTTTACTTCTTTTGTCTGTGTAGCCTGGGTCTACTTCTGGAGCATGCACTCCTCCATAACAGTGATGGTGGAACAACTCCTTGGAAGATTAAGGCATTCCTGGTCGCAAGTACCCCATGAATGGCAAATTAGCACAGCTTCTAATGATAATGCCTTCAAGCTGTGTCTGCAATATGTAACTCCTTCAAAGCATTATTCCAAAAAGTTACGGCAGCAGGAGGATATCATTGGGAGCCTGCAATATGTAACAGGCTGGTGATAATTAGAGATAGTGAAAATTTCTGCCTGATGAACAGGTGTGATCTGGATGGCTTCTTTTGCTGCATGACAGCAAACAAATGCTTCTTTTCATTGGTTTGTGTGATGATGAAAATGAACTGGTCTAAACTCTGACCACAATCTCCATATTGCATTAGTCGGCACTTTTGCTGAGTCTCTCAGTTTGTTTGAAAGTGATACATCTGTTTGATGCTCATTTTCTTATAGATTTATCTGAGAAAGCATCAATGTCATCTTCTGTAAATGGTTCGTCAGGCATGCCTTTTTTTAAAAAAAAAAAAAAAAAAAACTCTTTCAGGCAATGTTGACATTGCCCCAGCACCCCACAATTCTCTCCATTAACATTACCAACTTCCACATCTCGCAGTGCCCCTGGATGAATGATGATTCCAGTATGTTTAAGAAAGCTCTATCTCACTGTTCTTCAGCATGGTATGTTCTCAATATGTAGCAAGAAAGAAACTTTTCCATATATTTTCATTGGAGCCTGATTTTCATTTTTTTTTCCCCTGACTTTCTTGTCTTAAAATGATCTTTTTTATTCCAATTAATGGACTTTCTCCTCCATTCTTTCCATCTTAATTCCAATCTTAGTTTGTAGCTACTTTAATTAGAATTGTACAAGTTACGGTTGCACATAATAAAGAAGAAGAACAAGAGAGGACTGCATAAAGGACACAAAGATTAATAACTAAGACTAACAATAATTCAAACGAAATTTCTACCGAAAATAAAATAATTGAATAAAAATGTGAATTTGAGCTTTAGAATAAGAAACAAGAATTAGAAGAATTCTTGCCTCTACAACTAGTTAAAAGAAAAATACTAGTAGATATATAAATAAACATTAAAAATTAGTCCTTCTAAAATAATTGGGTAGGCTGTGCATGTAATTGGAATACCTCAATGGCATATAATGTGCTAGTTTTGACATCTTAACTTGCGAGTCTTGGTTTGTGTGAAACTGCAAATCCATATGATTGATGAAAGGTGTGATATAAAACGATACAGTTCTTGTTTCCTTGCATCTAATCCTTGGCCAGCCTTATACAATTAATTTGTTATATTATGTAGTATAGGTACAGCTTGACTCAAATTCAAAATGCTTGACCAGAATTTCATTCACAATGTTGGAGTTTGATAAACTGCAGCTTTTAACTACTAATTCTCCATTACTATAAAAAAGCTATGTATCATAAATGTTGAATGTTCTAATTCTTTATAACCATTACGACTCGAGAATTCAAATTCATAAAGAAATTCAAAATTCATTATGTTGTTAGGCATCTTGAGTCTAACAATCCAACACCGTATCTAAAAAGATTTGCTAGGAGTTATGTATGTGTGTGTGCGTGGGTGTAGATATAGATATGTAGACTTTTTTAAAGTATTTAAGATCTTCTTGGAGCATAGCCGATAGATTTAAAAGACATGCACCAAATCCTCACATTGACCCTCATTCCTGGTAGCATGCTATATTCCCTCAAGAACTCGTATCGATTTAGGGTGATACCAACGTCTACGCACAAACTCCTATCCTTGGTGGCTAGCTTGGGTTGGGGTATGGCAAAAATGGCCAAACCGCAAACTCGAACTAAACCGTTGATTTGGTTCGGTTTAAATCAGTTTTCCTATAGTTGGTTTCGTCTCAATTCAAAAAATTTTCAAACTATAAAGTTGGTTTGGTTTCCGGTTTGGATTTTTAAGATATCAATCCAAACAAAAATAAACCAACACATGTACATATAACTATTATTAACAAGAATATCAACTGAAGCTCATTCAAGTGTAAGCCTACACCCCTTGCTAACTTGTTTTAATATTGGGTTCATACAATTGCAAGCCCAGGAAAAGTTACAACAGTATTGTGAAAATTGACTTCAGGTCAATCTAACCTAAAGCAAAAATAGCATCTTCTAAACCTGCTAAACTAAACCAAAATCGAAACTAATTTCTTAGTTCCGTTTCATTCAATTTTTACAAAGCATTAGTTTGGTTACAAATTCAATTTTAAGAAACTGATCTAAATCAGTTGTTTCAATTCTACCCATAAACCGAACTGATCCAACACGTGCACAACTCTAAGCTTGGATGGTTGTATCTTGGAGTCTGGCATTACCTTCCACTTAGATTTGGAGATCTTAGTGCTCCCTTGTTGGAACCCCCAAGGGGTCCCAATAGTTTGGACTTGAGTAGGCCGAAAAATGATGTAAAACCTCAACAGGAGCAATGCTAAGCCAAATATATGACTCATGCTCCTTTAAGTTCCATGTTTGTAGTTGCTGCCGACGTCAATGCAATCAATCATATCTCTCTCAGAAGCTGGTTGGTGAATTTTCATTTTGTTTCAGGATTCTTCCTATCTGCGAAGCACTAATAGCAAGGCCAGTGCAGCTGCAAGACTGTTTGAAAACCAAAAAGTTGATCCCAATTTTTGTTGACTCGCCCGCAATATGTGCTTTGGAATACAAGATAATGCAGCGTACCATGACGTTCTTTTTTTTTTTTTTTTTTTTGTTGACAAAAACTCTTCTTTTGATTCATTTCTTGATCTGATGTGGTCCTTGTGCTTAATTTGTTAGGCAAGTTACCATCTATTGGAGACGTGTCCAATAAGGTAATGGACTTTGGGTAGAAATTGCTGCAAGCTTAATTAGTAGGGGTGGTCCTTGAAACTTGAAAGGGAGTGCACATGGGCTGGGCCAATTTTGTTCAACAAACTTGTCTTTTATCAGCATAGATGCAAGCCTGATCATATATATCTCAATCTGTTTGCTGTTCAGCTTAGAGATCAACTAGAAACTCTGCTCATTGCCTCGGCATAGCCAATGAAAGCCTTGACCTGTATTTTGTTTGGTATCGAGCACGTTGAACAAATATTAAAATTGGTTCTATCTCATGGGAAAAAGTTAGGCAGAGAGGACAAATTTAATTGAAAACGTTTAACAATGTTTAAAACTTTTTTAAGTTTGTCAGTATAGGACAGGGGAGGGTACTGGTGCCAATGAGTCAACAATATGTGCTTGGAAGTCCAAAAGAAACAGGAGTGAAAGACCATGGAGGGCTTGCATGGAAGCTTCAAGAAGTGATTCAAAAAAGTTTTCCAATTCAAATTATTAACAGAACAGCTTGACTGAATCCTATGAGGATGTAATATGATATGTTCTTTGTATCTATGCTTTATTTTTCATTTGGCATTTATCTATGGTCCAACAGATCGGAACAATAATTATTTCTATGAAACTTAGTTTTTTCTGTGTCATATCAGAAGTCCTGTTTGCTTAAATGCAGATTGAGCTGTCATGGTCATATGGAATCATATATTATCAAAAGCCGACTATATATATAAGCGTTTTTTTTTTTTTTTCCACCCCAATGAGTAATACCATATAGGCATTGTTAGCTGTAATGATATATATAATCCAGTAACATGCTTCCATTTATTATGCTACGTAAGTAATTCCATAGTTCAGCAAAAAAATTCCTTTATTGAGAGAGAGTTTTCATAAAAAAAGTCAGACTAAATGACTGAAAACTTTCAGCTTGCAGTTACCAAAGAAAAGAACATCTGTTGACGAAAAGAAGAGAGAGAGTTTGAAAGAACTATACTAGGACCATGGTCAAAGTTTGAATTCGGTGCTTCATAGAGCTTGGTGCTTTATTATTCTATTTCGCATGTGAAGAGCTAGGCTGTTTAAAGGATGCATCATGTGATATAGGCTGAATCAATCTTAAATTAGCTTTATTCCAAATTTTGATTCTTTATACTTACCAACATGCACATATTAAGGCTTTGTGTGTGAATATATGAAAAGAAGAGAGATTGTTTATAGTACCTGCCCTAATTCTAGGCATAGATCAGCCACCTTGTTATTGTTAATTTAGAGGCATGGTCTGTTTGCGTTTGAGAGGATGCTATTTCTTATCTCAATCATGATTGCGATAATTTGGGTCACTCTAGCTTTGGGTTCCCATGGCTATCAAGTTGTGATGCTTGAGCTACTACCATGGTTTATTTGTAGGCCATTGTTGGAGTGGTGAGGCACAAACTTTTTAATAGAAAGAAACCCTTAGTACGTAGTGCTTTGATTAAGAGCACTATGTGACAACTTATTCCTTTGGTAAATTGAACTTGGAGTTGAGTTGCTTAAGATAATAGTAGCTGATTTGAGAAAGATAAAATAATCCGAAGCTTGTTTCGGTGCAAATTAATTATCTTTGAACTGCTGTCTCAGATCAATGAAGCGCAGTTAGTGAGACAAACCCTTGTTTTCGTTTATCTCGAAATCAGAATCACATTAAGTTAAATAATACTTGAGTTCTACTGAAGGAGAGGTTTGGTGAAAATGAAATAAATAGATATTGACAAATATCTTCATTTCACAAACTTTCATCCAGAGAGCTGCTACGAAAGTTCTTGTGAATACTTGATTAGCTATAGAAATATATATATAAGAAAATGTAATTTGTAAATTGCTCAGTCATAATAATTTTTCAGATATATAAGTTGGGTCCAGTAACAAGTGTGTGATTTTTTTTAAAAAAAAATATAAATCAGCCTTGAATTTAGGATGGACTAATGCTTGAAAAGAAATCCTTTCCTTAGGGTCTCAAGGTCCTCACCAGAATGCGCTAACTACTGTTGCAATGAGGGTGGCCACAGTAGCCCAGTAGAAAAGGGAAACAAAATGGAGTAAGAAGAGAAGGTAGAGCAGAGGATAACAATATCAGCAAGGACAGGCTCTGGCATTACACAAATGTGGTTGGGGCCTAAACACATGGGTGTGCACTAGTTTTGTGCAGTGGAGCCAGTCGGGTACAGGATCTTTCTGGTAACATGTTGGCTGGAAGCATTGCAAACCTTGTTCCAACTTTTATGAGGACCATACATTTTATAATGGTTCTGTTCACAACCGTGCGAAGGATTATTTCTCATTCCCTATCATATTTGGGTGTCTCGTAACAACAGTATCTTCGAGACTAGGTGGTAGTCATTGAGGTTTATATTGAAGCGAACTGTCACTACAATAAAAATGGTTATTAACTATATTTTTAAATATTATTATAAATCAAAAAAATATCATAAATATTTTTAACGATATTTTTATATGTGCTGTCTTAAAATGATATCGACAATTAATTATTGATATTTTTTTTGTACTATCTTAAGATGGTTTCGATAATTAATTATTGATATTCTTAAAAAAATATCGATAAAAATTTTTATTTTAGCGGCATATATAAGTGTCTTAAAATCTTAATGTCAGTATTTTTTATATGCCGATAAAAATTAAGTAGGATTCAAACCAATGATCTTTTATTTGAATAGCAAATTCTTAACCATCGACTCATAACTTATATTATTAACATATAAGTATAATTTATTTAACATATTAATATACATTCATATCATTAAATAAGTAATATTAAGAATATATATGTATAATAACATATTGTATGAGATCGATATAACTAAATCAAGCTCTATATAAAATTAATAATTTAAAATTTAGTGATAATTTTTTAAAATCGTATAAATTATGATATTATTTATCGACATATTTGTTAAATACTATACAATATAAATTTAAAATGATATATATAATAAAATATCATAAAATATAAATTTATAGTGACATTTATAATAAAATACCATAAAATATAAATTTATAGCGGCATTTATGATAAATATCACTAATAAAAAAAATATTTATTGAAAGATAGCGATATTTTTTACCAAAATATAGTCAAAAAAGAGATCTTAGCAGCATATAATAAGAAATGCCATAAGCAATTTATCGCTAAAAATCATTTTTGTTGCAGTGTGTTATCCAATCCACTGAGATCATTGACTGGCTACCCTTGGTTCGACCTTTTCGACTCAAAAAACTTGAAATTTTTCCTTCACTCCTGCCGCACCTCATAGAGTCTTTATCTCTTAGAAGTCCCCACCCTCGATCTGGCTTAAGATCAATTTTGATGGTAGTGTGATTGGTAGTCATGATGGTGCTAGCTTTATGATTTGGAGCCATGACTTCGGGCTCATTGCTGCTGGAGGGATTCATCTCTTCATACCCAATGTTTCTAGTGCAAAGCAATGGGCTACTAAGGAGGGTATCAGGTATGCTCAGTTAGAGCTTTGGACCAATAGGTTTATTGTTGAGAGGGATTCTACTACGACGATTGACTGGTTGCGAGGATAGGTGGGACTTGCTTTGGAACACCTGCTTGTTTCCGACATCAAAAAGCTATTGGGGGACTATGCCTTTGTAGAGGCTAGGCATGTATACCATGAAGCAAATGATATTGCGGATTGGATTGCTAGATTCATAGTTGAGCAATTCTGAAGAAATTTTGTGGATAGCAGCTGCTGTTTTATCCATCCCTGCTTGAAATATTCTTTTTTTTTTTTTTTATCTTGTTAGTTGTATTCATACTCGTATAGTGTGAGCACTCCGTCTTATCCAAAAAAAAAAAAAATGTTTTAAAAAATGTTTAATTCCTTCTTCTTTTCGAAAGGTTTAGAAGAAGGTTAAAACTCCTTTATCATGGATTTGGATGGTTTTATCTTTTCTTGTTTTCTTTTTAATAATACACTCAACTCATGCGGGGCTTCCATTTCCAGTTTTGTGTAACTAAATAACTTGGAGAAGATAAGGGGAAAATGCACCTAAAAAACACTATCTCTCTCTCTCTCTAAGATGGACACACACGGGGGAGACACACACAAAAAAGAAAAAGGAGAAAAAAGAGCTCCCCTCGTTTGCTTGCGCTCTCAACGACAATTTTCTTCTTTATATGTAGATCAAACTTGCATCTTTACAAATACTGCTAAATGAATCATAATCTTGTGAGTTGAGTTTTTTATGCTCATGACCATTGCAAATGTTGCATCTGGACTTCAATATGGCTCTTTGACGTATGTATCTCAAACATACTTTTGTACATATGAAGCTTTTGGGTTTTCAATACTTTTTCTTTTCCTGTAGATTTTTTCCAAATTTAACGACCATAGCTTATATGACAATGCTAATAAGGTATGGCTGCATGTTACTAAAACCAGAATCTCGTTACATCTCTCTTTTTTTCCCATGGAAGAAAATATTACCTCTGTTACTCTTTTTAATGTGGAAAGCTACTATTAGCTAGAATTGATAAAAAGATGTTCTCAAACTTTGATTGTGGATCCATATTGTTAATGAGACAACTCTTGCTGGTATAGATTAAACATGGAGCTTCATAGTTGCTACCGATCAATTTCTCTTTTAAGGTATTTTAAATTAAACAATCTAGATCATCTATAATTACACCTTTTAAATTATGTATAGTGTCTCAAGCTCATGCAATTGATATATCATTATCCTTTATAAATGGAGAAGTAGAATTCATCAATCCCTTCAAACAGAAACATGACCCTACTTTTTTTTGCAAAAGATCTAATTATCGTAACACAAACAATCATCATACATCTTAGATTCAGTGGATCTTCAATTGTCAGCTCTATTAACACTACATGTGAAAGAGATATTTTGCCATGAGACCACCATGTGCATGAATACGACACTAGCTGGCTACTCTAAATCCATCTCCTATAAAAATCTATATCCCAAAGAATTGATTTTTTTTTTTAAAAAAAAATTAAGAAATAAGGAAAACTCAAACAAAATATCCGGACTAGAGATATTAATTTTATCCTCCCAAAAATTTTCATGACCTTGGGAATCAAACTAAGTTGGCCCCCACCCATGTGATCAGTGTACGGCGGAATGAATTGATGAGGTTTTAAACCAACAAGGGACAAACTATTGGAATTTGGGCTTCTGGGAAACCCCTCCCTTTTGGTTCCCTTAGCTTGGCCCCGGCCGGCCAACCCACCCATCACCTCGGCTCCTTTATGGGGTTGGGAACCCGAGGCTGAGCACCCGCACGTGTGACCGTGGGAGTCTCACGTGTACTCGTCACCTAGCTCTGGCCCCCATTTTCCTTGGTCTGCGTGCCAAAAGTTCTCACCGGTCAATGTTGCATCCAAGCATGGGAGAAGAGCTTACGGAAGCCATTGTTTGTTACGTGGAAGGCAGAAGAAATGGGGCCCCACCAGCTGCATGATGGTGAGATATCACGTCGGCACTTAAGGGCACCACGAGACTGGATGAGATTGGGGGGGATGCTTCGGATGCCGGCTAAGTGGCTGGTGAAAGGTGAGAGCGAGTCCATCGTTTGTCCATGTGGCTCAGCTGATCTTTATGGATTGGTTCCGTGATATCAGGGAAAGGGAGCTGGACTTTGTTTGGTTTCTTGTTTGGTTCCGTGAGGTCTCAGCAGGGAAAGGGAGCATGGATGACTATTGGTAATAATCTTTGGTGGGTGGGTGCACTTTAATTCTATTGCTTCTTTTTTTTTTTTTTTTTTGGTAAGAAATTTTATTGCTCCTTCCAGAGAGAGCAAAAACTAGGAGGAATACGGATGATCAACCAGGGGAGGAGGTTTCGGATTTTAGGGTTCATAGCTAAGAATATCAGCTGCCTTGCTTTCATTAATGCTGTCGAAGGTTAATTTATCAGAAAATCTGGTCCTCCGTTTCATGATACGTGATACGTTACGCTTACTGTATTGCACTACTTTTACGTATTCCCAGTCTCACAGGTGATAACCTATAGGATCCTTATCACATGTATGTTATTATATCTTTATATTAATGAAGCTGCCTGTACCTACTTGTACAAAAAAAAAAAAAAAAGCAGAAGCAAAAACTAGAGAAAAAAAAAAAGTTATATAAGTTTCAAAGATGGAGATGAAGATTGTTTTATTTTTCAGAAATGACATGTTGGCTTAATTTGCAAAGTCTTGCAGTCGGTGTATGATATCAGACAACCTTAGCCTTCTATTTTTCCATTTATTATAAAACTCTCATGCATGCAATGCACTCCAAAACTTTTTTAATTCAAATATTTTACCAGCTCGGCCGTCAAAGGATACATGATGTGCTTGACCGTAGCATGCATGTTTCAGAAATACTACACCAAAACTTTCCCTTTTATTTTCTTCTGTGAAGAGGCGATTGGTCCGCAACTTTTTATTCATGTTCTCATCCTTCTGTTACAATACATGGAAAAGAAAGCTTTTTTTTTTTTTTTTTTTCCTCCAGTACTTCCTATTCGGAAACAGGGACGCACCCTCTCTTTCTTTCTTTCTTTTGTCACTTATTAAAATGCATTAGATGTG
The DNA here is from genome assembly GCF_000442705.2 of Elaeis guineensis. Taxonomy (NCBI): domain Eukaryota; kingdom Viridiplantae; phylum Streptophyta; class Magnoliopsida; order Arecales; family Arecaceae; genus Elaeis; species Elaeis guineensis. The sequence continues at coordinate 81,282,803 of NC_025994.2, forward strand.
GAAAAGGAGAGGAACCCACATGGGCGAGGGAGAGAGGAAGAAGACAAGAGAGAGGCCCTCGTGCAAATGAGCTGTGACTGATTGATTTGGCCCACCCTCCTTTATTGAAGCCAAGGGCAGGCATGTGATGCGGCTGGACATTCCTCCCTCGTGTACACGTACATCCTACCACCCTTTGTCTCTTTTTAAACAGTCCTTCTCTCCCCGTACCACCACGGTACAGTGTATGGATCAGCCTTTCCCTTGTGCCCCATTCTTGCACCCGTGTGTCTCTGGGACCAAATAATTCCCATCCTGCATGACATGGTCATGCCACGCCATTGGCATAGAATCCAAGTCAGTTAGACCTCTCGATCTGCCTTAATTAATGTGATTGGAACATTGATCATGATTAGATCAGATAATTATGATTATTCATCATGGGAGAATATAAAAAAAAATGAAAGAAGAGAATAATTTTTTGCTCTGATGCTACGTCAAGCTAGAAAATTTATAGCTAAAAAATTTAATTTTTATTAGCTATGGCAATAGATTTATGTGCACTTCATATAAGATAAATATCTCTGCATCAAAAGAATTATATAAAATTTGATATGATACATATAAAAAAAATATAAATATATATATAATTTTAAAATGAAGTACATGATGAAATTTGATTAAGGAACGAATGTATATATCTTGATTGCATATGTAGTCATATCATAATTGGTTATATCATTAAATTTAGTTGGATGATTTGTTGAAATGATTAAGAAGTGATTTTCATCACATAGCTGATCATATTTGATGAATTTGATTGCATAATTTGTTGAAAGAATCAAAAAAAAAAAAAATTTTGATCATATGAGATTGTATGACTTTAATCAGTCAGCTAACATGCCACTTGCTATGATTAGAAATAGGACAAATGAGATGGTGCTAGATATTTATTCGTTATTGGTCCTACAATCATGTTTGTGCATAAATGATTAGCAAGTGCCAATCGAGGCATAGCCTCTTGTGCGTGCTTGGCTGAGCGTGGAAATGAATCATGTACTTCTGTGCAAGCCTTCTATCAAGTAAAAAAGTTTTTGAGACAAATATCAAGGAAAAAGTTCTCAAATGCCGTGAATTTTAGAAGAAAATCAATGCTGATCATGTTGTTTGTCATCATGTGATGACTTTTGGAGAGTTCAATCATTGAAGCAAATCAACAAGTTAAAGAGTTTTCTATGATATTTTCTAAATTTTATATTAAAAATTTAAAAAAAAAATATCATAACCATTCATTTTTTTATGAATATATATATATATATATATATATATATATATATATATATATTTTTTTTTTTTTTTTTTTTTTTCTGATAGCAGGTTACCTACCGGCCTCTCCTCCTCCACTTTTGAATCAAGGGTCGAGACCATGTACTTGTACAGAAATTTGGAAGCACCATAGCAAAAATTTTAAATTAAAAAAAAAAATCTAAATTGGCAACATCTATATAGCTGTTTTATTTTTTTTATCAAGAGAGACAATGGGAGAGAGTCCTACCCATAATATAACTATCTAGCTTTAAATGTTTCAAAATGCATCATGCAAGACTTATACCTACAACTTCTAATTGTTAATCAAAGGAACGTGACAACTCACATGCATCATAATATGATAAATTGAAGACAAGTTACAACAACTCATGTATGCAAGGGGAGATGGAGCTAGAGCAATTGCAATGTCCATTTTTATACTCCTTAGTTCATGTAAAATTATTTTAAACTTGAGCATTTCAAGTTTAATTTCAAAAGATCATTGACAAAATAAAAGCTTAGTATTATAAACCTATTAAAATTTTGTTGAGAGATAAGAATTCCTCCCTTGACATTAGAAATATTATTCTTTTTTTTTTTTTCTGCATCACAATTATTAGACGACACAAATTTTTATTCACGAACGATGCTAGTGTAAGACAAAAATCTCATATGAAAATGTCCTATTGCTGATGTATAACGTTATGGTACTTCTAATTTTCAGATAATATATATTGCTCTCTTTAAACAGGCAGTACTGTACCAGATCGAAAAAGAATAAAAAGGTTTCATTTTAGTTTCATTACTCTTTTTTTGTGTAAGACCTCTGTGTTGGTTAAATTAACTCCCTAAAGCCATCAATTAGATATATAATGGTTAATTCTGCCAAGATTACATGTTCAACTTATGAAAGAATGTATAATTATTACTAAATATGACTGTACCCTTTTTTTTTTTTTTGGGTAAACAAAATATGACTGTACTTCATCTTTGCACTGCAGACACTGAAAGCACTGGACCATCCAAACAGCAAAAGTTCCATTAGGCTCCCTGCTTTTAAGTTCTATTACATTGTTCTTTTTATTGTGATCTTTGATGGGGTGCACATTCTGAGCTACTTTTTTTATTGTCCCTCTCTCTCTCTCTCTCTCTCTCTCATAAATATGTATAGTTAAATTAGGAAAAGGAGAGGTAGCCACATGAGACAGAAGGCACAAGGTGAGGTGCTTGATTGATAAGCCCATGTACCTCCATGCATTACCCAACATTTTCCCCTCAAAATTTTACGGACGCAGGCATGTGGGTCTGGGTCTTGGACATTCCTCCCTCGTGTACATGTACTTTTATCCTTTTCCTCTGACAGGGTATCTCTGATATCTACACTCCCCGTTTTCGTAAAATCATGAGCATGGACTACATGTATCAAACCCCCTGTCCCAATTGCCTCCTCTTTTCCCTCGATGGATACAATGCACATATAAATCAACCCCTTCGTACAAACTCTCATTCGGAACCACCTTACATTTGCCTCATAGGTCCTAATCCACCAGGGTCCATTGTACCCGTAATTAAGATGTGATTGATGCGAGATCATGATTGGCATTGCATAATCACATGAGAAAAGCTAGGAATAAGCCAAGAAGATGTCACCATGCCTCTTGTCATAGCTCCAAGATTGATGGGTGATGCAATAATAAACATCGGTAGTAGATGGACAAGTCAAATGCTATGTCCATTTATGATTAAACTTTAATCAACTCTGTTAACTTTTTTCGTGCATAGGTCATAATCATGTTCTTGGTGTGCTGATACGCTAAGATTTGCGAAACATGAAAAGATAGTGAGTTTGTCATTTTATGGATTTTATTCAAAATTTAACCTGATTCTGAGCCAAGCCAGGGTCCTTTATTTTTGTCATCCATCTAAAAGTCATTTTCTCATTATTAATTCAATTTAATAATAATAATTCAACCATTATGCCTAACCATTAGGTGAGTCGATACGAAGATATTTCATCAAAAAAAATTTAATGGAGAGATAAAACTATAGCTTTTACATTAGCTTCCAATCATAAACACCGCTTGCAAGAGATTCAATCCATAGTAATATTTTCATTGATGATCTAGTTCTCGCTTTAGAGCTCCCTTATGTCTCCATCAGATCTTTTTCAGACATAGACATGATTACAATATCTCTCAACCTCATGCCTACCCTTTCATACCTTTTCTCTCTCTATATATTCCATGTACAGTGCGATTAGCACACCCAAATGATCTACAGATGGGCCAATCCACAACATGCACTGTCTCAATTTAAAGGGTCCGTAAGTCAAGCGTGGATAAAACCGAATTCTGGCCATCCAAAAACCTGATACATTTATCAATAAATTGACACATGTTATGTCCATTTCACTCCATGACCATGATCCAGAACCACCTTCTAACGTCGCCCATCTCAGAGATACAAGTCTATCCTCTTTCTTATTCCACACGCCCATGCTTCCATAGATGTCAACCATCTTGCTTTCATTCATATCTATCAGATTGGACTCTCTATCTCTCTCTCTCTCTCTCCCCTCTCACACATATGAAGTCCTACAGAGGCTCCGCCATAGCTCTGTGCCTATGAGCCTACAAGCCCATTAATTCTCTTGGCAATAAAATATGAGAAAAGTAGAGCAAAGAGCAACAGCGCCTTGGCTGTCAAATCACCATCTAAGGATCTCCTTGGGGCCAATCCCAACTACTATTTTTTTTTTAAAGACACTTCAAGGCAAGCAGTTCCCTCGAGCAAAGTCAAAAGATAGGCAAACCAGAGTATAATGGTCCCTGTTAACCCCAGTTATAGGGTCACCTTAATGCTTCGGTAACTCGGGTATCTTAATCCAAAAACTACTCGGTCGGTTTCTTATTTAGCTTTGCTCTTTTTTTGAGTTAGCATCGTTAAACGTGCCACCGAATGAAACAATGAGCACATAAATTAAATGGCTTTTCAAATGAAATTTCTGACTTGGAATAGTTTGGAGAACCAATCTTATCTACAGGTGCGCTCTTTTATAACACCTCAGCATGCCTTCACTGTTTGAATGCGGGCTTGCAGATCTTTTCGTGGTCATCCAACCGAAACGGATAAGTAACACAATTGAAGAGGAAAAAAGACAGTTGAAGCATAGTAATCAAAATTTTATATAATTTATTTAATATTTGAGTATTAAAATCTAGGCATTAAAATTTAAGATATTTTCGTGGCTGAAATTAAAATTGGATGGATTAGAGTAGGAAGCAGAGTGACCATATTGATTAGTGACTAACATAGAAAGATATTTTTTAAAAAATATTTTTTAATAAATCTGATAGAATGGAAGAAGTGAGTTGAGGTTGGATTTTTGAGATATTTTCGTTTCTTCTTTTAAAATAAAGATGAGATTCTTCCAATCAAATGGTTAGAGTTGAAAATTACGCATTCTCGTCCTCATTTCAAAACTAAATTCTTTTTAATCAAACATATTTTAAAAGTAAAAGATGCTTGATGATTTATGTTTATGAAGCAATAGCTCTACCTCTTAAGTTAAGAAAGAAATACTGTTAGTTAATCAAAAAATAATCCTATAAGCATGATCTTATGAGAAATATTTCTTCAGTGAAATGATTTTCTAGAAAGCTAATAACATTCTTTTCTCAAAAACTCTCTCCCTTACATTATCCTTTCTATTTTTTTTTTCTCTTTAATAATTTACATCTCTTAGTCTTTCCTTTTTGCTTTCATCTATTTATCTTTGTTCCTCCGTACATAACACAAATATTTCTACAAAAAACTCTTTAAATATATCTGCATATTTAAAGAGGCTTCCAATAAAAATGTTGTGCTCTCTATTGCTCACATCCAATTTACTTATGCAACAATAAGACATTATAACGAAGAAAAACTCATATCAAATTAAAGTGAATTTGCAAGCGGTTTTTATGATAGAAGCTCAGAAGAACTTTTTTTTTAAGGAAAAAAAAAAAAAAAAGTCCAAGTAAGCATCCAACAATAATAGAGAAAACAAAGAAATCAGCTAATTATCTAGGAGGGATCCACTCTTATTTATCCTAATTCTAATTCAGATGTATCCAAAAGATAGGTTACTGGAGAATATCTAATGGGATTAGCAGATCTACATGACAGGCATGTGAAGACCTCTCCCCTTTTTTTTTTTGTTGCTGCTGTTGACAGTACCATACACAACCTTCTCCCCTTTGCTCCAATGGGGTGGTGACCATGTGCCACCTCAACTGCCTTTTAATTGCCCTCCATTCTTTATTCTTCTCACATCTGAACGCCCCATCTCATTATTGAAAGCCTGTAGGTATAAACATCCAACCCTCCGACCATACATAAAGTTCTTATGTTATAAACTGTCATGTGATGTACCTAACAAAAACCCATCTAAAACAAAATACTGGCAACCTATGGAGATGCTCTCCCTAACTAACTATTTGACCATCCATGCAGAGGATTTAGGCTTGGAATTAGGCAGTGGAGGATACCACCCTTTAGTCTGTGGACTCAAAAAGGATTCTTGCTCCCTGAAACAGAGGCTCTTTTAACTGTTTTAACCTGTGGCTGTGATACTGGGTTTTCACCGCAGGAAATTTATCTTGTGTGGTTTCTGGGGGCCTATATAGAGGCATGCTCACTTCAGAGCAGGAGGAGCAGGAGCACCCATCTCATTTCTAGGACTCTGAGGTGGGGGTTGGGGAACTCCTGCTTGAGTGCAGAAATGGTGGTCTTGGGTTGGGTGCTTGGATTGGCACTGGGCTTCCTGGTTGTCTGCAGTGGTTTGTTGAGATGGAATGAGGTGAGGTTTAGGAAGAAGGGCCTCCCTCCAGGGACCATGGGATGGCCACTCTTTGGGGAGACAACAGAGTTTCTGAAGCAAGGGCCCAGCTTCATGAAAAACCAGAGACTTAGGTGAGCTTGGAGAGAGATGGACTCTCTTCCTTTGAGATATTTGAGATGCCAAAACAAGAAAGCCCTCAATGATAGGAAATATATTTTTCTTTATGAATGCATGAGATTTTGAACTCTCCTACGATAACTTAAGCTTTGATGGCAGGTTTTTCTCCTGTATGTTCTAAGAACCTTTTGGTGGTTGGACTGTAAATCCATTTTATCCAATTTTTTTCCCTTATGTCTCATGATACATAGTTGCAAATGAGATGCAACAATTTCTGTTCTCCTTCCCCTGTTCTTCAGAAAGTCTGATTTTTGGTAAGTGATGGCTTTTTTAGTGGGTGTTCCTTGTCACTGAAAAATGATTTATGACCCGCCAAAAGAAAGACGATTTTTCTGGGACATGAAGCATTTGCAGAAGTAAAAATGTTAGATATTCTGACTTCAGTGGCTTTTGCTGGAAAGTGGCCTTCTTGCTGCTTAAGCTTTTCTTGAACTCCATATCAAAGATTCAGTCTGCTAAAGGGAATTTTATCCACTGTTTTAACTGGTTCTGCAAGTACTTTGCTATTTGATATTACATCACTGTCCTTTATCCATTTCCTTTCCTTTAGCTATTTTGGCCCCCTTCTCTTAAGCGACAGAAATACTTGCTTTGGATCTCCGTCTCAAAGCTTGGCAATCATCTCTGCTTTTTATGAATTCATAAAAGCTCCTGTTTTCAGCTACCTTAAGATGATTGGCTCCCGTTTTTATCTACCTTAAGATGATTCCTGGGATAAATTGTCAGCATGACCATTCTCATATATTTACATTTTTTGAAAGAAATCATATATTTTCTATTTTTATAAGGTGGAAGCTATGCATACTGCATGTCAGTGAAGTATTTAACTTCTGGTTTATATGCAAGTAAAACATGCTCAAGTTTTGAAAGTCTAGAGCAGAAATTTTTGGTTTGTTGCTGTTAAACATGATTTTTTCCTCCTTTCAATTTATTCTAGTATAATTTCACTTATACAATTTTTTTTGTGAAATTTATAGGTATGGGAGCTTGTTTAAGTCACATATACTGGGATGTCCTACGGTGGTATGCATGGATCCAGAACTTAATAGATTCATTCTCATGAATGAAGGGAAGGGCTTTGTTCCTGGCTATCCACAGTCCATGCTGGATATATTGGGAAAATGCAACATTGCAGCCATTCATGGTTCCCTCCATAAGGCTATGAGAAGTGTCATGCTTGGTCTCATCAATCCTCCAGTGATCAAAGACCAACTCTTGCCCAAGATTGATGAGTTCATGAGATCTCATCTTAGCAGTTGGAGTGGGAGAATCATAGATATCCAAGAGAAAACCAAGGAGGTTTGTTGAATTTCCAACGGTCCAATGGGTTATTTAAACTCCAACCTCATTTTTAATTTTCTTTTGAGAAGAACGTTCATTTTTAATTCTCTTTTCGACTGTTTAAAAAAAAAAAATTGAGAAACTCTCTTCTCCAATGGTCAGTTGTTCTCTCCACAACACAGGGAAGGGAGGTAGGAGTGAGGGGGAAAGTCCTGATTGCAGAAGCTTCTACAAACAATATACACATATGTAATAATTACTAATTACCATCCATCAGTAGGGTTTCTACTTCTTTTCTTGTTACAATTTACAGCTCCCTGCCCTAACCAAGCCTGAAGTGAGAGAATCAATTTTTTTATACTTTGTATTAGCTAATTAGCAAAAAATAACAGAGTCTGCTATAATTGGCACAGAGTTGGCGCTTAGAAAGATGATAACCATGTAAGCTTTGAGATAAATCCTGTCTTCTTGTTCGTTTCATCTACAAATCCCATGAAAGCAAAGACTACAATTTAAACATGCAGAACTTATACCGAGTTCAAATTGTTTTAAAGCTATAGGTTTCCTTTTTAAAATTTATGACAATTTAGTTCTTTTTCAGATGGCGCTGCTGTCAGCCCTCAAGCAGATAGCTAGCATTGAAAATGGTCCACTTTCTGAAGCTCTCAAAACTGAGATCTTCCAACTTGTTCTTGGTACCCTTTCCTTGCCTATCAACCTTCCAGGCACAAATTACCACCGTGCATTCCAGGTAACTGCAAATTCTTGCAATCTTTTACCATCTCTTATTATTTATAAGATTTTGGTTCATTGCTAAGAGATCTCTTGTGCAGGCAAGGAAGAAGCTAGTAGGCATGCTGAGAGACATCATTGAGGGGAGAAGAGCTTCACAGTGCTCTTATAATGACATGCTTGATTCCCTCCTAAAGAATGACAACACCACAAAAGTAAAATTAACTGATGATCAGATCATTGATCTGATCATCGCTCTCGTCTATTCAGGCTATGAAACTGTTTCAACAACTTCAATGATGGCTGTAAAATATCTCCATGATCACCCAAGAGCTCTTGAGGAGATAAGGGTACAAAAAGTTCTCTTACACTAATTGAATTAAGCTTGTTACTGATTTTTACATAATTTTTGATATCTCCTATTTGTTATCCTAATCTCTTGAAGAATGAACATTTGAAAATCCGAGAAGGGAAGTCAGCAAAAGATGCAATTGATTGGAATGATTACAAGTCCATGAGTTTTACCAGAGCGGTAGGTCGATCACTTCAGCAGTGAGTTTCAGTGGCTTTTTCCTATTAATCTGAAACATTTTCAAATGGAATAGTCTAATAGAAAAATGCTGTTCTTGTTATAGGTAATTTTTGAAACTCTAAGAATAGCCACAGTTGTTAATGGGGTGCTCAGGAAAACAACCCAAGAGGTGGAAATGAAAGGTGGGTTCAGAGAAAAAATGGGAACCTATTTTTGTGGTTCCTATTAATCCTATGCTGAGTTATCCTCTGGTTACCTCAGGAATTTAACAAAAATTTGGTCCTTAATGCTTGATATCTACTGTGTTTTCTTCAGGATTTGTCATTCCAAAAGGGTGGAGAATTTATGTGTGCACTAGGGAGATCAATTATGACCCATTTTTGTATCCTGATCCTCTAACCTTCAATCCATGGAGATGGCTGGTGAGTGAGCGTGAGGCTAAAACATGCTTAAATAATTGAAGTCTCGCATGCTTCTTTCTAATTGAATGCACACTTCGATCTCTAATTCACTAACTACAGGAAAAGAACCTGGAGTCGCACCAGCATTTCATGATGTTTGGAGGAGGATGTAGGCTATGCCCAGGGAAAGAACTGGGGATAGCAGAAATTGCAACATTTCTTCACCACTTTGTAACCAGATACAGGTCCTTCTTTCTGCCCTTGGATCTTCAAATAGGCTTTTTTCTCTCTTTTGGGAAAATGATCATCAAGAAATATTCGTAAAATTTTGGAATGAAGCATTAGCTCACACATCTCTGTTGCTTGTCTTATAGTTCATGCAGCTTGAGTTAAATGACTAGAGAAATAGGATACCTTCTATCTTGGGCATAGATTTCACCATAAATCCTCTTAAAAGTAATTCTGATTGTTCTCGAAATACTTCTGTTGCAGATGGGAAGAAGTTGGAGGAGATAAAATACTGAAATTTCCAAGGGTTGAAGCTCCCAATGGTCTACATATCCGAGTTTGGGACTACTGAAGCTCATAGTGTATACATGTGTAGATAGGTTTACTCACAAATGAGCAAAGAAAAATGTTTGTTTTCTATTATTAATCAGTGAGATATTAGAAATATCATTAGTCATCACAAAGAGTACGCATCACATCACCCAAAAGTTTCTGTAAAGAGGACTGATAAGTACTGAGTGATGATATGTAGGCTTACTAACAACCGATCAAAGGAAAGTGCTTGTGTTTAGTTGGTGTTCCAATTGGGAAGTAGTGTCCTCTCATTACAGAAGTTTCTAGCTTGATCTAAGTTTGAATTTTCTTGTATTCCAATGTTTTATAAAGCGAGGATATTAACTATTAGATGATTCACTAGCTAAATTTTATGCAGTACTGGCAACTTCGGCCGCTTCTACGATTCATGAAATATAACGGTAAACCTCGCTCAACAAAAGAAAGAGCAACGACAACAAAATAATCCAGTAAATTCATACTAAACATTACAATGAGCAACAAACTGCGAACTGGTGGATCAAATTCATGACAGGAAATTTTCTTCAATTGCTTGTATGTGTTTATGACACAATAAGAATTCACTGTCAGAAAAAGTTGAAGCTGTGAGAGAGATTTTTGGAGAACACCGTACTCTGAGAACTGATTGATATGTTCAAAGAAATAGGCCGCAAAAGTGTGCACAAGGACTAAGATAATTAACCAATAGACTAAGATAATTAACCAATAGATAACTACGACTCAATATAATACACTCAACTGCATTGCATTCAAAGTTTGAAGATAATTACAATAATCCACTATGAGCGTCATAAAAGTGCGGCAACCAAGAAATGCCACGTACCTGGGAATGGATAAGTGAAGGCAAGGCATCAGGAGAGCTCCATGAACTTTCACCGGCATTTAGGCAAACACCATCCCAGCGTAAATTTTCATTGATCTCAGCAAACATCTTCAAAATTCTTGCAGATTAAGTGGCAGCAGCATGTCTTTCTGGATATAAGATCAGATGAAAGATTATAAAAGCGAAGACAGGAAAGTCAAGAAGAGCTTGCTTATCTGAGCCCACTACTATATAGATGGCAGAGTAGACAACCTGACACGAAATTTATGGCCTCATGGATTTATACTGGGCTTTGAAGCAGGCCATGGACAGGTTCTAATAGTCGACATGTGTTAGTTGCATGGGTTTAGACTTGCAAAACAAAATTATTAGATGCTCCAGCACCTGGAGATGGACATCCAGAAGTCGAACTCAGAACCTTCTCTTCCTTGGACGAGAGTGGACTGGTTCATAAATTATGAGATGAGCCTGTTTTGAGAACTATATAAAATGAGCTTATATGTGAGCTAATCAACATCTCTTACTACATTTGGTCTTAAGCAAGAAGGCCATGGATCATGTTAAGACTCTCGTCCTCATACTGGTGGTGACATTCTAAGTTGATCAGAGATTGAGCGCGGCCTAGCCGAACTCAAAAACTATCTTAACATGCTTGAGCAAGTCTAAATATTTCTTGCATGGCTTTACCATAAAATTGAGGGTGGTTGGCTCATCTACTTACGAAGGATGATGAACCCCGAGGGGAAGAATTGTAAGCATCATACAATGCATGCGTATATCCACGTGCTTAATGAGTTTGGGTTGTATCTTGTGCGAAAGAATAATTGATCTTCTTTCACAACCTCAATCATTTGATCGTATTTCGCACAACTTTCAAAGCATGATGAACTTCTTCCTTCCATCCATAGCACACGTCACAAAGTTGAGGTCATGCTTTAGAAGCTGCACAAAGTGCGCTCCAAGAGTTAAGGTCGTGAAAAAAGATCGATCATTCTTTAGCACGGAAGATACAACCCGAATCATGTTTAGGTGGTCTTGACTCTATGGTACTGGAGTTCTCAGCATTGGTGTGTCAAGATTGATGCCAACAAGATATATAGTATCCCTATTAGATGATTAAGCATGCTTTATACAAACGGGCACCAAAATTTTAGGCACATATCCTACCATATAAATAAGTTTGTGGAGCTTGTTCCAAGCCAGGCTAAAAGCAGATCTGAGTCTGTTTTGGGCCTAAAGTCTGGCCGACTCCAGCCCGAAACTATGCTTACTTGGCCCAATTTAAACAGGATACCCAACAGACCACTCCCATCCAAGTTGGCCCATTTACAGCCCTTATGCCCATCGAAGAGATCGTGATCAATTTTGACAAGGGAAGTAGATTTCAGTCTCTATCATATGGCTACCAAAGCCTAAAAAGTTCTATGCACCTGATCATGCTGGAAAATTATCTCTCAAGGCGACGGCCACCGATTAATAAACATCCTATCCCATGGGTTTGTCATCATATAAGTAGGTATATGAAGCTAGAAGTAAGTAGATAGATAGATATAGATAAAGTGGATAGATATAAGCATCACAATTATAATGCACATGGCTGTTAGGAAAGATTTTAGATTCTTCATCTTATATTTTGCTATGGCTGATACATCATTGAGTGTAAATTTTGAAAAATATGAGATTTTAATTATTCAAATAAATTATGGAAATTCTAAGTTTAGGGGGATTTCTTCTATTGACTCATTCTCGGAGTCTAGCAACACTAGGATCCTTTTTGGCAGAAAATCTGCCATGGTGTCAACTTTTAAGAGGGAATATAATCAAGAATATTTGGAAATTGAAGAGTTGAAAAATATTGCCGTGTTTATGTAGAACTAAATATAGGATACACATAATGTGCACGTGCATATGACCCTTAAAAATTATAGATAAGATTTAAGCATCTATTAGGCACTAATATTTCTTTTTTATGAATTATTTAAAATTGATCTTATATAATATACTTCATTTAAATAAGCTTTCAACATTTGTTATGAGACTAGGGCCAATAGATTACCATGAATTTGGACCTGGTAGATATGGGACTTTTACTATACATATAATGATATAATCAAAGTTATCCTAGAGGAAAGTTTCCCCCTTCCAACTCTTTAGAGTACACATTAGAATCTTTTTTTTTTAAATTAAATTTATCATAATTTTATTTTTAAGGGACAAATATGATAAGGTCAATTATATTTAAAAGTTAGAAAACATGGCCACCTAATTATGTAGTGTTAGGATTATATAGCAAACTGCGAGCCAAAACCGATCATATATATTAGATTACATTTGAGTTATGTGTTGTGTAGCCAATCGAATCAATGTGTAGCCAGGTTTTGGTCAAGCTTGCACTGATTGAGTCCTGGAATTGCACCCGAATGATGGCCGAGATTATGATGCAATGACTTACAACTGATTATGGAGTCAAAATGTTGGAAATTTGGACTCCATGTAAGATTATACCACACAATACAAACGATTAAGCACATCAAAGTGTTCCTTCATACATAAGAAAACATATATATCAGAGAAGGCTTGATCAAAGCTATCTTAGCCTGTAAAGGATTGACCCATCCTGCATCCATGTCAGCTAGGCCCTGGTCTCCCCAAGATGATTAGAATGGCTCCATATATAAATGCTATATTCAAACTTACGTCATGACAAGCTTAAGTGTTGATCAAGTTAAACCCTTTTGTAAGACCTAGTCTAGCCTTCTCTGCTCACCACTAATGGTAAGAGCTAGTGCAATATATGGCAATTGATTTAATCATTTAATCTAATAGTTTCTGCAGTTGAAGTTTGGGTACAGCAATTTAATCTATTTCTCATCCTTGTAGCACCGTTAACTACTTGGATTTCTTGTTAGTTTTCGAATTCCTTTTCATCATATTGCTGGATTGGTAGTCGATGAGGTTTCTTTATGCGATCTTGGCACCTGAGGACTCCGTAACCTGCAAAAGTTTTGGTTTATTTATTTATTTTTTAAATGATGCTCGGCGGTGCCGTAACTTCTGTTGTTATCTCTGATCCTCGTTGCACCGTTAACTTCTCTCTCCACCTCTTTTATATATATATATATATACACACGCGTGCGTATGTATATGGAAAATTCATATTTGTTAGAATTTTGATATGGGGAATGTATTAGTTTTAAAAGAATTTGATCTAATGAAAAGTCATAAATTGTATAGTAGATGGTGACCCATTATGATTTAGAAAATAAAATTAAATGATGAAGAAATATATGTAAATTAAAACTCACATATTTCTTCCACTTGTTAATATATATTTCTCTGACTTGTTGTTAGATATGTGTCAAAAAAATTTAAAATATATATTAAAAATCCATTAAATACATGTCACTGGACATATACTGTATATCAGAGATTATTATATTTTAAAAATTATATATCAATTTATCCAGATATATATTGATATATTTGGAGGTATAATTGGATTGTTGCTAAATATATATTAAAAAGCTTAAAATATGTATTAGAAACCCATTGAGTGTATGGCATCTAAAACTTACTGTATACTTGCTAACATAATATTTTTTTAAAATTATTTATCAGTTTTTTTGTATGTAAATCGAGTTGTTTGAAGGTATATATTTTTTGTTGTTGCTAGATATGCATCAAAGGATATTCTTAGAATATGTATCATAAATCTATTAAGTGTCTATTATCTGATTATATATTATATATTTGTGAATATGATTTTTTGAAAAATTATATATTAATTTTCTTAATAATATGTATGGATTGTTGAATGGATAATATTTGCTAGGTGTATATTACTTGATGATATATTATATCGATGAGTATGGTCCATAGGCACGAAGAGGAAGGAATTTTATATTTTGGAGGAAGAGAAGGGGACTTGGGAAGGATAAAAAGTGTCTGATAGATGGATTGAAAGAGAAGGATGGTTTAACGAGGGAAAAAAAAAAAAAAGTATGGATAGAAGGCCTCATAGAGGATGCTTCATATTTCTCCTTTTCTTAGGTTATAAGACTGATGGACTTCATGGTAGGAGTCCCATCTCATTTTAACTTCTTAGTTTCCACTTGAAGATAGATATGATGGTACATGGCAAAAAAGAAAGATTGTTCCGTATGATCTTTTTTGACATATGCACCAGATGATTTTTGTTCTCGCAGCACACTAGAGGAGTGAATTTGTGTTATATTTTTGAGTTACCAAAGCTATTCTTTTAGTAAATAATATATTTTTATTTTTTTAGCCCAGCTATAGAGCATCTCAGCTACAATGATAATACTAGCATACAATCTTTCTAGCTTTAAAATAGTAAAGATAGAGATATTTATTTTAATAATGTGTGAATATAAATTGGATATTGATACATGTTGCGGCCTCTCTCTGATTTTCGTAGTCGGCCTAAAATCGACTAGCTGCTGCACTTAGATGTGTTACGGTTGGGATATCGGAAGATGATATACCATCATCGAAGAAGGTACATATAGTCAAGGTCAAAGACGAGAGCGAGGGGTTGCCGGTGTACAGTGGAGCTAGTTCCACTTGGCATTGGAAAAGGTGAAAACCTGCAAAGGAAGTCCCACCAGAGGTAACTCCGGCGAGGACCCTCCGACGCTCAAATCAGTGAGATGACTTAAGGAGAAAGAGCAACAAAGTCTTTGGATTGCAAATAGTGCGTATCTGGAGGGATCCCCGCTTACCTCTATTTATAGAGAGAGCAAAATAGATGGTAAGAAGATAGATAATCACATCAATCATGTCCTATCATATGGTGTCACATGGTACCACGTTGGCGTCTTTAAATGCTGATGGCGGGCATGCCTTCTATATGGCGCACACATGGCGACGAACGCTACCGCACATGGGGTGTAATAAATGACCCTATAGATATATTTAATAAATTCGTAGCATCCCATCATGAGACGCAACTAGCCGGCCAGAGTATGGTGTCTGAGTGATATGGCCTTGATGTGGCCTGTCAGAATGGCATGACGACCATGCTCGGTGCTCACTAGTCGACAGAGATTCGTGCAGTCGAAGTCCGCAAGATAAAGTCGTAAGGGGGGTGGTGCCCCTCTCTCCAATGGTGTAGTCAACCGTACACCGAGTATGAAATTAGTTACAGGCCGAGCATTACTCGACGTAGTGGGCTGTGGGTGGCATGTAAAACCTAGTCGGTTTTATGTCAACTGAGAGTATACTGCCCTTAGTCGATCGGGTGTCCACGATAGTGGCCAGTGTCGACCCTATCGAGCAGAACTCATCAATCCGAGTCGGGTTGAGTGGCAGTAGCTTAGTCAATGTAGCTCCTCTGATCGGCTTGAAGACGAAAAGATTTGGTAGTCGGCTAAGCGACGGGGATCTACCCCAACACCTACCCCCTAACTTTCGAGTCCGATTGCTTGGTTAGTCGGACGAAGGGAGTTCATCTTTGAGCAAATCCGAGTTGCTTTTGCCAACTGCCATTTGGTTGTCTTGTCGCTTCATGGGGTGGACCGTCGTCTTGTCTTTTCATAAACCATACGGCGACACCATCTCATCGCAAGTCTTACAGCAATTAATGCCACGGTGCTTGAGGTGATTTTTCTAATCGACGGTAGAAGATCGACTAACAGGGTAACATGAACATGTGTACTAGAGTCATCCACATGTCAGGCGTCTATTGGCCCAACTTATTATTACGTGGATTCAGCTTACTCGATAAGATCTGAGCGATGGTGCATCGAACGGGTGCCAAGATCGTCGACTGAGATTGCCGTCACGTGTCAAGATCTCTGAGTAAGGCATGGTACTCGATGTCGATCCCGACCATCGAAGAAATCTATAAATAGGGGCTTCCCCCCTCTTTTAGTCTTGCTTCCGAGTCCAGAGTGTCCACCCTGTCTCAAGTCTTTCCTGTCCCCTTCTTAGTAGAGAGCTTAGGTTCTGCCGCTAGCGAGTCGTCTCCTCCGGCGCCAGTCTTTCGTTGCCATCATCATCATCGTTGGTCTTTTTCTCTAGAGGTTTTCTTCTTGGTCTTTTTCTCCTCTTTTTGATCTTCTATTTAAATCCCTTCTTCTCCTTATGGCCTTTGTTGGTAGAGAGTTCGGAGATGAGAATCTGATCGAAGATTGCAGTTCTCAGACTCCAACCATCTAGAGGGAGATCGAGAAAGTTTCTCAGGATGAACCCGAAGAGGCAAATTCTCGACAGGGTCATTCATACTTTGAGGAGTCGGGCGAATGGCCTGCTACCAAGAACCCCTCTAGGCCTATCGTTGAGAGATCTGATTTGTGAGAGGCAGCTATCGACCGACTAAGGAGACATTATCATATCCCTAGTCGGTATCAGATGATGGTGCCTGACAAAAAAGATCGGATTGTTCATCCTCTTGATGGCTATATTGCCATCTATGAAGAGTTCTTTCGATCGAAACTCCGATTTCCCCTAAACTCCTTTTTTGCCAAGATTCTTGACATGTACGAGATCGTCCTTGCACAGCTTGCCCCTAACTCCTTTAAGATCTTAGCTTGTTTTGCTGTTCTTTGTCACCTTCTTCGGGTTGAGCCCTAAGTTTTTTTTGTTTCAAGCCATTTTTGTATTGAAGAAACATCCTTGAAAATGGAGATGGTGATTCTTTTGTCCTCGGCCCCATCAACAGTTGTTCAAGAAGCTTGCCTCTTCTATCCACATGTAGAAGAATATATTTTTCTATATTACTATCGACCATCCGTGGGGCTTAGATTGGATCTGGACGACTTTCAATCTATCCCCTAATAGAAATGAAACAATTTTGGAGGAAGATCAGGAGACATATGAGAAGCTCTACGAAGTCCAAATTCCTCCGCATCAGGAGCTGCTCAAGAAGCAGTTCCTTTATGACGTCGGGATAAGCCCGACTAGCCATCTCCATAGTCTTCTTTTCTGCAGACTTTTCGTAGCTTTTACTGTGTTCATAGACTAATTTTTCTTTGTCATATCCATACAGGTATGAGGGTCATGATGCAGTCCCTCAAGCAAGCGGTCTGGAAGAAGAAGACAAAGGCGGCATCTTGATGCGCCAAACTGTTGCGGCCTTTCTCCGATTTTGGTAGTCGGCCTAGAGCCGACTAGCTGTTGCACCTGAATGCATTACGGCTGGAACATCAAAAGATGATGTATCTTTGCCGGAGAAGGTGCACACAGTCAAGGCCAAAGGTGAGAGTGAGGGGTTGTCGGTGTACAACGGAGTTGGTCTCCGCTCGGCACTAGGGAAAGCGAAAACTTGCAAAGGAAGTCCCACCAGAGGTGGCTCTGGTGAGGATTCTCCGATGCTCAAATCAGTGAGATGGCTTGAGGAGAAAAAGCAATAGAGTCTTAAGGTTGCAAATAGTGTGTACCTAGAGGGGTCCCCGCTTATCTCTATTTATAAAGGGAGCAAAGTGGATGGTGAGAAGACAGGTAATTGCATCAATCATATCCGGTCGTACGGTGATGCATGGTGCCGTGTGAGCATCTTTAAATGCTGATGACGGACGTGCCTTCTATTCGGTGCATATATGGCAGTGGATGCTACCGCACGTAGGGTGTAATAAATGACCTTGTAGGCGCATTTAATAAGTTCGTAGCATTCCATCACGATGCACAGTTAGTCGGCCAGAGTATGGCATCTGAGTGACATGGTCTTGATATAGCCTGTCAGAATGACATGGCGGCCATATTTCATGCTCAGCTAGTCGGCGAGACTCATGTTGTTGGAGTCGGCAAGATAAAGCCATGGGGGGGGGTAGTGCCCCGCTCTCCAATGGTGTAGTCGGTCGTACACCGAATATAAAGTCGATTATAGGCCGAGCATTATTCGATGTAGGGCCTTAGGTGGCATGTAAAACATAGTCGGCTTTGTGCCGACTGGGAGTATGCTGCCCTTAGTCGGCCGAGTGTGCACGATAGTAGCCGGCGTCGACTCTGCTAAGCGATGAGAAGACTTAGTCGGTGTAGCTTAGTCAGTGAAACTCCTCTGGTTGGATTGAAGATGAGAAGATTTGATAGTCAGCTAAGCGACGAAGATCTATCTCAATAATATATATATAAATAATTTAAATATTTAAATTTTAAAAGCTAGCAAATTAAACATATTAATGTACAAGAATGGGAACAGATCTGACTACCCTATCCATTTTTATTCCTACTCAATATAGATAGGTCTGGGATCTATCCCCTGCCAGTTTATGTATCATTCTCAATGGGACTATGGTCGTTCCTAATACTAGTCCCAATTCATCCGAACGAACATACCTCAAACTTGACTGGCTGCACGATAGAAACTGCCACACCTATATATGGCACCACTTGCATCACACACACACACACACACACATATATGGCATCATTTAGTTTGGCCCATGAAAAAAATTTTTATTATAAAAAAATAATATTTTGGATAGTTATTTTTTAAAAAATTATTTTTTAAATATAAAATTTTGACATATTTGATTAACCATAAAAAAAATAACTTATTAAAGAGTGACTTATATTAGGTTAAACACTCATTTAATTGAGAAACTATATATAACGCCTATTATATCCTTGATAGATGTAGGATCATTTTTTTTTGCACCTAAACTTTATATAAATAATAATATTAAAATTATCAATAAAAAAATAATAAGGATTGTACATTTTTAAATTATCACAAAAAGTATTCTTAGTTTAAATGAAAAAACAATTCTCAATAATCAATAATTATTAGTTATTACTTGTAGTTACTGGCCAAACAAAATAAAAAAAAGCTTGGGTGCGTGATCTAATCGAACTACATATTGCCCCTGCAGTTCTTAAATCTTTTAATATAACAAATTTATTAATATAAATATAAATATAATATTAAATATTAACAAAAAATATTATATTAGTATAAATATTAAAATAATATTATAATATTTATTATAAATATATATTATATTATATTATATTTATATAAATATTAAGATAATATTAATTCAGTATATATCATTATTCAGTATTTCATCTAAATTATCTATTGATATTTGGTAAAATCTTAGTCGCATATCTTAAAAGAATATTTTTTTTAAAAAAAAATACCGACAATTCTCATTTCATGAGAAGTTTCAAAATCCATCTCTCTCATGAATTTTCACTTCTCATAAAATATGAGAAGTGTCAAACTTTTTCTATTCTCTTTTTTTTTTTTAACTCTAATCAAATAAAAAACCCCCTCTCTATTTTTTAAGAATTATCTCTTTCCCTCTCTATTTTCTATGAACTAAACAAATCCTTAAGGACACTGAAAGACCACCTTCCAGGGATTCACATATGAGATCTCTGATTTAGAAAGCACGTGCAAAATCAACTTATGAGGGTGTTGCTTGCCTATGAATGGAAAGCCTGATATCTTGTTGAAAAATTATGGCGAAACAATGACGATGATTATAAAAATTTGTGCTGTATGAAAGAAGACAAGCTCTTGGCATATTATATCTTACACAACATGCATCAACATGGCCATGCACCACACCAATCAACTCGTCTCCATTTTAAGACCCAATCACTAAGACGGGCGCATGGGCGCACGATGAATGGAGCTTGTAAGAAGAAGACGAGATGATTAGCATGGTATACGGTCACGTATTCTATTCAACGTATGATATAATTTCTCCCAATTCTTGGATGGCATATCCATTATCAGTTCAGCAAAGCGCCCACCAAAGATGAAATTTTTTTTTTCTACCTAAAAAAGATGAAAATTTGGCATTCAAGGACACAAGTTCCTTCTGTGACGGATATCAGGTGTCAATTGTGAGTTGCACAGGGTGAGGCTGTGCTTTGTTGGGTCATAAGATAAGTGAAAAGCCTGTTAAGCCATTTATTCCACCTTCCCATTTATTTCTTCTTTGTTCTCACCCACATTTTAGAAGCACCTCGATTAGATCACTTTTCTCGCAAAAAAGAAAAGAAAAGAAAAGATTTTTTAAAGATTAATATATAATAAATACTTTATTTTTCTCCTCCTAACTTAAACGATTCACTGTTTTGAAAACATGGAATAGTTGTAGGTCTCTTGTTTGCCCTTTCTTAACTTATTCCTAGCGCAGCTGCTTCATGTAACACAAGGTAGCAAATAGAGATGAGTGAAGTGTTCGTGAGCCACCTCGAGTTTAACTCCAAACTTTGGCACAAATAAAGCTTGCCCAATTAGTCAACCAGACAAGTTAGAGAGCATGCATTGCTCACTCAAGCTTAGCTCAATTTTGAATTCAACAAATAAATAAAGTAATTTATACATTATTTATTATTTTAATTAATATATTATTTCTATAAAAGTCATTTTTATATTATTTATCATGTAGCTCATGTAGAGTATTATGCATTTCAGTTATAATCTCAAATTATAATTAAATTAATAATTTAAATTACATAAATGAAAGTCTTGAATATTTTAATCTCTCATGATTTTTTTAAAAATGAGTTATTTGATGTTGTGGTATAGAAGAGAGGATATCATTAATCCCATATCGATCGTGAATCAAGGGAGACTGACTTATATAAGAAAAGACCATTTTTTTCATATGAGACATCTTTTGAAGGACGAAACCGTGAGATCCATAAATTAAAATGGATAATAGCTTACATGCTAAGCCATGAGCTCGTGACCGCAATAGTGAACAGCTTAAGTTTAGCTAGAAATTAAATGAGCATAAGTTCAACTTGATTATAAAACGAGCCAAGTTTGAGGCCTAACTCACTCATGTTCAGATCGTTTACACCCAGAGGAAACTGGTTCCATAATTTGTGAAGACAGATGAGATCCTTCCCACACCTAATATGGCCTGTTTGGCAGCACCCATAAGATAAACCTTTGTCTGTTTGGGTAACTTTCCTATCAAAAGGACGCGCAATAAGATTTAATGATATCAGAGAGGATTTAATTTAAACCATAGAAGATCGAGTTGCAAGGAAAGGTGTGCAATTTTGCTAGTTTCGAGTTCAGTACACACCGACCGCTTGGCATATGATTTTTCAGTGGTATCTAAAAATAATTATTAGGTGAACTTAGTCTACCATGTCATCTCTAGACTAGTCCGATACAAATTGCACACATCATCTAATTTAAGCATGTGGAGTATCACTTTCGGGTGGCACAATACATGGACTTGGACTCTGCAGGCTGGTGGCGTGATTGAAGAAAAAGAAATCGTGGAAGTTGATATCGAGCATTTGGTTTTTAAGTGCTCCTTTATTGATCCATGTAACCCTTGGGTCAATGGCCTGGCCTGGTCTTGGTAGGGTTTTGGTCTCATCATCTACTGGGCTATTGTTGTTTCATGCAGTGGTGGGTTAAATGTATCATATTTCTTTTCTCAGATGGAAGCTTTTCAGGATCAATTGAAGGAATTGGTCGTATATTCTAGTATTAAATTTTTTTTTTTATAGATAACATATTACTATTCGATGCTAATAAAATTGATAGTATTGTAGCAGCTAAAGCTATCTTGCTTGCATTTAAAGGTCCTTTTGAATTGAAAATTAATTTCCACAAGAGCTTCACTGTCTGCTTGAACATAGATGAAAGGGAAGTATATAGATTCACCTCTTTAATGAATTATAAAAGAGACTCACTTTTATTTACTTATTTGGATCTCTTTTTTTGTGACAAACAAAATCTGAAATAGTGCTGGATGTCTTCACTAAAGAAAATAAATATAAGATATATGGAAAGAAACATTACTATCTTTGAGAGGTAGAGTTACTCTTATTAATTTAATTTTAATTGCATGACCTTCTTATTATACGTCAATGTTTAGACTTTCAACATGGGTGGTAAATAGAATATATTAGATATTCCAAACTTTTCTATGGAAAGGAAAGAAGACCATTAGTAGATTTACTGTCTCATAAATTAGGATAATATGTGTAGCTCCAAAGTGCAGGGAGAGACTTGGGAATCAAAAAAATTGATTCGATGGATCTTGTTCTTCTCTCAAAGTGGGCTTAAAAATTTAAAATAAAATCAAATAACTTCTGATTGAAACAAATCAAAAGTGCATACTATGTATTAAAAAAAAAAAAAATTTGGTATACGAGAATCAAGAAATACGTCAAAAAGTTCTCTTCTATCTGAAAAGATATCAATAAGCAGCTGAATACATTCTACAATTGTACATCCTTCAAGCTAGATAATATCAATTATATTTGATTATGAGAGAACTCTTACATGAGCCTTGCATCTCTATCCTATCTCTTCAATGACCTCTACTCCAGAGCTTTGAAGCCAAATTTTATAGTTAATTCTCAAGGGCCATTGCGATATCTTACTTGGAAAATCAAAGTCAAAGATTCTTTGACTAGACAGCAAGCTGCATAGCTTGGAAACTCTCTAAGCCATCTTTTTCCATGTCAGACTTACAAGGATTGTTGACATGCTAACTTGGAAGCTTACTCAAAATGATATTTTTTCAATTGACTTCTACTACAGGTTTATCAACAATGGTGATCTAAAAGTTGTTATTCTAGAAAAATTAAGATATTTTTTTGGCTTGCTTTGAGAAATAGATTCTATACTAGGAAAGTTTTGACTACAAAAAATTGGCAAGTAAGCTCAAGTTGCAATCTCTATGGATCAAGGGTGGAATCTACCTCCCACTTATTCATCAAATGCCCCTTGCTCATAGCCTATGAAACTCCATCAAAATCCAACTGAGCTAATCTTTGGACTGATTGGGGTGTAAAAAATTTCAACTATTGCTACAGAAAGTAGGAGATCAACTATGTGCAGCCATATATTGGGAGATTTGGAGGGAAAGATATGTAAGAATCTTGATTAAAAAGGAATCTTATATTTGTTCAACTATCCAAAAAAGCGTTGCATATATTTCACTTTTGGGAACTACTGTATACTAAAAAATTGATTGAAAGCCATCGCAAGCTATGGAATAGCCAAGTTCCACTAGCTAGCCGACAATTTTTTATAACTCTACATGCCTCATCCTATAAACTCTTGTACATTTTCTTGTTTACCCAATAAATAAATAGAGGGAAGCCTCTTGCTCCCTCTTTTTCCTTTTTTTTTTTTTTAAATAATGGCTTCCTTTTTGTTTTTTTATTTTTAAAAAGAATAAGAATAGGTTCATCACCAACATTTCAAATGAAATATAACAAAAAGATATCCAGGTCAATTAGTTAGGAGATACTGACAAAAATTAGAACCGCAGACTCGTTGGCTAGATTAAGAAAGGGTTTAGTAGTCCTCAATAAGTCTTGCTTATGTTGAGCCTTGGCACGAGTTTAATTAGGATGTTTGAAGTGGAATTCTCAACTAATATAATGTTTTTTCGGCCTTATTTTGACGCTCCAAACTTGAGTAGTCCAACATCAATTTCTGTCCGGGAATTGCGCCCAAATGATGGCCGACATTATGATGTAATGACTTATAACTGATTACAGAGTCAAAATGTTGGAAATTTGGACTCCATGCAAGATTATACTACACAATACGAACAATTAAGCACATCAGAGTTTTCCTTCATAAGAAAAATATCAGACTAGACTTGATCAAAGCTACGTTAGCCTGTAGGGGATTGACCCATCCAGCATCTGTATGTCAGCTAGGCACCAGTCTCCCCAAGATGATTAGAATTGCCCCATAAATTCTATTTGAAAACTTAGGTCAAGACAAGCTTAAGCATTGATCAAGCCAAACCTTCTTGCAAGACCAAGTCTAGCCTCCTTTGCTCACCACTCATGGTAAGCTCTAGTGCAACATATGGCAATTGATTTAGCCATTCAACCTAGTTATTTCTGAGGCCGAAGTTTGCGTATGGCAATGGTCCAATGGACTCAACCAACTCCAATTTGATCAAAACTTTGTTTGTTCATGTCAAAATATCGATGTGGAACATGATTTTTTCGGGGAGCTGACAGCTAATTCTTTCCCAAAATTTTAAAGAACATGTGTCAAAAACTAAAGGGAGAACAAAATGCAATTCCCCACCAAAATCTTGAGTACTCGGTCATTGTCTCGCTATTGATACCTTGCTTGTCGTTAGCTTAGGCTTTAAATGCATAGTTTTCTTCTGGAAGTAATAACTAATTATAAGAACACCATGGGTTGACCCTGAGAACACTTACAGCACTACTCCACCCCACTACTTGGATGCCCAATCTTTCTAATTGACCATCTCTTTCGTGCCGAAAAAGAGAGAGTATATATTCTGCACGTTCCTCGCTGCAGCAAGATTCCGGGCGCTGAAAACCATAGCTGGCCGTTTCTACGCGGTGGCACCGCTGGCACGTACCATAAAAGAGAAATGACGACAAATAAAATAGAAGGCATACACCGTTTCAAATGGACGCATTCCACCTACCTTTTGACATCTTAACAACTCCATGGTCCACACGACCACCACATTGTAAGCTTGTGTGGAACCAAGTGGTACACGGCTTCATAATTTTGTTTTTTTTTTTAGGAAAAAAAAAAAATGAAATGTTTGGCTGAGATTGTTGGCTTTATGTATGGAAAGCATGGGCTGGGATCCAATTTTGCTTCACATGTGCAGCACATTCGCTGCCAACCTAAGTTCATTAAGAATTAGTGTGACTTTTCCTGTTCAAATTACAAGGGAAAGAAAATTTTATTGTAGAGTGACAGAAAATTTACAAGGGAAAGAAAAGAAAATAATGTACACTATGTAGTAATTTAAAACAGCCTTATAGGGATAAAGAATCAAAAGAGGAACCAGCTCTGAAGGTTCCAAGTTTCCCCAAAAACACCAGAAGAGCAGATGAGTAGCAGAGGTGAAGGACCCATAGCACACTCTTTTGAGTTTCCAGATGGTGTTGGCTGTTGTAGAAAGAAGAGCTTAAAAACAGAGAGCAGGTAATGGAAGAAGCAACGTTCCAATTAATTGGAGGAGTCTGATAATAACTTTAAATTCCTCTTAAGTTGTTCCGGAGTTCTGCAAGTACCTGATGATGACAAAGTAACAGACCAATCGGATGTTTGAATAGAAGTTGCTGCAGACGAGGACCACCTCAATTGAATGAACTAATGTGTTTATCAAGTGGGATCCTTAGGCCACGTCAGGTCATATCAACAGAACTTTTGGGAGCTGTGGAAGAGTTCAAATCAATTTTGTGACCATCTTTCAGGGTTACTGAAGTATATCTCCATGTAAAAGAAAAAAACAGGAGAAAATAGAGGCATCTAAATCCAATTGGTCCCGGGCAACGTAGATCTAAATGTCATGTCCGTGACCTGATTTCACGGGTTGTCACTGTGGGGTTGGTAAGAGAATTGAGTACCAAATGCCAGCTACATACAGTGAGATTTCAAAGTTGCGTTGGCATACTTTGAATTTTTCTTCCTCCTCTTTTTTTTTTTTTCCTAAACTTTGCACGCCATAACATGCTACCAAGTGTGACATTGGTGGTCATATATCCAAACTAGCCGTTGGAATCACATGAGCCTCACTTACATAAAATGCCTAATCGAACTGTACTACAGTCTACACAAAGTGCCAACGTGGAGGCAATCTCTTTTCTGAGTGGAGGGGGACAATGTGGAGGCAATCTCAGGACCTCATATTCCATTATAGATGGGATTAGGTGTCACAAATCTTGTCATGTTGTGACCCACCAATGCAAGCAAAGTCCCCACTTTAGAAGCCAGCTGGAAGAGGGCAGCACATGAAATTGGTGTCGGATAACCAACCTATGCCAGAATTTGGAAGTGCACGGCTCATGTGGAGAGTGTGGGTGCCATTAGATGCCCCAAATTAAGGGTCTCTTCCTTCTTGGGGAAAAAAAAAAAAATGTCCAACTTAATGATACTGGATTGTTAATTCTTGAAAACCGTGCTTCAGCCACCAATGATTAGGAGCCTAAGTGAAAACCCACCACCCACCGCTTTCGATTTGAAAGTAATACGAAGTTTCATCCAGTTCAGCTGCAACCAAAATTGTTTGGATGAGACGTGGAATTGGAAAGGTAGCTCGTTATGGATATGGATTGGATCAGGATACATATGTTTTGAGTTTGGATCTGAATCGATCCGATTTAAATCCAGTATACTTTATATTTCAAAACACTCCTCTAATACGAGAAATCGGCCTTCTTCTTGTGATATAACTTTTCACTGACTTGTGTCAATGATTATAACCATGCATGATTATCAATCTCTATATGGAATATATTTTCATCAGTGTTTACATATTGCTCATTATTATTTTATTACAATATATTTACCATATAATCAGATAATTAATCTATATAAATATTTATTATAATTCATGTTTGGATTATTTGTGATCCAACTTGATTTGAAAATTTTGATGGATTGATAAAATTAATGTCATATCCGATTCGAAACCCAACCGAAGGGAATCGGATTAGATTTGGGTTCAGTTTTATGAATCGATTCAAATATGGATTGGGTTTTAGTTCTATTCATCCCCAATCCAATCCGTCTCTCTTACAGCCCTACCCTCTATCTGATACTCGCACCCCTCTCTCCACTTTGGTTGGGAAGGTGCACAGATAAATCAAAGCTAATGCTCATGGAGCCAAGGCACCGAAAGATGGGGATCCGAAAGGAGGCTGATATCTTTCGACCCATGCCTTAAGTGGCAATGGGTACTACAATCCAAGGTAAAGTTCAACGATGGGCCTAATATAAGTAATAGATTCAAGGGTTGCATAAATGAATAGCTTTATCATAATTATTGCGTTGAGGATAATTCGTGAATGTGAATCTTGGCACGCTTGCCATTGCTAGTTGTGTGACCACGCGTCTAAGACCAGTCTCCATGGTTGTTTGCGTCAACACGTAACCTTCAAAGTCTTCAACTAGTGGAAACCTACCACCACATCCGCATAGAATGTTCACATGTGGAGCCAAGTTCTTGGATCTAGATCTATTAACCAAAAATGCAAGCACGAAAAGCTCATTAACAGAAAAGGACATAAGTTTGCTATCTAGATGTAAATAAATTAGTTATTGTACACAGTACATATATTTATATAAAAAATAAGTTTTTTTTTTTTTTTTTTTTTTTTTTTTTGAGGAACTATTTATAGCATTGATTCATTAGAGGAAATTCCAAACCATTTCCTTCAACGTTAGGGAAAATATATTCTAAGTGTTAATGTCTGCCAAACATGCGGTAAAGTTACAAACTGTTGCTCGATCAGATTCATATTCTTTTCTAAAAATCCAAACTATTTCCTTCAATGTAAAAAAGTAAAAAATATTTCTCCAACTTTAATGTCTGCCAAACTTGACTTAAATTTGGTGTACTAGCGGACAACGCATGTTTCTTGAATGCAGATTAACGGGGCTTTGGACTGGTAACCTATATATCACTGCTCTTGAAACGTAAAGACATTAATAACCATAAAAAGGTGGAGGCGTTCATTTCCGTAGTTTTATAATGCTTAAAATTGCTTGGTGTTATTTTTTTTTTTTTTCTCATGAATAATCAATATATTAATACCATGTAGCATTATAGAATAAATTATTAACGCTTGATTGCAAATATCGTTGTACATGGGCTTAAAATATCGCTGAGGCATGATGATGTAGATTCCAAGAGCCAGCGATGGCCAGGTCGACCAGATCCCAAATTGACCGCAGTTGCCGGTGGACGTGGTACCATCATACCACGTGGCCGTCGGTGACGATGCTTGTTCTTTATAAATGCCGGTGGCAAGTTTACTTTAGGTGGAACTACGAGACTACATGTCTCCGGTTTCTGGAGATTAATAGGAATTCCGAGATAAAGTTATCATGGATATATATATATACATAGATAAAATTAGATTTTATTTATATCAACCTAGTTAAAATACATCTAAATTAAAAAAATAATATATGAGAAAAAAATAAAAAGAATGTTCCACAATGAAGTCTGTAAAATAGTTTCTATAAAATCACTATCCAACAAAATAGCATTATTAGTTTTTCTAAAAATATTTATCTATGAGTCACTTGTTAATGGATGGAAATGAATTTGATAACCATCTAATCACTGGCAGTGAGCCTCCTTGGAATAACGGGACAAGCCTTTAGTTGGTTTATTGTATATCTCAAATCTTCCCACATAGCCCACAACTTGACCATAGGAACTATATTCTAAAGTTTAACTCTACTACAGCTACCAACATGCTACTTGGACTTCTGACATAACTGGGCCTCCAAATTTTCTTTTATCATGTTGCACGCTTCCATCAAAATTAACTTAAGGAAATAGAAGAACGGCGGATACAAATCAGTCGAAAAGTATAAATGGATATTTATTTTCTTTGAGTAAACTTTTACATGGCTTTGACACATGTTATTTAAGCAACGCGGGAGGAGTACATGGGGTGAAGGATCTCAAATAACTTTTAGATGGCTTTGACAATTCAACAGCCAAGATCTTGAAAGTTTTGATAGATGAAACATTTCAATCATTCCGTGGGACTTGGTAATCTTAAAAAGAATGAAAGTTTCAATATGATTATTTCTATATTTCTATAATTTTGAAGATCGACTCATTATTGCATGATAAAAATATCGATTCACCAAACTAATTAACTCGTTGCACGTTTAGTGATCATAACATGTAAACAAGTACCAGGGAAAACGTCCACGAAACCCTTTACAACAACTACGTGAACATATCTCAAGTATTTCAAATAAAACAAAGCTACAGATCACGAGCTGCTGATCACTACTTGCTTTGGGGGGGAGAAATTATTTGCGTGGACCACGCCCAGGTGGACCAGTGCAAATCTCGGAGCACGGGCACGGTAGATAACGAGCAATCGGAAATTCGTGAAATAGAAGGGTTAATGTGGCGTGTTATCCACCGTGGGATTTGACCGGTCCACCTGGGCGTGGTCCAGGCAATAAATGGTTGAGTACAAGCAAGGGTTGCTTGGTATTGGCTGGTCCTACCGTGCTTGGCACCGATCCCCAACTGCCGCATCATGAATGAACCCAGTGATGATCAGTTATCGAGGAATTGGTAAAAGAAAAAAATATTATTAGATAGATCAGACCTATCATGGATTCAAAATAAATAAATTTTTTTTTTTCATCGTGGATCTACGATAAATCTAATGGCAAAGTACCCTTTGGGGAGTTGCTCTGCAGCACGGCTGATATGCCGACAAATAAACGATATGAACGGGCTTTAGGCCCCAGTGGTCCAAAACTCAGTGAAAAAAAAAAAAGAAAAGAAAAACTCGATAAATTCTAACGGTTGTAGTCGTTTCATGGCACCGTTTGACCGGACATGGAATTTTACAAGCCAACGCCCCTCCGACTTGGATCCGCTCACCACTCGGTCATTTCAGAACGCCTTGACCACTCGTCTGAAACACTAACCAGTAACCAACCTCCACACGCGTACAGATACCGGTGACCGCGACCGAGTCGCGCGTCCGGATAAATCTCAAGTGCGGACGTCCGCATTATCCGCCACTCATCTCGTCAAAGCCCGCGCCTTCCATGTAGCAGGATGATGGCCCGTCCCCACGGGATAGTGTATGCGAACGCGAACGCGTCGGAAATTCTTCCGTGCCGTGCCCGCCGCCCTCGCACGTGCCGGCACGTGCCGCGCTCTTTCTATAAGACGACCCGCTGCGCGAAGCCTTCTCCACTGCCTTCTTGTTCTTGGATCGAAAAAAAGGAGGCTTTATTTTTTTCCTTCCCTCTTTCTCTCCCCTGGTCCTCATCTCTCGATCTCGGAGAGAAAGACAACAATGGCGGATTCCGCTTCGATCCCGAACACACCATTGCTGAAGGACGAGCTCGACATCGTGATCCCGACGATCCGGAACCTGGACTTCTTGGAGATGTGGAGGCCCTTCTTCCAGCCGTACCACTTGATCATCGTTCAGGATGGGGATCCCTCGAAGACGATTAAGGTCCCCGAGGGGTTCGACTACGAACTGTACAACCGGAACGACATCAACCGGATCTTGGGTCCCAAGGCCTCCTGCATCTCCTTCAAGGACTCGGCTTGCCGCTGCTTCGGCTACATGATCTCCAAGAAGAAGTACATCTACACCATCGACGATGACTGCTTCGTGAGTGATCTCTTCTCCTTCCTTGGTCGGTGGAGGGTTGTTGATTAACACCCCCCCCCTTTTTTGTCGTCGTTGTTGTGGGGTTTTGGGGCTGGGGTTTAGATTTGGGGGAAGTTGGGTTCGGCAGTTACGGATCTTTTGTTGGATTTGGCGGATCTATTTTGTGGTCCCGTTTGTCTTAATTTAGCGTAAAAAAGATCGCGTTTTGCCGAAGATTTCTCCTCCCTTCCGCCCTCCCCCTTGCCGTCCCTTGTTTTCTTTTTTCTTACTGGATTTTATAATATTGATTATGATCGTGATGTTAGGACTCAGGATTTGGAGAGCAACGCTTTTTTATGGAATTTTAAAATATATATTTTATTGCATGCCTCATTTACATCGAAACCTTTGCTAATGGGTAGTGCTGTCACAGATCTCTCGCTTTCTTCCTTTTTTTTTTTTTTTTAATAATATAAAGTAAAGATCTTTAGCATCTTTGGATCATAAGTGATCTTCTTTGTTTTAAATTTATCCTGTTTTTGTATTAAATCTTTACAATGGTTTTTCTTAGATTGGATTTTAAGTGAGAATGATCTGCTCCTCTTAGTTTTAAATCTGAGGTTGTTGCTGTTATTCCCTGGAATAAAAACGCGATCCAGAATAGTCCGATGGACCTCTTGGAAGGGGATTTGTTGAAACTGCTTTTTAGTGTTTTTACATCATTTTTTTCTGATCCGCATTGTGATCTCTATGAGATGTATCTGAATTAAATTTACCATGCAGTCTTAATAACATTCCAAGCTTTTAGTTGCTTGGTTGATTCGTGGCTTCTTCGGATGAAGTGTCTTGTTCCTAGTTTAAACCGCTGCTAAGTGTAGTTTGCAACGAGATGTATATGTTTTCACTATGAATTTTGGTCAGCATGGGTTTGTTAGTTGTTTTGGTTCCCCGAAATGTCTTAGAATTGGAGCTTTTGTCACCGATAAACATTGACGTTTTGTCTTTTTTGTTTGAATTTTTATGTTCATAATCCATGGTTAAGTATGTGCCTTGAAACTGACATATCTCTCTTGTAAGTAATCATAGTATTTCATTTGTTCTCTTCTTGTGTTTCTTCGTTTTGTATATTGACATTTAGTGTGCAATATTAGGCTGTTTGATCCATGTTTTGTTTGATTTTCGTAAGCTTTTACCAACATTTAACTTCATGCTTTTTTTTTTCAATAAAACCTTTATCTTTGTTGATGTTGTGCGCACTAAAGTTCCTACCAAAGCGATGTTACATCCCCTTCAAATGGCCTGTCAGTAAATAGACCAAATCTGTGTCATGAAAAAACTAATTCAGGTGGACTAGCAGTGACACTTGACTGCATGGACCCTTAATTGACTCCTCACCCTATGGTTACATCATGATTTATAGGTCTGGCAACTACCAGTTAGATTTTGGACTTTTGTCAGCATTATCTTTCACGAAAACTGTGTCTGCCTCCTGTTGTGATGTGTTAGTTGAAACGTTTTTGATTGGTAACTGACCCATCACATTGCAGTTTTTTGCATGAACATGGAAACTTAAAAATTGTAGTAATTGCTTTGTGGATCTGAAATTACAAGCCAGTTTAACTGCATGTACTTGGTTTTCATTTTCAGGATTGCTGGTTTTGATATAATTACAATTCATTGGCGCAAATATTAGTAATAAATGTACATAGACTGAAAGATTGAATTACTTTTGGAAGAATGCTGGTTGCATGTTTAACTCAAGTGACTTTCATATATCTATTTTGCCTGGATATCCTGTCTATATTTTTAAAATAGCAACATGGTTAAGTTATGCATCTTCTTACGATCATTTGTTGGCCTAGCACACTAGATATAAACAACTATATTATCTTTCTACAGGTTGCTAAGGATCCATCTGGCAAAGAGATCAATGCACTTGAGCAGCACATAAAGAATCTCCTCTGCCCTTCGACTCCCTTCTTCTTTAACACTCTTTATGATCCCTTCAGGGATGGTGCAGACTTTGTTCGTGGATACCCTTTCAGCCTTCGAGAAGGTGTTTCAACTGCTGTTTCTCATGGACTTTGGCTCAACATTCCTGACTATGATGCTCCCACTCAGCTTGTCAAGCCTCGTGAGAGGAACACCAGGTAGCAAAGCATATAATGCTGGAGGAGTCAGTGATGTATAATTGGTTGTTTAATCCAAACTTAATTGTTAAGCTGCTGTTTTCTGTTCATCAGGTACGTGGATGCAGTTCTCACAGTCCCCAAGGGGACTTTGTTTCCCATGTGTGGGATGAATCTGGCTTTTGACCGTGAACTGATTGGCCCTGCAATGTACTTTGGACTTATGGGTGATGGCCAGCCTATTGGGCGTTACGATGATATGTGGGCTGGTTGGTGTACCAAGGTCGGTTGCTCTATGTGTAATGCATGCCTCCTGTTTTTCTTTGCCAGTTTTGTAGAAGCTTGCTCATCAAGGCGATCTTTGGTTAACAATTTTGGTAAAACAGTTTTGCAGAAAAAAATGAATGCTTTTATAAAAATAGCTGTTTGGTTGTTATCCTTAAACCTGTTTTGTGAAAATTGATGTTATGGAACCTGAAAAATGAGTTGTATGAAAAAAAACAACTCTCCCTCCATTTTTCATCAAACAAGTGTCACAGGGAATCATGTTTTATGAATTATGTCTTTTATCTAAACAGCTTGCCGAAGTTGTTAGAAACATTGGCATTTCTTCGTCCTGCTTAAGGAGGAAAACAAAAAAGAAAAAAGCAATGCAGGTGTTTGTGCGTCTAATCTCTAATTGGTTATATTGCAGGTGATCTGTGACCACTTGGGTTTGGGTGTGAAGACCGGACTACCCTACATCTGGCACAGCAAGGCCAGCAATCCTTTTGTGAACTTGAAAAAGGAGTACAAGGGTATCTTCTGGCAAGAAGAGCTGATTCCATTCTTCCAGTCCGCTGTCCTTCCAAAGGATTGCACCACCGTTCAGAAATGCTACATTGAATTGTCCAAGCAGGTAAGAGAAAAGCTCGGGAAGATTGATCCTTACTTCGACAAGCTTGCAGATGCCATGGTTACATGGATTGAGGCTTGGGACGAGCTCAACCCATCTGGAGCTGCTGCTGAAAAACCCAATGGCACAGCCAAGTGAAACAAAGTAGGCAATATGGACATCTTTACCATTCCCTTATCTTATTAGTATTTATGGACGTAAACCTTAGATGTTATTCTTATTGTTTTTTACACATTACTCAATTCTCTAAGCTTCATTGTGAGGCTTGGGTTGTTTTTGCAGTTGGATATTGTAATCTTTTTCATAGTTGGAGACAATAAAGTATTTTATGCTGTGTTTTTAAAGTCACTGTGGGGTTTTCATCAGCATGGCAGGGTGGTTTCTGAAATGATTTCCTAACATTGGTACGTGATAGGTCATTTTGTTTTGCTTGTCATAAACTTTGCATCGCTTTCTGTTGAGGTAGGAATGGGACTGCAGCTGGGTCTGCCATTGTAGCTTTGATCAATACCAGCTTTCAAATGGTTAATGTTTAAATTAGATGATGTGTAGGGAAGGGGAGAAGATCAGCGAGGCATGTTGGCTCCAGGGGGCAGTCCTTCCCTCTTTGTTTTGAGGGTTGTGGGGAATGACTTCCCTTGTGCTGGTGATTCGCTGGCAGTCGAATGTTTATGGGAGCTGCTAGTGCTGGCCTCCTGCCGGGTGCCTTCGTTTTAGGTTCTGATGAACAATCTTGTGTTTTCGATCAAATACTTTTCCACAGAAAAAAAAAAAAAGGGGAAGTTTATAGCATGTTATATGACAATGTGTGTCAAGAATGGTTGTGATCACATGGTTACTGCCAACTTTTTTGTTTGTATAAATAATTTTGTGCAGATCAAAATGTGGTGCATCGGGCCGGGTTGGGCCGTGTCCCTGCGGAGCCTGGCCTAAAATCCTTTTCTGGGGGCTTAGTTTGGCCCGAAATCCGTTGGGGACCGGAATTAGCCCGTCGGTGCCAAAGCCGACGAGCCAACCCGTCCTCATTTCCCTCCTGGACTCCCACTACTTTGAGCTTGCCGAGCTCGTGTAAGAAGGTCCTAGACCCTCGAGGATGCCGTGGGCCGCCAAAATGTCACCATCTTGTCTTTGTTCTTGTAATAGGAGTTGATCTCGGCGGGCGAGCTTCCTATAATCTATGTACTTGTTCAACATCCTCCTGGAGCTTGTGGAAGTCATTTTCACTGCAGAGATTCTCCTCAACGTTGAGGACAGTGCCTTTGGAGAGTATGGTGAGGCGCTAAACGAAATTGACCTGATCTTGGCCCCTCTGCTGGCCAGCAGGCTCGATGAGGTGCTGAAACTCAGGCAGGAGAGGAGGGTGATGACCTTGAAATACGAGTATGCCTCGGGGCCTTCTTTTGGAGGCTGCAGGGCCAGCTGGTAAAACTGCAAATGAACCAAGCAGCTCACAAGCTCGATATGACTATGGCCGAGCTCAAGTTAAACTTGAGTTACTTGAATAATTTTTTGAAATATATTTAAATAATAAAATACTCAACTTGAAAATTTACACGTCGAGTATATATATTTTTAATAATATTATATTTTATTTATAATATATTATTAATTTAATATTTTAAAATATAAAATCATATAATTTTTGTTTTAATATCTTTTTAAATTATGATCGAGGTTCAAATTCAAATTTGAACTCGAGTTCGATTGATATTCGATTTGAATTAAATTGATCTTGAGTATTATTTTTATTTTTTTTTTTTATGATTGAGTCCAGCTCGAATTTGGATATTAAAATTTGATCAATTTTAAGTCAAATTTTGAATTCAAATATTTTTGAATCGAATAGTCAAATCTCTGACTACTCAGCTCGATTGCACCTTAAGGCCAAAAGCGGGGAAGATGTAGAAGAAGCTCAGGCTAGCATCAGAATAGGCAGAGTGGCGGTCTTCCAAAGCCGCATAATCCGCAGCATCAAATGCCTCGTCACCCACTAGGCTCCAACTCATCCAGGACTTCAACTGCTAGTAGTGTAGCCGAGCCTCCATGTTCGCTGCCCTCCAGGTCAGCACCCCTCAGATGGAACCCCACACCCACCACCTAAGGGAGCTCAATATACTCCTACCAAGTCCCCTTTGACTCTTCCCATCTACCCCCACCACCAACCCTTGCTCCAACAAGGTTCAACAACAAGAGCAAGGTCAAGGACTTCATCCAGACCCTCCTCGGCAATGGACATAGGCTCAGGTTGACGCGTGGACCAATGTTTGGGCATGGTCCAAGATCAAGCTTAGAGTCAAGCCTGGGCAATGCCAAGGCCATCCTAAAATTCGCTCAGATATTATTTTAGATCCATACCCCATCCGAACAATCCCAGACCGAGCACATGGCCCGACTGAAAACCAGCCTGACCCAACAAGCCTCGAGCCAATCCGGAGCCACTTTCAGCCCTACCAAGAGGCCCCAGGCGCACACAAGTGAGTATACATTACTTGCATCCAAAACCACAATAACTGACAAAATTAACCATCACAACTGAGTTACCAACCAACTATACCATACCCACAACTCTTTGTTCCAAGCTAATGAAGACCTCAGTATAGGCGAAACAATGGAATCAAAGTGAGCTAGCTAGAGCCACAAGCATAGTCCATGCATCTTTTTTATCTGTCGTGTCCAAAAATGAATATGTCATTGACATAGTCATCAGCAGCATTTATGATCAATGATTATTCGTGATATGTAGAAAACTGTCTCGTTTACATTTTTCATACTCTACTTTGTGAGACTGGTGCTGCACAACAGAAATGTATAAACCTGAGTTCTATACAACTGCAAGCAAAAACATAGACCAAGGTAGCTCTGCTCCCAACGACAGCCATAAAAGACCAGCAATCCTATAGCATCTGACTGGATACTCTGCTTTGCAAGGTCACCAAACGTTGTGTCCCTCCTATTGCACCATTGGATCCGCAATGAGATGGTATGAACACATACTAGCAGATGAGTCGTAATTCTCCCTGACTATCCTCAAAAAGAAACAAAACTTCAGCACAGCTGCTGCCATGCAAAATCACACAAGCAACTAACGGTTGCTGGTGGCAGCCCCTTGACATGCCTTGTCCAATCACTTGAATATATTGAAGCACATCAGCTTTGCAGTTCCCCTCGCTGTTGGGTATAAACCAGCAACTGGCGTTTATCACCAGCCACTGCCACCACACCTGATTGTGCATCAACTGCGATGCAGGACACACTTCCACCTGATACAGAAGAGAATCATTAGATAAGATATACATGTAAATGTGAACCTTAATGATTCCTTTATCCAAGATTGTATGTTCTTGTGCAGCTGGTGGCTAACTGCTGACAACATTATTAGTAGTGTTCCAGTAACGAATTCACCATTAAAGCATTGCAAGACAGTGTTATGCTGGGACTTTTCCTTTATTTAGCAATTAGCAACATTGCTAATAAAAAGTGAAGATATACCAACAATAGCAAAGTAACACATTGGTAGCAATAGTAATAATCAGATGGGATATACAATTTCTACAACTAAGTATTATTGGGGGAAAAAAAAGTATTCCTTGTCTTCAAGCATTTGCATCATAAGAACAGAAAGAAAATGAGACATTTAAAAAAAAAAAAAGGTTTGGCATCATCTTCCATTTCTGGAGACATCCACCATCAACCATCTATAACATTCAAAAAATTTGAGAAGCATGGTAGTTAGAGAGAATTTTTAGCACAAATGGCTGTAAGCAAAACCTTTGATACTCAACTTTGCAAATATATATGCATAGAAACTCAAGATCTCAACTACCAAACCGACTATTTGTTCCACAGTCAAACAGAAAATCTTCAATAAAAAAAGTTCTCAACATGTCTAATTCATGCTAGGCTAGCTCATTAGGAAACATGAGAAATCCAATCCAATTGCATTATCGAGTGCACGTTTTTTGTGGACTACTTAACTGCACTAATGATAAACTCCGACTTACATTTGAAAGAGTGCATGGTGGCCACTTTTTTCCCAGTAGATAGTTCCCACTTGTACAATAGACCTTCAGATGTCCCAATAATCCCATAATCAGCTGAGGCATCTAGTGCAGAAGCCCTGCAAACAATACAAGAGACTATTACTGAATATGCCAAGTTCTATATGGATATTGAGAATCTTCTAATGAGAATATTCTAATGAATGTGCATGTAATCAGTATATGAACCAACTGAAACAAGTTCAACTCAAACTCCGGCAATTTCCAAAATCTGAAAAGCAACCTACAAATAGAAGATCAAAAAAATTAAGGCATGAGCATCTTGTTCAAAACCAGTTGAGATTTGCAAGTATATCCTAAGAACTTGTGAAAATCTCAACCCTAATCCTAAAAGATTTGCGAGTATATCCTAGGATTTTGAAGTATATACTTTTTTAGTTTCTCATGTTATAATGCTTTTTAGTTCTCAAATTGTAATGCTTTTTTTATGTTTGTACATGTCTTAGCAAGGTAGGTGCTTACTGCACAGCTTTCTATGTAATCCTCTAATCTATAACCAAGTAATTTCTATCAGCTAGGGCTCTGCAAATGAGCATGCAAACTCTTGACAACAACAAAAACCAGCTTAATATGAGGGGTTTCAACTGGCTGAGTTAGTGAAGTCTCTCATCCTAAAACAAGAGACCTGGGTTCAACTTTCTCAGATATTCAACAGAGCTTCCACCTGTCTTAGTTCTAAGAGAAATTATAAAAAAAAGGCATCTTACAGTTCCATGAAACCAGAAGGATTAAAAAGAAATTGACAGCCGGTAGATAATGAAGTCATGCTTTTTTTTCCTTCATAACTGCATCCAGTGTCCTACCAATATTAAGTTCATATGGGCACATTGGTAGTACCTGGGATCCAACACACTTCCCACAACTACCATATTGCTTGCCAGAAGAGCTAGCCTCCACCATCCAGCCGAACTGGTGCACGGTTCCTTCACCAAATGGTGATGTCGAGCCTCCAAGTCTGAAACAGAAGAAATTAGAACCCAAACAGCTACATTTTCCCCTGATGTCAAGAGAAACGGGTCTTCCACAGCATCAGTGACCCAGCTATTTGCATTCTCTTTCATGTGCTCCTTTAAGTCCAAACTGGTTGTAAGACCGCCCTTATTCGGGAAACTGAATAAACCAACTGGAAGAATCTGGGAGATCATGTGGCCAGGAGCTGAAAACTTAGCAAGCAGAACCCGCCTTGAGATATCCCTGAACAAAACTGGACATTCAGCAGTGCATGTACCAAGCAAGTTGGGAACATGTCTAGAAAGTATACCCAAAAAGAAGCATTCTTAGGCAGAAGAAATAGGTAAAAATGATAACAAAATTGGAAAGAGAGAATATCAACATAAAAATAAGGTGACTATTTTCTAAGCATGTACATACAAGGATTCAAGTATTTATACATAACCCTAACCTCGGGCAAATATTCATTCGAAAGCAGAGAAGCTAAATGTATAGGGTAATCTGATATAGAATCACAAGAATGCATAAGCAAATATAGTTAAAAATCATTCTATAATCTAGTACAGGTTAGCTTTATGAGTTGTTATTCACCTTTTGCACAGGGCAAGGGTTCCATATCAAGCCAAATTAATTTTCTGTTTGAAACCTCTCCAAGAATTTCTCCTCCATTTCACACAATTGCTTGCCTCCAGTAGAGATATACAGTTTCACTTAACTCTCCATCACTTAATCCTCCAATGATGCAAGTATCAGATCTCTGTCAGACTCTTCATGAATATGTCCAACATGATTCACCACAGAACCACATTAACAATATCTCTCATGTGCCAATCAGACAACACTCATAACATTTGCACCCATTTCACCTTGCATAATTCTACTAGTAATGCCTCCATTTCACTCAGTTAAACAATGCTGCAACTTACTGGCAATACTTAAGTAATCATTAGACGGAAATTCTTACAACTTTCTACTAAAATTTTAGTTAGTGCTACGTAGCCGAAGGCTTAAAAATTCTTTCTTATATGTTAGGCTTACAAATTTTGCTTTTTGAATGCAACTCAACAAGATCAACATGCAATTAGATACAAGCAGA
Source organism: Elaeis guineensis (assembly GCF_000442705.2). Classification (NCBI taxonomy): domain Eukaryota; kingdom Viridiplantae; phylum Streptophyta; class Magnoliopsida; order Arecales; family Arecaceae; genus Elaeis; species Elaeis guineensis. Next base: position 81,322,636 of record NC_025994.2, read on the forward strand.
GTGAGTGTTATGATTTCAAGCGCTGGTGGTGCCACCTGGCATGTACCATATGTTGGCCCAGTATCGGCACATGGCATAGGTTGGTGGAGAACCTACTTTGTTCTTTTTTTTTTCATAACTTAAAGAATTGTCAAATCCTTTTTCTGTTTGAGCATGGTCGGTACATGTGCTGGAAGAGATCAGAACACACCATGCCAGATACTCAATCCCTTGCAATCTGCTTAAGTCTTCCCTAGGCTTTAATAGAGCGGGATTAGCTTTTGGATCTTTATACTCTATGCGAATAGAGGAGAAAGGGGCATTGGTCATTATGCCACTGGGTGTAAGCACTCCTGGAATGTCCATGTATGCATTCAACATATGTACACACTCGAGCTGGGAATATACATCAACACTGAACTCGTTATCAGTCCTATTATAACTACTTAAAGAAAACTTCACAAATCTTAACAGTAGCCCAAATACCTTCAATTTCCTTATAAAATTGAATTTCATAATGAGAAATTGAAAATAGGCCAAATACCTCATCCTAGCTGGAATCTTTGGGATTGCAAAAATTTTATCTTCTAAAAAAATTACCTTAGTCCTACACCTTTTGTGATTTGGTCCCTGTTACCCTCACACACAGACACAGGGCAGATTCATCCCTACTAGTTTTTATCATATGGATGGACCATCTCCCAGTAATGGTTTCACACCGATGGAGGACTGGCCATTAATGAGGAATTTATGTGCACTAATGTTAGGCACAAATATAGAAATTAGAGAATTTTACTTTTATTTGGATGCTAGAATTTTATTTTATGTGGACTCTAAGGTTTGTGCCTAATATAAACCTATAGCTATATTATTGAGAGGTCAGTTTGCATTATTGAGAATACAAATAACCGAGTTGCTCTTCTTTCTCCCCCTCTCCTCTTCTCTCCCCTCTACTTTGTGTTCTCTTCTATCTCTTACTTCTTCTGTTCCATGTGGCATAGTCATAGGATGCTGCTCTCAGACAACATTTTTTTATATGCAAAGCCATATTCACTTGCCCATCACTCTTACATGTCAGAAATTCAACCATATAGGGAAAGGTGGCAAAACTGCCACAACAGAGTTCTCACAGATAGCAGCTGAACATTTTTTAAATATAAGGACGAAAATGAGAAAATTAAGATTCAGGAACCAGAAGGAAACATTATAAATCTCAATAATCCACCACCAAGATATGTATGCATCATGAGGAATATGGTCAATCTTTAACTCTTTCAAATCCTTTTGTTACATGAATCAAGAGAGGTTGTAGTCAGTTGTTCAGAGGTAAAAAAACCCATGCCTGTACATAAAAATAAAAGGACTAAGATCAAAAAGCTCACTCGCATATAAAAACTACAGAAATGCATTACATTACTCCCATAAGAGGTGTTAGGCACTAGTAGTAGTACTAGGAGGAGCAGAAATTAAGGCCTGATTTAAAACATAGAAGTTTTTGCAATAGTTGTCACATAAAATGTAACATGCCTGCTTTAGAGGCATTTCTAGCCAGTTGTGCTGTACAAATGGATTGACTGATTTGATGAAATGGAAATGCAAAACAGTTGCAACAGAAAGACAAAGCAGTTACACCATCAGAAAGATCTGAACTATACATTGTCATTCACACAGAAGAAAGGATTTCTCTGGTTGACTTACTTAAATGGAGAGCAGATTAATTTTTTTTCTAATCAGAGTTCTTCTTTGTTGGAAAAATGAACTATATAAGATTTCAAGCACAAAATTTATACAGCAATATATTGAAGTTTCAAACATCACAAACTAAATACTTAATAGAACATTAAAGAAGGTGACAGTTGTTCAAATAGAGAAAGGACCTAAAGATTGAACATGAAGTTGAAAGGAATGTAACATACCATAAGCCAAAGCCACCTATACCATTATGACCAACAATAAGGAAGTCATGCTTTGGTATTCTTTTGAGCTCCAATACCTTAGGGGCTATGTGATCAAAACTAGGAAGCATGAACTCCTCCAATTTTCCACTGCAAGCATTAGTCAATCACTACACAGTGTCATGGCCATATATCACAGAGCAACATAAGAAAAATCACTTAGTACAGAAAAAAATTATACAAATAGTGTATAACTAGGCAAAGTAGGATGTCATTTTATCAACGGACAACTGCCTGTACCATCATGACATAAGTTACTGCACTGCACAAGGACAGGGTCAAGATTATGCACGCCAAAAACTGGATATGGAACACTAATAAAAAGTTAATAGTTGAATCAAAAATAAAAAATATTAGTAAGTTTCCTCAGAAAAGAAAAATATAAGTTGAATTTAATTATGATTTAGGAAAAAAAATCTTTGATTAATAACGAACAACTAAGACCTCCAAATTTGTCTCAGCATATGCACATTTATAGAAAGTGAAAGACCACAAGAAGTTAAACATTGATATATCACAGCATAGTGCTTCTTTGAAATTTGGATAGACACCATTAGTAAACTTAAATCCAAGGAAATGTAAAACCCAAAAATAATATCATGCAGACAATTCAAGAAGTTAACCATTCATGGACTTATATGATAAAATTTCAAATAAACAATGTTATTATTCATGTAAACATATAAAAATATGTAAAAAAATGGAAAGTTGAGTCTACTTGTTGATAAAAATCACCTAATGTACAGTCTTACAAATATAACTATTCAGATGATCTGTCCAACATGACACTGAAGGTGGTAGGTCTCAAACATTGATACCTAGCTTTCCAAATTTCATGGCACGCCCTTCTCTTGCTCGTCATTCCTTGGCTAGGATTTTGGCACATAGTTATGGAGTGTTCATGTCCAATAGAACTGGCCATAAAACATTATCAAACTCCTTCAACTTACATCCTGATCCATGAAGCTGACACAACATTTAGATGGGACAAAGCTTGTTGAAGAACTTGTATGGTAATGGTTGTAACCGTCCTACTTAATTGATTTGTGCACTTTAATTTTATGAGAAGGCGCATTTTGTATAAAAACATATAAGCAATAACACACATGATATATGTTTGATGATGATTAAGAGCTGTTCTTGTTGGTTTGTGAAAGGATCATTTAAGGTAATGTTGGTTTGTCACAGATGACCAAATGTGAAAGGAAGTCAAACCACAAAAGTGACTTCCGCTTGTCTGATTTGATGAAAGTGGTCAAGGAAATGCCCAATTTATGTCTTGAATTTCCAAGAAAGAAGTTTCAAAGTGATTTCAGCTGGGAGAAGTTGAACACACTTTGAACAACTTACAGCCTTCACTTTCAACCACAAACAAAGAACCAAACACTCCCCAATGAAAAGAAAGCATCCCCCCAACCCCTGATACAAGAAGAAAGAATCAGAAAGCATAATTAGCTTTAGTATCTTGTTGACATTTCATAACCGGCATCCCCTGCACAACCCAACCCAAGAAAGAATGAATCAGAAGATGGAAATAGTTCACCTAAGGAAGGAAATAAACATCTAGAGACAACAACAGTCCACACCAAGCAGTAAGGAAATTAAGATGTGAATGATATCAAGCTATAGTGTTTGATGATGATATTCCATTTGACTGGAATGGCAGAACTTTCCATTACTAACATAATGATCATATACAGAAACTCAATTATCCAAGCTTTTCAATTTGATCCTAACTAAATGGTAAGGTCACTAAGTTCGATAATGTAATCATCGTAAAAATAAACTCCAAAGTAGATAGTAAATTTCTGAAAGATCAGAAGTTCTCCTAGCCATCAATTTCAAGAAACCATCACTCACACACAATTAGGCATCAAGACTTAAGATAATGGAAAACCAGAACCATTCACTATTAATCAATCTTACCTCCATGTAGAGTTCATTATCCAAACATACAGTCTCCCGCTCTCCTCAACAGTTATAAGGTAATTTGGCTCACATACTAATAAGCAGGAAAGTCTCTCAACTGTTGTTAATTTAATCACTGGGGAAACATAACCAAATTTTACTTGTACAACTTTCACAGCATTTTCCTCAGAACAACCGAATCTGCACATCGAGCACAAACAACTGGTGTTTTGTTCCCTGTCATTGTTCATGACTAATTAGTATCCTCAACATCTATCATGATTTTGAAGCCAAACGATATAAATATATAAAGTATCAGGGAGATTCTATAATTCTATTCAACCTGCAGTGAGGTGCTCTGATACTATTAAGAAAAACAAGGAATTGGCCATCAGGAGTGAACTGCAACTGTGATCTTTCAAATGGCATCTACAAGAAGGTAACACAAATTAAAGTTCCATACAATAACTGTAAAGGGCCTAACTAATTCATCAACAAACCACATTATGCCAGTGGAACAACTTACTTTTGCATTAGAGGGTCCTTTAAACAGAGGAAACACCAGTGATGTGTAACCAATAAAAGAAGGGCAACTTTCACTCTGCTCCTGAATAGGAACAGTATATATGAAAAGATATCTTTCATTGTCCTCCAAAATGCCACACAACACGCAAATCTGTAAAAAATCCTCCTTTGTGATTAAGAATATAGACAAGACAGGGTTTGGATGTAAATAGCAGCCTACAAGCTTCATTAAGTCTCTGAACTCTTTTTTTGACTTTGTGTCAAAATTATTTCTCTGGCACAGATGGTCATTTAAAAGAACTTGACAATCAGCATTAATGGTTAATTCGGTGGGTGGGCTCTTATTTGAACAAGAAAAAGCTCGCAGCACATCATTTCTGCTGTGTTCAAGCACATTCTGAACCTGTGGTATGCAGAACTCCTTGGATGAATGAAGCTTACTGACAGAATCTGCATGATTCTTACTGGAACATGAAAGTGAAGGATCACTGAAGTTGGAGAATTTCGTATATCCAATGGCATTCCTTACCCCATCTTGAATTTGAGAAAAAACAGGACAAGCAGTAGGTAAGGTGGCAACAGATGTGTTGGTGTTCTCCATTTTGTTTGTAATATGTAAATGTTCATCGATTTTGATCTCATTAGCAAATAACATACTTGTATTTGGATTATTCTTGGTAGGCCTGGCTTGTCCATCTTCTACTGTCCCAGATGTGTTGGGAGCAAAACATGCCTCAAGGGAATTGCTATCATAATTTCTGCAAATTATACTTTCTGAAAGAGGAATATTGCATTTTCTAGTAGAATGAGGCGAGTGTGGAAGCTTTCCTGCCTTGCCACTGTCATGTGGGAGTTCGTTAGTTGGAAGTTCTGCATCCGTCATACAAATTGAAGTATCGCCCTTGCCAGAAATTACTGCCTGTCCACTCAGCCAGCCTGCTTGTTTTCTAATATTAGCATCTCTGGACTTTACTGTTGAACATACTCCAAAGTTGACCAGGTCATGCTGACTTGAATTGTTGAGGCCTTTCTCTGAGCACTCTAAAATCTCAGGGATTCCCTTTTCTCCCAAATTGTTAAACTCAGGAGTTGAAGCAGGAGGATCTTGCTTAAAATGGTTAGCTTCATCATTTCCAAAAGAAATATGTTGTGGCATACATTCAGAAATCAAAATTTCTTTTTCAGATTTATACATAGATTCACTAATGAAGTGCTGAGAATTATCATGCTTAACAAAATCAGGATCCAAGGACATCATGTCATCAGTACAGTTCACATTTAAACAAGGGCCAGGACTAGATATTCTTTCTCCCCCATTCATGCATTCATCATTAACTTCTTCTTCCAAAAAGGCCACAAGAGAATCAGATAATAGATTCTCGCCCTTCTTAAGTTCATTTGACAGCATAGGTCCTCCATCACATTCACTATTTCCAATAAGACAATCAGAAGGCTCTCTAACCCCTCCCACTTCATTGAAAAATGACTCTGAAGCATCAATATTTTGTTTAGTTTCATCAGAAGGTACATCATCTGCTTCATCAAACCCACTAGGGGAAGGTCTCTTACTACTAGTATCATACCCATATTGATCATCCTCAAAGCTATCTGGAATAATAGATTTGATATCTTTCGAACTTCCACAATTAGTTAATCGTTCATCGATCATGCAAGCAGTAACAAGATGTTCCACTTTGGTCATTTTGTCTTGGAAATTGACATTTAGTGATGTGTGAAGATCATTCCTTCTTTCAGGAATATCCTCCTCTGATTCCTGGAGAAGCATTCCAGCTCCAACATTGCCTGCAGATACATGGACCAAATATTCACAAAGTAACATCGTATTTATATCAAGATCAAAAACACACAACCAGCAAGAGAATTGTCTGCATATACTGAACAGAGTAAACCATATATGTGTGCGAAGACATTTTACTTTACCAGGATGGCTCATTACCTTGACATTCGTTAGCAGTCAGGCAATCACCTTCTAGCTTTTGTTCTGCAGAATTTGCCCTGGACAAAATGGTAGAAGGATCAATCTTGACTTCCTGATTCCGATGTCTTGACCTTGTTCTCACATAAGTCTTCTTTAGTAGGGGAACAGCTTGTGGAAGCAAAAATGCCATCATGGATCTTGCCAATTCTTGCCCTACTAAATCTAAATCATTTTTTTCTGAACCTGGACCTGAAGAACCAGAAGATGAGCCAACCTCTGGAAGTGAATCCTTCACCATTCCTTTTGAAAGAGCATCATCCGGCGAACTTTTTACATGGTGCAATACCTCTTCTTGCATGGGATGCACACATTTTGAAGAGCTATGCTTGCTTATGTATGGCATACTTCTGGATATTACCTCCAAGTTATAAGATGTGGAGGTTCCCAACAGTAGCTTGGTTCCAGCAGGCTCACTCTTCATGCTGCAGGGACTTCCCTTGCAACACTCTGAAGTAAAACCAGCGGGATCACCATTTTTTTCAGCACTTTATAAAGGGCAGAAATTGCAAATAATTAATGCTGGGGTAGCCTAGTGCATGATGCTCCTCCCATTTCTAGGGCTAGGGAGGGAAAAATGGACACAGCCTTACCCCACATGTGAAGAGACTGTTTCCATGTTTCAAACCCATGACCTCCTAGTCACAATGGAGCAACCTCACTGTAATATATGAATAACTAATGCTGGAATATACCAAGTGATGCAACAGAGAATGGACAGCACCCAGTACATATGAAGAAAATTTACCTTTTGCAGCATCACATGTATCAGGAACACAAACATTTGCAGACATTTCTAGAACTGGAATTTCTCCATCATCATCTTCTGAATACCTTTGTTCCAATTGGACGTCTACTGACCTATCTTTTGAGTCCCTTTGTTCCAATTGGGCATCTACTGACCTATCAAGCTGTAAGAATTTTCAATTATCAAGGTTAAAGAATGATAAGGGACATTGTTGTGCGTACACTGGATGATGATGATGCTTCTAGCCTCCACAAGTAACCAGTGCTCTAACTTACAAGACCAGATCAAAGCGATATTAATAGGTATACTTAAAAAATGAAAAGATTATAGCTAATTGAAGGACAGCTAAGACAATAGAATCAAGCAGCAAATACATGCAAACAAAGATATCAGTGACATAAGGCTAATTGAATCAGTTTTTCTCCTAGTGGTTATCATCTTCCAGCTTTTAACTGAAACATGTATGTGCTGTCTCAAAGCAAAAGATGTTAGAAAACAAAAAGGAAATGATAAAACGAGCACAAACGAATCATAACCACTTTATTGTTCTAATGTAGACAGGAAAGACAGGGTATAGAAGATAAAAGGTTGATATATTCCACAGCAATTTAGCAACATGAAGTTGATGAAGCTTTAATTGATAATTAAATGTACAACAGGACTTTGATCCACCAATTCAAAAAGAGAAAGAAAGAAAGAAAGAAAAGAAAAGAAGGGGAAAAAGAGGGGGTGTTACTATTTCAAGTTTACATGTGCTAATCAAATAATAACCTGACTAGCATTTTGGTTAGACTTGAATTTTCAGCATGTTGATGTGTATTAGTCTGCACACATATATGCATTTTTTCCACACGTTATATATGAATGTTGCATGCATGTTTAGGAATTAGGCTTGCTTATAGGGTATGACATTGCATGTCAGGGATCCATGTTGTAACCACCTAACTCTATCAATTGGTCATCAGCATGAGGTGCTAGAAAATAATCAATTAAACAAGCTTCAGCATCCTCCCAATAATAAAAATGCACACTAGAAGATGAAAGGAGATACAAGTTTATGTAAATGTCTCATTAGAAGAAAATAAGTGAGGTAAAGTCCTGAATCACAGGATAAGAATATCAACAGCAATGAATTACTCCAATATATATAAATCTAAAAAAAAATAAATGAGATAAAAGACACTATGTAGATTGGAGAATCCTGGTACCATAAATCCAATATTCATGTTATGTGTAAGTAAAATCAGCACATCCATAAGAATTCACTTCCAACAGATGGAGGTTGGAAGGGATAAGAGGAGGGCCAGCAAACCATATCCTGATCAGCAATATCAATCATGATATACATGTCAATTTATTATTCTTTACGTCTCAGCTTGATTAGTGTTTTCTCAAAAAAGCTTAGTCTAATTTCATAAACTCCATAAAAAGATCATAATGCTTTCTTGGCAGCTTAAAACTAACTGGTTTAAGAGCAACTATGCACAAATAATGATGATATCATGTTAGTAAGATTTGAGCAATACTAATACAACTTGAAAGTAGATACCACCATATTTTCTGCATTACAAGGTGGATTGTCTCCACATGTGAATCTGGAATCTTTACAATCTTCTAGCTTGTTTTCCTCGCATGAAATAACATGCTTTTCAACAATGCAATCAGAGTTCCCCACTTCGGCCAGTTGCTCACCTTCACCCAGAAAGGGAATACAGTCTCCCTCAACTACAGGAGGCTCTCGTAGTAATGAATTTCCTGGATCTTCATTTTTTGAACAGTTGTTCACTGAAGTAGCAAATCCAATATTTCTACCATTGCCTTCACCCTCAGTATCAGCTGGCTCAAGCGTTTCATCATTCAGAGCACTACCTTTTTGGGTGTAAGTAAAATGATTTGGCGTATCCTGAATTGTGGGACATTTAGACTTACACAATGAGAAATGTTCTTCCTGACAATATTTTGTGCCATAAATTGTGGCATGAGAACAAAAACCACATAGTTGTTTAGAAGGACCACCCCCTGTATCACAGCAGATTCTTTTAGCTCTTGCTTCCTTTTGAAGGCTTTTAGTCGGATTTTTGCACTTTGTACTTCTTTTTCTTGTGCTCCGCTGCTTTTCCAAGTATAAAAGTAAATCAGGATATGTATGACCATCTTGAATTTGAATTGCATGGTCAAACTTTGAAGCTCTGTTGTTAGAAATTGGGGATAACAAGTTCCGTTCTGCCGCTCCATTGACATTTGCAACAACCTCACGAAGGAGTCGCTGTACAAATGGATTTCTAAATCCAAAAAGCTGCATATCATCAAAAAGGCAAAAAAGCTACAATAAGCAAGCCAGTGTCCACAGTATGAATTGTAGTTTCCTCCATATGCTGCTGCATGGCATATGGCAACTAAACATAAGTTGTAAACTGACTAAAATAATTGTTATACTGTAATTCACCTATTTGGTTGCAACATAAAGTGTATGTGAAGCAATGTAAATATGAAAAGCTAAAAACAACAGAAGTATATTGATGAATATATTAACATAGGGATAACCCTGTAGGAAGACGAAGGACACTAAGGAATAAAAGAAACCCATAAAGCTAAGCTCGTAACCAAAATTCCTCATGAATCTGCATAACAAATCATATTTACAACAAGAGGCTCACGTAGGCTATAAATTTTGAAAGAAGCATCATAAAAGGCTTTTTCGCTAATAAAGCACATATGACTAACTGAGATATTTCATATTTGCATAAAAAATATAGAGCATGATCAGCATTTGGCAGACCTTCTTTCTTCCAGACTACCTAACTATTCAAGCAAACTAAGTTATGAGTAGTTCAAGGTGTGTGTGCATAAAATAGTCTACTGTCATGACATGTGATTATGTCCACTGGTCAAGAATGAAATAAGCCTTAAACGTCATAACCTGAGCCACAGCAAGTACAAATTACCATTATTTTACATTTTTTAGATTAGGAGAGAATCATAACACAAGCATTTCCTTCACTTGTAAAGATGTCATAAACAGTTGTCCAATTCCATCCATACTTTCTGAACCTGGGCAAAACAGTCCTCATAATGGTAAACTTTCTCCTGTATTATCAACAATTATTAAGAACACTAACATGGGATAGGACTCAAGCGATCATGTTAGAACTCACAAGTTCCTTATGCATGGGATTTTCAGGAACTGCTTGGTTGACTGATAAGAACAAACACACCACCAAAGATAAATTCCTGAAGATGGAAATGAATAATTCAGCATAACCTCATTTTCAGAAACCTAAAACAACAACTAAACTATAAATTCATCACACAGATAGTCATATGACACAATCCATGGTAGTGCATGGTTTGGTTGGGTAGAATTAAACAAATTATGAACAGGAAAGTATGCATGATGGCTTGTTTTTAAGGCCACAAGCTCTCTACTCATCTTAAATATAAATATAATTGTATAGATACTTGCCTCAACCCCATCTATCTTCGAAGAAAACCTCTTCCCATGCCAATTTTTCACTCTGGGACTACATTTTTTCTGAAAGTGCTCCCATGCAATATCAGGAGTCTGCCCAGTAGAAGAATCTCCATCAGTGGAAACCTGCAGATTGCAGAATATACTAAAACTTATAAGTGGTTTGTAATTATGTCAATTGAATGTACATCCATGCCTGACAACTGTCAGATATTTTAAATAGAATCTATTTAAAAAGCAGTTTTTTTTTTTTTTTTTGGACAGAAGAGGGTGGGGCACAGGGTGCAGAGGATATCTATATTGTTTGAAAACTAATGAAAACTCCAGAAAACACACCACAAAGAGAGGCCCTGTGGGACCTTCATGAATTTCCATCTTGTATATGTTCCCGCCATGAGTTCGAACAGCATGATAACCAACTGGATAAGGGTAGCGGTCTTTGCCCTACAAAAAGAAAAGATAATCACAACTAGCATAATACCACAATGCCAAACTGTATAAACAACTGGAAGCAGCCAGCAATCAGTTAGGAAGTCTAATTCGGTTGATTAAATAATTGATTAAACAACTCAAAGAAAAGCAGTGCAGTTTCAACTCATTAAATGAGTCAGGTTTAACTAACAACCATCACATGACCCACAGAAGATAGGATGAATAAATTATTGATCCAAAAAGAATGCACATATAATTCATCATGAATCATTCTTTTAGGACTTTAGCTCGAAGATATACATTTGTATAAACTGCACAAGGATCACTGATACAGTTGGATTTGGGACTGGTCAGATACAATCAAGTCCAGCTAAATCTAAGACCAGTAGCCATCCATGCTCTCCATCAACGCACGGGTACTAACATCACTTTATGCTTTGACTCACCATTTCAAGACATTTCGAGCCCCAAACCTTATTGGTGCCTCGCCTGTCAGAAGTTGTAAGTGACCATACTACAGCAATCCATCCGGTATCACCTAATCCTTTACTCATGCCATCTACCTATGTATGCATTCACCAAATAGATCTCATATTCGTGCTTCTTATACTGTGAATAGAATCCTCAAAATTGCTTAACACTGTTACCTGAACAAAGACAGTGGCCTTAGTGATCTGATACTAATACTTTGTTAAACACCATAATATGAAGACACAAATAAATATTATCAGAAGACCACAGCGATCAATAGTCAAGCATCTAGATAAATGAATAAATAAAGACGAACCAGCAATACAATTTGCAGAAGAACCTACTCCTACTACTTAATACTATTCTCCTTAAAAAGAAAGAAGAAGGAAAACAATCAGATATGTGCAGCTTAGCAGCAGGTAGCTTCTCAAATGATTAAAAAAAGAAAAAAAGAAAAAGATCTTTCCTGGATAGCACCAACAAAGAACAAGCCATTACGTTTACAGGGATATGATCAAGTCCCCCATCTTTTCCGATCCTATAACCTGAATCTAAAGATCCTCTCACCTTCAGGCCATATAAAATAAATGAAACTATTTTCGCTCAATCTCCTACTAAAATCGGTGCTCCCATCTCCCGATGCATATTTCCACATCAAACCTTTCCCATCTTAAAAACCAAGAACTCCCCCTCAATCAGTCATCCGAAACGTCTCATACTTAGTTACATGACCTTCAAAAGCAATCACGAACCAAAACCTCGACATCTTGACAATGCCTAGGGTTTATGAATCGAAATGACAGACCATCACAAGTCGAGTACAGAAGAAACCCCAGCAATCGCATAAGAACGATAAGAAACAAAAAGAGAGAGAGAGAGAGAAGATGGGGAGAGGGGGGAGAAAGTTCAAACCCTAGAGCAGCTCCAGTACTTCTTGTCCCAGGGACCGCGGTATAGGGATCCAATGGAGTTGATCTCGAGGTCGTCAGGCCTATCGCCGCAAGGATTCTCCATCGACGAAGAAGAAAAAGAGGAAAAATAGGGCACTAAAAGATCAAGGGAGGGAAACACGAAAAATGGTCGCTCCAGTGAATGGATTTTTCCGGAGGTGAGGATGACGAAGAACCTTTCCCAAGAACGGGATTCGTTTTATATTTTTATTTCCATTCGCCCGCCAAAAAGAGAGAAAAAAGAAGAGAGCGGTAGCAACTTATTACTGGATCTTTTCGGAGGTGAGGATGGCGAAGAACCTTTCCCAACAACGGGATTCGTTTTATATTTTTATTTCCATTCGCCCGCCAAAAAGAGAGCGGTGGCAACTTATTAAAATTTTATAAGATCCAACAAAATCGCCGTTGCCGGGGATCGAACCCGGGTCGCCCGCGTGACAGGCGGGAATACTCACCACTATACTACAACGACTGGGATGTAATGTTTCTCCCTCTAAAATTACTTGACAAATGACACTGGATTTACATCAACTGACACTAGATTTACATCAACCACATCAGATATAAACCCGGTGTGTAAAATAGAACTAACATCAAAACAAGCTACAGAATGATCCAACTCGGTCAGGATCAACATAATAAAGCCCAAACGTATTACACAGTGTAAAATGTGTTTCCTATACAATAATATATATGTAGGAATGCTGTACAATATAAAAATAAGTGTCGATGGCTGAGTAAAATAATTATATTTTATCAAATATGATTCATTGTTTCTAAATTTTTTATTATTAAATATTAATTATTTCTCAAATTTGATTATTTGTAAAAATTAAATGTTTGTTCGAGATTAAACCAAGCTTGATACAATTTTGAGTTAATTCAACCCAATTAAAGGTTATCAAACTATTCGACTAGTGTTTTTTTTTTTTTTTTTTTGGCTCTTAACCAAATTGAGACTAAATTGATTGTAATTAAATAATAAACAAATCAAGCCTCCCACCTTGCCAAGTTGACCTCGAATTTTTTTTTTTTAAACAACATTGTTGGATACCTGGAGGTTCATTTAATCCGGAAGAGATTAACCATAGCAAGACTACATGATAGAATGATATGTCCTTTCCATGCAAAATCAATCTTCTAGTTTTTTTTTTTCTTCTTTCCCACAAAATCCTTTTAAGGTTTTTATTTGATGATATCACCCTTTGCTGCTTGGGTAAAAGAGAGATAGGATGGGCATATGGTAAAAAAGAAGTATCAGCCCCTCCCAGTCAACAAGAAAAATAGAAGCTTTTAGTCGCAAAAATTTATTGCTTCTGGAAAACAAAAAGAGCGAAAATGAAAGCAAAGAATATGCTATCTCAGCATCAACCTATATATGACATTTCATTAACTTATAAAGAAACAAAAACTCAAATCAACAGCAAAACAAGGCAAGCTTTAGTCATGGTACTACACACAAGTGATATAATTAGCCATCACACAAGTAAAAAAAAAAAAGGTTTCAAACAATTTAGCGAAATGATCTTCAGGCTCTTTAATGACACAATTGATCGTGAAGGTCATGGTCATGATTGGCTTGCAGAACAATCATCAGTCTTAGTACGCTTTGCAGCAGGCTCATCTCCCTCAAGACTGATCTGTGAATCTTCCTGTGCTACCAGGTGAGATGGTCCTTCTTCTTCTTCATGACCAAGAGACTCATTGACAACCTGTGGACCCAACAGAGAAGCATGCTTGCTTGTGATCTTCCTGCCAGCCCTGACCTTAGGGCCCCAGTGACTCTCAGGATTTGGAAGGAACCGTGCCACCTTCTTGGCTTGTGCTTTGCTGAGCGAAGCAACCGCTCGGGCAAAATTTGCCTGTTCAACAAGAAAAAAGGCAGGCATAGTCATGAGTTTCTGACTTAAGCCTAAACTTTGTGAGGCTACTTTAAAAGAGTTCAACTGAAGTAAATCATATGGTCACTATCACATGTTAACACAGCTTTTCATATACTGTGTAGGTAATTAGAACTTCCGATCTCTCCATGGTGGTATCGGGTAGCAATTTGTTGTGTCAATAGTGCAGAAGTTTCTAGTTTTGACCAAACACAAGATCTTTGTTAAAATTATAAGAAGATCCATAACCTTCCAATGAATACCATTCCTGGCATTTTTGGCTTCTGGTTACCATCAAATTTTCTCAAAATCCAATGTGAAATAAAACAATAAACAGGAAGAAAAGAAGTGAAAGAAGCCGACAACCGCAAGGGGGTTATGGATCAGAACATACTTCCAGTTTTGGTTCTTTGGAGAGGATCACTGAACACGATTGATCTGGTGGCTGTGCTTTCACCGGATGATTCTTGACCTACAAATGATACACCCAGACTACGAATAAGTGAAAAGAAGAAGAAAAAATGAAAAAGAAAAAACACTATAAACACATCCCGATTTACATGCCATCCACAAAGATGGATAAAAAACGAACAATAAGAGCTAGCATATGACGTTGGAAACACTAATCAATGAAGACATTACAGCAAGAAAACACTTTGGGAATGCAAGCAAGAGAGTCCAAGGCCTACCCAGCAGCGCATGATGTCCCATATGACCTCCATTGGGGCATCCGTTTTGAGGCCCAGTGGATTCACATGACTGCCTGAGATGCGATACCCAGCATTGATCACTGCAGACCGGAATATGACTGCAGATGGGGAAGTACATTTAAGAGTAGCACACAAGTTGTGGAGACTGAGAAAGAGAGGAATGTCATGCAATTCCTGCATAATATAGACATTGATATTAAATGGACACTCACTTGAAGAGAGAGAGAGAGAGAGAGAGAGAGAGAGAGAGAGAGAGCAAGTTATAATAATAACAACATGAGATTCTTAAAAGAACCAATAATAAAGATCTGTCTGGCATTTCTAAACAGAAGCTAGCACCCTGCTAAACTTTGGTAGTGGTAAGCTATTCATAAGATGAAAGTGCACCCTTCAGATCAACCAATAATAATGGTGAAGTTCATACCTCTGATATCGTTGTTAGCACTGAAGAAATCTTATCATATGCAGGATATCTGTCCTTCATTGCTTTCACATTTGCTAAGATGGAAAGCACCCATTCCTGATCATGCATAGGAGCAGACCATATTGGTCCGCCCATGTTAAATTTCTTCCCGCAGTCACTGCACACTTGGGGAACCACAGGACCGAAACCCGGTGCAGATTTGACGCTGTTATTCTTGAAAAACGGCAAAAAGAAAAAGGAAACAAAAGCTATCAGTGGATAAAAATTTGACATCCAATTTTTCTGGTTAAAATGTCATCTCAAGAGAAGCTGAGATTTTATAAATCATAAGCATACCTTAGTGGTGGTCCTTCCAAGAGTTTGGAGATGAAAAGAATCACAACCAACACACTGATATACATATGAGAGTTTAAGAGGAGTGTCCTTTATTGCACTTGCAGATCTGTAAATTAGTTCATAAGCATATTACATTACCTGATTTTCTAGAATACATTACGTACATGGTATCCTCAGCAAATGACCAAGATAAACTGCTTAAAAAGTTTAAATCAAATTCTTTACTAGAAAATGAGACTCAATGCACACTCAAGGGAAAAAAGTAACATACGTGAATATCCGAACAAAAACCCGGACATAGAAATCCATCGACACAGAGAGGATGGGAACGATGTAACGCTTGTAGCGATTTGCATGGCTCTGCATCAGAAGGGAACATGAGAAAATAAGCAAATCTTAATTAAGTACCAATCAAATTAGCCAAAGGAAATCTAAAGATGGATACTAAAGTACCTCGATGCAGGCAAGGAGGATCCTCAATGCCATTTCATGGCAATATTTTGCTTTCACAGGGTAGCAACCATACCTGGTGTTCATATATAACAATTAGTATGTGCACTCAACAATGGAGAACTTATGTTTTGTTTGTGTTAAAAACCTCACTTGGAATAGCAGACCTCCCCATTGCCCCCACAGAGCACTGCCATATCAGTAGCTGTGCACATTAAGATGCCTCCATCGGCAACTGCTTGTACTGCAGAATCCAAGAACACAGAAGGTGATCCATAAGGATCAAGATCAACCTGAAAGAGCAGTGAGCAGAAAACTTTCAAATTAAGGCAAGTCAAAAAATACTCTAGCATTTAGAAGACAGATAATACTGATCTCTCGTGAAGAGATAGATTAGAGGCAAGTCACATTTCAACGTCGTTAGGATACCTGGTGGGGGGGGGCGGAGGGGATAGAAAGAATAGAAGGGACAAGAGGAGGAGAAAGAAGGAACTTTGGACATCAGAGAAAAGGAGAAAGTGAGTCTCTTCTTTCCAAAAATCCCCACTTCTGGGAATAAATAAAAAGCAGAATAAGAGAGAAATTTCTACTCTGTTTCTCTTCTCCTATTATCTAAACAAGAGATTTTGACTTTCCCTTCGCTTCTTTCCAACCCCAAGGAGGGATTTTCTAACTCTTTCCTCACTTTCTCTTCTATCAAAATCTCTGAACCCAAAAGAGAGGTAACTTTATATACATATTAAAATGAACCTGTTGCAAATGATTTTATTAAAGTTATCTGAAAAAACCCTTCATGTTTGTGCATTCTTTTTTTTTTTTTTTTTTTTTTGGTCACATTGGTAAAGCATTTATAAGAGGTGGGATTACTGTAGTGTAACACTGTTATGTTTATTTTTTTTAAACAAAATTGCTGACAAAAGCCTAAGCAAAAGTTTAAGCAATATTGGCTTTCGCGAGCAAGCCAAATCCCTTGTCTATGGTGATGGTTACATAGATCAAAGCATTTATGATTAGCTCCAAATTTGAATCATCCTGAAGATAGTGCTAGATTCCTGTGCATGCGAAGTTACATGCAATACAGACACAGCCATAATGCTGGGAAGACTAATTGATTGTAGAGAAATCTACCTATTTGATAATGCAATTGGAACAACACATCATAAGCATATTTTACCCAAATAAGAACGATAGATAAATAAATAGAGATATTTATAACAGACAAACAATGATTGACCATGAGATGTTTGCCACCATGCATGTCTCAAGTTGATCGTTCCAGCTAAGGGTCCTTCACATCCCACTTTCATGAAATCCTACCTTTCCACACATATTCGAGTACTGTTACTACCTACACTTCATGAAAACTAAACCATTCATTCACTTCCAACAAAATTAAAATCATTGAGCAACTAGAAAACAATCTGAAGCCTTAACAGAGTGAGTTGGTTCTTGATTAAAGTGAATTAGATAAACCTTGCATCACCAGATGAGCGACAAGAAAGATATGGAGAAATAGGCACGAGGAAAGCACAAGCTCACGCAATGGTCTATGAAATTAAGTGAATATCACTGGCATGGCATGCAGGAGATGGGATATACACATTAAGGGGATAAACTGAAAACTTCGTTTTACTTATACAAATCTAGCACCTAGCTTACTGTATCCCACATTCTTCTAGTGGGATTTAGATGTGCATGTAACAAAGAGTGATTAGTTTTAACAGAAATTGTTGATTAATCAAGGTAATTTTAGACAAATTTAAGCATTCCATGGCATGTTCATGAGTTCATCACATATCTGCCATTCTCAAACTTCCTCTTTTCTTTCATTTTACTGTATCCCATTATTGAGGCCTTAGGCTTTGCATTATGTTTTATTAGAACAAATATCCTTCTTTGTACTTTCAAATTTTGGATAGGATGTCAATGCATGACAAGCACGCAAACATGGTCTCCTTTTTGCAAGGCAAACTTTGCTCCCTTGCAACAAATTCAGTAATGATATAAGGGTTATGCATCATTCTTCCCTTTCACCACCTCATCTTCTTCACCTCTTCTCATCTTATTTCTTTTGCAATAAATGTTCCAAAGCTGATCGAGGATTGTTGCAGATGATAGAGAATCAAGGCCAGGCAAAACCTTAGAGAGAATTTCAACACTCCATTCTATCACCTTAAAATCAAAATAATAATCCTCTCTTCCTTCATCATGTTTCCTTAGCCATCATAATTACACTAGTCCAAGCATGAAATCCACTAACCCAAGACATAATCTACCAGATACGGCCAATTATACCCTCAGGATCTGCAGAAAAGTCTCTCACCCAAGGCCAACTACTGCATGCGTGTTTTTCTTCAGAAGCACTCAACAAATATATGAGGATCATGAGGTTCTTCACAATACAAGGCCCTGATTAGAATGCTTCAACAATGGAAGTTCATGAAAGTAACAGTCCCATGACCTCATTTTATTTCCTGATTAATATAGAGATCAGTCAGGAAGTCCCAACCATGAGGGCATCATGAAGGGCCTGCAATCATGCTAGCAAGTTCCTATTCATGAGAACATCTAAGGGATTACAGCATCACATCATTATCTTTACAGAAGCGCATGACTTATGAAATAAATCGGTAAACAAAACACCTGGATACCTTATCTGTAAGTTGCTGTTACGATTTGGAAATGTGATAACTCCCGGTGAACTAAATGGCACATTCCACATAGTGGAAGCAATTAATTTGAATTTAAGCTCTAGTCCACCTCCAAGTTAAGATCCAAATCCTCATTCGCTAGGGGTTTAAAGAGGGAAAAAAGCCTTTTGTTGAATTTAAGCCAACTTAGAGACATGCTTTAACACCCATTAACCCATTCTACTCATGCAAATGCATATTTCAAAGCTGATCTGAAACACATAGGTTGCCTTAAGTGCTTTTGCTTCTTATATCAATTCAAATCTCAAAAAAAAAAAAAAAATCATTTTTTATGATTATAACGCTTTGAAGCTCGAAACATGATGATATGTCTGGAGGTGGCATTTGTAAAAGCAACTATATCCTATGCTTGACTTGTTAAGAGTCCATGCCAGCATGAAGCAAGAACTCATGCAACTGATAAGAAAAGTCCTACTTTAACTATGTCACAAGAAGGTCCTATTATTCTAGTGTCTAGATTCCTTTTTGTTGTATACATTATATTCATTAATGTATTGATGTGGATGTATAAAACAAGTGAGATTTCCAATTAATGTCATCAAATTAGCAAAACCAAATAATCATATAGCTTATATTACACATTTAACTCAAAGGAAAGGTGAGGAGCTGGATCTGACAAACAGAAGGTAACCATTCAAAAAATAAAGAATGAAAATTAAATGATCATGCCCATTTAATGCCAATAAAATATGATCCCATGTTGTCATTCAAGCTCATTTTCTCAATTAAATTTCTTATTCATTGAACTCAGCATGGCACTTATTCTAAGAACTATCTGATCTATGGTCGTTTGCACCTACCCAATTATTTAAAAAAAAAAAAAAAACAATCACACTAGCTAATGTAAAACTCTATAACTCAACATATTAGCCCATTAAAAATGTTCACAACTCCATTCAAAAAGTGAACTTAAAAGCAAAGTATGAGTCGCAACAAATCATCGTTGCATTATGAACACATAATTACCACATCAAATTCTTTCTGATGTATAAGCATGTAAACTCGAGCATCAGCAAGATGAGCTTCCACTTTTGAACATGCCACAGAGCCATTAAATTTTATGTTTTTTTTGCAAGTTTCCACAGATGCTGCAAAGATAAATACTGTGGTTCAATATCCAGCCTATGCCCTTGTCATTGGTAAATACTGCAAAAGGCTGTGAAAAAAATATGGAGATACCTTTATCATTATCTAAAGCAACCACTTGTCCGATCCCATCTACTTCACGGGCATAACGCAGAGATCTTAATCCAGAAGCAGCCAAAGCCTGCAAAGTCATAATTATAGGAACCGAATAAGAAAACCCGATTCATATCCAAGAACGGTTGCAGTTTTTCCATGCAATGAATCTCATTGAGGAACTCCAGATGTGATGAATATGACCATACAAAAAGCCAACGGATGAATATATATGTAAAATTGGCAAATATAATTTTCTAGTTCACCTCTAGAACTTTTGGTTCCTTGAGTTCTCCCGGCCCTTTCCAAGAAGTGATCTTCTTTGATTCTTCTTTTTCGTCGAGAGACCGATTTAGCTGCACTTCACAATCTCCATTTACCTGTACATCTTGAGTGGTTCTTGCTTCCTTTGATGTGGGTCCAGAAGGAATTCCCTCAGATACCTTTCGTTCTGATTTTCCCTTTCTATTCAACATTGCAGCATGCTCTTCCTTGCGCTTCGCAATAAAAGTCCTCAAAACAGCAATAGACATATCTCTGTTGTTAATCTGATCACAGTCAAAGAGTTGCTATTGGTGAATCCAATGCCCAATGAATATGCTGCTTGTCAGTGGAAAAGATATAAATCACTGCTAGCATAACCAGCAGCAGCAAGATTATACAAATACGGGAGAAAGATAGAAAGTTCAAAATGATCATTTCCAGCATGAAAGATTATGGGAAATAATGAGGTAGAAAAGCACTGCAGGTACTGCAAATAATGAAGTGAACCGCCAACAATGTTACCCACTAAATGTGAAATACTGTACAGGATTAAAAGAAAAGTCTAAGTTCACTTAAACTAACTAGATAGATATACACTTAATCAGCTACTAAGATTAAGCATAAATGAAGAAAAAAGTGATATTCTAGTAATAGAAGAAAGACTCAATTTCTAGGTAAAGTGTGCCAGCTGTCCTTCCTGATGCATGTTCATGAAAAAAATATCAACAGTAGAGGTGCGAGTACTTATTTGAGGTCAGCTCCAAGCCCTATGTTATTCATTTTATATATTATACTTAATTTTTCCATTACAACCATCTTCAAGTAGGCTCAATATTGGGGACTAGGAAAAGTTTAACAGTTCTGTCTTTATTTTTTTTGATGATGAGATTCACATCACTAGACATGTTGCAATTATATTTAAGTGCAAACTAGAAGGAACAGGACTTCTGCATAGGATGAATAGAACCCAATTCCAAGCAGAGAAGCAGGAAAAGAAAGAGATCTGAAATGCATTTGATTCTTTTGTTGAATACTAACGTAATTTATGCCCCACCCCTTTTTTTGTGATTTTGAGCTATTTCATAAGTTTTCAGTAACCCTATGATTTAATATCACCTCTTAAATCCATTCTCATATCATCTAATGATCATGCTTTGTTCATTTCAACCCATGTCAGATGAAGCCACCAACTATTAGAGCAAAACAAGGATGATCTATAAATTGAGGATGTTTTTATCCACATGGCAATTTCTGACATGTTTATATAATACTTGTGTCTGATCTGTTACGAAGTCACTGGTGACCAGAGTATGCATGTATTACCTTGATATGTTGTCAAGATAAATAAGTAGCTAAATTGCAACAATCAACACGTTGATGAAAAGCTCACATGCCTAGGCCGGTAACCATATATGGTTGAAAATAATTTCCAATTCGTGTCCAACCTCTAAAACTTTAAACTTCATGATATAGAGCTCTAGTTGAATTAAGAAGTAATGTTCTCAAAAATAATTTTTTCAAACCAATGAAAATTGCATCCATAAATCACCTAAGAATCAAGGCATGTGCTCCTCAAGAATGAAGTAACAACTTAGTGAAGGGAAAGAACAAACAAGATTCAAGTGACAAAAGTGCGGAAATATATGTGAAACTTTCGATTTTACCGTGGGGAGGCTTTGATCTTGGGCTATACCAACAACAAAATGATATTTAAAAAATGGCTCCAATTAACAAGATAAGATTGTTCTTCTATGATTACACTTAATCCGTACATACCATATTCTTGCTTTTTACAACACTAACACCTATTTAACAAAAAATTCTGAGCAAAATACACTGTGCACGATAGATGGATCCTCCTAAAATCTATTTCAGGGTTGCCATTTATGTTTACAAATTACAATAGTACCTATAAGGCTTGGAATGGGAAAAGTCGAGCATCCCAGAGAATTGAGGGCAAGATATTTCCAAAGAAATAGTTTCCAATACCATAGCTTTATTTTGCAAAAGTATGAAAACTGAAAATATTGATAAAAAATATAAAGATAAATGCAAGCATGTGGAGTGTAATGTCCGAGTCTGATACCATCAGAGTTCCAAGAAAACAAGTAAAAATATTTAAGACCCATTTTATGGCATGACTCAGGATATTGCACGCCAAAAAAGGCCCATGAATGCTATATGAACATGGCAAATATAAGCATTTGGAGGTGAACATTTGGTAGCCTTTGGGGAGGACACAAGTTACTTTAAAATGAGTATGACAAAATGACTGTTAAGTACAACAGTGATAATTTCAAAAAAAAAAAAGCAATGGAATATTTTTAAGACAGTCAGAAGTACGGATAAGTACTATATTGGCTTGAGATGAATCCAATAGTCTCATTTAACAATTCCAATTTTTCTAGAAAAATCACCTGCCATAACATGCGGACTCCTTATTCCTTAACACTTCATGTTGTCAAGCCTAGTGGGTTAATTTCTCGGTATTGGAACATCATATTTCAAAATTCTGCCACCTATAGTCACTGCTTAAGTTTTCAAGTATCTGATTAATAACTGAAGTTCATAATTTGACACATAGAAAGAGGTATACTTGACGTTGTTTATGTATGTAGCAGCATCACGAAAGTTTTATGAACTAATGAAAAAGAGGATGGATATTATTTTGATGCATGTCTTATTGTCCTCCATGCCTTCCACATCAATTCATGATGCTAATCATCATATTAACCGTGACAATTCAATCAAAGGGAAGTTACCTGCAACTTTTTTTTGCAGTTATTTTCAGTTAACATTTAATGCAAAAGAATGCCTATTGGACAAACTAGTCATCCCAGCCAAATCGACTCAGAAGGGATATATACTTCATTGTCATATCAGAAAGTAACACACGGAATTCACAATAAGGCATAAATTTTTCAACTGCCTTGTTTACTAGAAAGAACGCTAGTCCTCAAGCTGTTTTCAGTCAATTAAACAAGAAACATCCTACCTATCTGACATATCTACAGCTAGAAAGGAGGTTTCTCCACAACAAAACCACCAATGTCGCCCAAATCCTATTAGTCGGTCACAGGATGTGGAAGCAAAATCCAATCATTGAGGATTTGTCGAGTAAAGAAAGAGAAAAACTCCTCCCAACTGCTCAAAGATCAACCAAAGCCAACAAAACCAACAATACAAGCAAAAAGAACGTGATCTTTAGTAATAATCGCAACAGGAAATACTACACAAAATCATTAAAAAAACTGAACAAATCAACAAAAGCAAGCGAAAAAACCAAAGGAATCGTAGACCCGCACCTGTGTCTTATTGTAGAAGACGCTGTTGCTGGAAGGAAAGAGGATCTCCGCCTCCCCTTCCTTTATGATTTTGTAGCCGTTGATCTCTTCTCCCTCGTCGCCCATGACGACTGGCTATGGGTTTTCCGTTTCCTCTCGACTTATTCGATTCAAATTTCGAAACTAGAGAGAAAAAGAGAAGATCAGGGAGGAGAACAGAGGAAAGATTCGGTTTTTATGGACTCTGCTGCAGTCCAAATGCAGCTCCGATTCCGAACTTGCGCCTGCGGGGGATTCCAAAATCCCAAAACTAGCGAATTTTTTGCGTAGCAAAACCGAAAAACTCTAGCTCGCCCTCTCGCTCTCTCTCACATAACCGGAGGCGGCCACTTCTGTTGTTTAAACCCTAGTTGCTGGGCCACGATCGAACGTATGCTCAGCGTGCTGCGAGCGCAAGGGTACCCGTATCCAAATCCATTTAAAATATTACTATCCGTATCCATCCCAAATCCGATTGCAAATTAACTTAAAAATTTCAAACCCATCCCATTAAATATTGGTATTCCCACCGGATACCGGATACCACCAGATTAACCCTAATTCATATTCATAACTTAACTAGCATATTTCCCTGCACAATGGTGAGCATCTTCTGTTTACAAAATATGTCACCTTTAAAATATTATTTTTATTTATAATATAATTATTTAAAACAATATATATATATTATTAATAGAAAAAATATGTATTTTATTGATATATATTTTTACTAGTTTTCGATAAAACATAATTTTATTAATGTATTGGTATATTATTTATTAATTTATATATTATTTTATTAATATATTATTAAAATATTATTTTTATTAATTTTTAATGTATTAATATCATATTATAGAAATTTTCTTTAATTTCTTCTAAGTTACAAAAAAATTCTCTACATAAACTTTCATAATAATTTTCTTTTAGAAATAATAGGCCGATCAAATAATTAGTATATATATTTTTTAAATTTAAATCCAAAACTTTTTTTCGGTAAAGACATGCAAGTTTTAAAGTATAGCCCAACTATCAAGGATATGCTTTGATGTTCTATTTATTTCTTACCTATCTAATATATAAACTATTCTTATTTCTTTTCAAAATACAAATCAATATTTTAAAAAAAATAATTTAATTTTTTTAAGAAAATATTATTTTGTTTAAAAGATATATTTTCATCCAATAATATTTATATTTTATAACCATAAATATCTTTTTAACTGGCTCCGCAAAAGTTTTTTCTTTTTTTTTCCAACACCATTGTATAATTTTTTTTTATGATTTAATCTTAGCATGAACAAACTATTTATAGCTTTGACGTTAAAGAAACAGTATTTATGTTCATATTAATTATTATTATTTTATAATATTTAAAATAGATCATTTTTTTTATAAAATTTTATATTTTTTTATATAATAAATGAGAGGTCCTTTTACATTTCCTTACTATATTGTGTGATACTGTAGCTTCTTGAAAGAGTGGGGTAAAAGTTAATGGGTGGCAATAATGATACGGAGGAAAGAAAAAATATATCTTTTATTTTTAGTAAACACACGTGTTCCTTATTAATATGCACATGAAAGGTAAAGAGATATTATCTTAAAGATCTATTTTCTTAGCATTAATGAAGTAGTATTTAAATTGACATTAATATAAATTATTTTTTAGAATTTAAATTAAATTTTTTAAATAGCAAGTGTCCAAGAAAGAGCTAAAAGTTCTCAAACAAATATAAATAGTTTAGATGAACGTGACCCATAATCAATATGGTAGGATTGAGCACAGATCGAATTTGGTCAGATTGAGAGAAAAATTTCATCTGACCGAATCCAATCAGATTGAAAAAAATTTAATTCGCTGCTGACTGTTTATTATGTATAAATCATTTTTAAACTGAAGTGAATGGTTTGTAGCGGGTTCAGATGGATTGTGTTGGTTTGGTCTTCAATATTAACCCAATATTGGTTTAAATCCAATAATGACCCACTTAAACTTATTTATTTTTTTTATTAATTTAATATAAAAAATTTAAAATTTATAAGTTATAAATTTTAAACTTATTTTTCAACCTGTATAAAATAAAATAAAAAAATTAAAGATTTACTCATCTAAAAAGCAACTATATATGAAAGCTTTCACTTTAAAATTATCTCAAATTGATGTACTTTCATTAATAATTTAATATTAATATTTTCATGAATCCAAATAGATGATGCATTATTTTTTAGAATAAAGTATTAAAATTTAAATGATGCCGTCCCAAAATAAAAGTGAATTTATAAAATACCACATCGATTTGGTTCGGTTTCATATGGTTTAAAAATATAAAAATAGAATCCGACCATAAATAATCAATTTTTTATAAATTTGAATCCGATTTCACCTGATTTGTATCTTTCAACCGATTGAAACCGATATTTTTTGAGTTGGATTGGATGGGCTTCTTTGAATTTCGATTATTTACTCAGTCGTCATGTATGGCCCCTTTTTCTGGCTCAAACACATGGCAAGTGAAAAGACATGTTGGATGCTTACCCAAAAAAAAAAAAAATGTGTTAGACTCCGTGAGTTGAAAATTTTGTAGCCAAAGAAAAATCATTTCGATCAAAATCTCCTAAATCTTACAATATATCATGTTTTTACCCATGTTAAGCTCTCAAAACCTCAGGGGACCAACTCACACCGCCACAACTTGCACAAAATCCCTAATGCTTGAGAAAAGACCCCTACTGGAACCCATGAAATCCCTCATTTCCCTCGTGTGCTCTCCTTCCCTCTAGATCTCTGAAAAAGAGAAGAAATGAAAAGAAAATAAAGAAAAAAAAACTTTTAATTTTTTCCATCTTTCATGTGTTTTCGTTGATTTTTTGTATGTTTTCTCATATTTTTTGATATATTTTTTCCATTCTTTTTCTGAGTCTCAATTGGGTGGGAGCACTGCCGGCCCTGGGGCGGGTCAAAGCGGGCGACCGCCCTAGGCCCCTATTTTTTTTTTTTGTCAGGCGCCTGTCTGTACCAGCTGGGGCTCATGATTTCTGAAAATTTAGCAGTTCTTTCTGACAGTGACAGTGGTGAGACCCTGGGTACAGTGGTGAGGCCCTGGGTACAGACGGCCCCAGGCCTAAAAAATATCAGGACCGGCCCTGGGTGGGAGGCTTGGAGCATCTAAATATGGAAGCTTAGGCGATGGCCAGGGTCTGTTAAATAAATCCAATACGTTATTGGCCTGAGTCTGAGTTTTGAAACTAGGTCCAAAATCTTATTGGATTTGGTTTGGATTTGAACAGATCCATATCCGGAAACCAAAAAGATGATCCTATTATTTGGATACATACAAACACATACGAGCACCAAAAGACAAATGGTAGAGAGTAGCGAAATTTTAACCATTGTATTCCATCAAATTCAGATCCACATAATTTGTAGTGATATTTTTACATTAATTTTGTTTAATGCAATATCTACATTAAGCTTGGTTATTGGAGGATCCTTTTGTCTCCATGTTGAGCTAATAAAAGTAATAACCAGACATGCGACCTTTTTTAGATTCAATTTTTTATAGTGTTTTGTATGTTTATTTTTTCATGTTTCATAATTCATGAGATAGCATTTTACATGCATAAATAATTTAAAGAAGACCAAAAATGCATCAAAATAACTTCTTAGATATTTGATTTCTATCCAAGAAACCTAGCCGGATACGCAACATTTCTTTGTCCAATATTGGTGAGTGGTTGTGAAGGCGGTGAGTGGTGCAAGACTGGGAATTAGCAATAGGGCTTGGTCTAGGGCAAACAAGTCCAAAAATTGTCCTAGGCCCGACCCAATTTCCTAGTGTGGACTAATGTTAAACGACGTGTATGTATCGGCCCATTGACCTCCCTATGCAAGGTCTTAGGACCTGTAAGTCTATATATCTGTGTTGCACTGTTTCAACTATGATGGTTATTCCATTACATTACTCTAACATTTTGACACTTGCTTGCTGATTAGTTAATGTGGTATTAAGGGGTCTTTGTGATAAAATTTTAGGAAGATGTTTTGGGCCCTGGGCTTAAGTCAATATGAGCTATGGATATAGGAGACCTAACCCTGACAGCTTAGGAATCCAAAAATTAGGGCTGCAGATTGATGAGGTCTAGCATGCCCAAGTTAACAAAGCTTGATGTATTCTATGACAAACTATACATGGATAAATTCTTAATTGGTCCCATTATATGGATTTGTCAGGTTGTTTCATGTGATATTTAATTTCATGTAAAGATGGTCCAAAGGATTTGGAATACTAATTAACTATAACAACTTTGCTTTTTGATGTCTAAATCATGTTTGATGAGGGTGGACGTTGGGGTGGGTTGGGGGGGGGGGGGGGGGGGTATTCAAAAAAGCGCAGATCCTCTTCGGTACTTAAAAAGTACCGTAGGATACTGTATATAGTTGAACATCATTCGTCATAAGATGAACGGCTGCACATACTCACGTGTGCGTATTAGAATATTAAAAAGAAAAGAATTTGTAAATTTCAAAAGTATTTGGACAGTTTGAACAGCTATCGATCTTATGATGAATGCCG
This sequence comes from Elaeis guineensis, assembly GCF_000442705.2. NCBI lineage: Eukaryota > Viridiplantae > Streptophyta > Magnoliopsida > Arecales > Arecaceae > Elaeis > Elaeis guineensis. The sequence goes on from NC_025994.2 coordinate 81,350,923, forward strand.
TCCAACTATGTACAGTATCCTACAGTATTTTTTGAGTACCATAGAGGATCATGTCGCATTGGAAAGCCATTGATACCTCAGTCAAACAAGACAGTGGGAATAATAAAAAAGAGAAACGTGTGGGATAACCTATCTCCTCTGCGTACCAGGGTCTTGAGCCATTTTTATAGATAAAGAATCACTACAGAAGGCTACTTATTAGCTTTTATTATTTGAGTCGGCTTGGAAATAAGGGTTCTGCTGAAATTGCCCCTTGTTAGGCTACGTGCCGGCCCACGATGAGCAGACCAAATTTAGGCTGCAACGCTGCTGAATTTAGATCATGTTGGAAAATAATCACATATGGCCACCCAAGAACGCATTGCAAGGATTCTATGAGGGCCTGCCATGGCCTGTGTGTTCTGAATTTTGACACCTCATGAAGCTATTGCTAGGGCATTATGTTCCGGATTTTGAGGATACCGGCATGGAATGACAGCTACTAGGCAAAGCGTTTAGCTTTTGATTGCCTCGTTCGAGTGACGGCACTAAGGCAGCTTTCTTCAGTAAAGTAACATCTTCGTTCTCCAACTGATATTGTAAGTGGATAAATAGGTGTTATCTATGTCGACAAGCCAATTATTCAGTTTAAATTCTCGCCACAAAGGATAATTGAGTCTTTAAGTAGATGCTTAGGTTACCTTGCAGATTAAAATGAAAGAAAGAGTCTAAATGCAAAGTAGGATGAAAGATTATAGGATATGCCTTGCAGGATAATATACCAATTTTGCCTCCATCTCAAATGTGAAACACCCGATTTAGGGCTTGTTTGGCTGCCGCAGCAAGCTATCCATGGGCGATACTTTCTATGGTGGGATAGGAATTATATTTTTCATGCGAAAGATGGATTCACCATCCTTTACATGAATTCATAGTTAGAAGTGGTAAAATATGATCCAATCTGTCAATCCGACCCATGTTCAACCTGCTATAAACATATTTGAGTTTGGATTAAATGGATTCGGATCGTAAACAAGTTGATCCATTTAATCTATTTGCTATTCGAATTGAGTTTAGATTCCAGATGTTTAATCTATTTAATCCATTTAACCCGTTTAGTTTTTGAATCCAGTTGGATCGGATCGGGTTAGATAATCCATTTAATCTGTCAATAATTTTTTGGGCGAATAAACCTGGAGGCAGACCGGGCGGCTAGTTTAAAATTTGAAATCCACAATTGAAAAGGCAAAAACATTCTGCCACATGGGCCACTGCTTCGACCCATGCGATCGATATTTCCTTCTCTAACCCTAAGCAGCTGATCAAGTGGCACCCCATTTCCTCTTTTTCTTGGTCGACTCCATTGGCCCCGATACCTACACTCCGCTCTGTTGCTTCTCCAAGTTGTATTGCCGCGTGACCAATGCCGCCTGCTAGAACATGACTTGCCACTACCAGGTCGTCTATGGAGGTGGCTTCTCCAGTAGGGAGTTCACTGCTAAGACGTTGACCATTGGTGATGCCCCACCCATCGAGAATGTAGCCATGGGATGTGGCTTCGACAATGAGGGCACCTTCATCACCGTCGGTGGCCTCCTCACCCTCGACATGGGGATGCTGTCCTTCCCCTCCCACTCCTTCACCTACTGTCTCATCGACCGTTGCATGCCTGGCACCTCCATTATCGACTTTGGCCCTCCAACTACCCAGCCTGAGGCCTCCACCATTACCACCAAGCTGCTTCACAGCAAGAAGGTTCGGACCTTCTACTACTTGGAGTTGACGGGGTTCAATGTCGGTGGGATGAAGCTGCCGATCCCGCCATCGGTGCTAGCAATGGACACGGATGGCTCTAAGGGCATCATCTTGGACTTAGGCACGATGGTGAGCCAACTAAACAAGTGTACAAGCCTCTAAACAAGTTAAACAGATCAGGTCAGACTGGATTAATAGATTATTCATTTAATAAATAGATTAAATAAGTCAGGTTAGGTTATCTGTTTATTAAACATGTTAGGTTCATGTTGTAAATCCTGACCTATTTAATAAATGGTTTGGATTCAGATTTGAGATTTTCTGATTCTCTCTGATTCGACCCACATCTAATCCGACCTGTTTATGGCCGATCCAGTCCGATTGCCACCCCTATCCATAGTTAAATTGTGCAATGGCTGCTTCACAATGCGAGATGAATGAGGTAGATTGGATTGTTTTGAGATATATGTAGCTTAGCTCTAATACCTTGAATGCGATGAGTCATTATTGCCTGATTACATATTCTAGCATCTAAATAACCTCTTAGGACTCATTTGGTTGACAGAAAGTAGAGAAGAGAAGAGGTTCTTTCTGGGAAGTGGACAGAAGATCTTTTATTTAGTTGGAGTTTTAAGAAGAGAGAGTGAAAAAAGTTCTTTCCATAGAAAGTCATCTTCCACATTTTATAGGAAGTAAAAATCTATTGGAGAGGTGGCTTTTGACACTTCCCATGGAATGAAAAGTGGTGATATTTTATTCTTTTTCAAAATATCTCTTTATATCAATGGCTAAAATTTTACAAAATATCAATGAATGCTTAAGATAAAATATTGAATAGTAATATAATATTATCCTAATATTTATATAAATATAATATTAATATTATAATATTTTTATATTTTAATATTATTTTAATATTTATGCTGATATAATATTTCTATTAATATTAATATAAATATTATATTAATATTTATATAAAATTTAAGAGAAAAAATATCTTTTTTTTGCTCTTATATCTATGAAGGATATAATAGGTATTTTATATAATTTTTTAGAAAAATGGATATTCAATCAAACATAAGTTATTTTGCAATAAATCACTTTCTCATGGTTAATCAAATATGTCAAAATTTTATTTTCAGAAAATAATAAAAAAAATTTCTCGCGAACCAAATGAGTCCTTGATAGTGTTTGAAATTGGTGCTTCCACATTTTCAGTCAAACCTGGGATAAACTAGGATTGGCATGATCTTAATTACCGGCAAAAGAAGTTTATTCCTATATTTATCCTACCTTTTTCCAAATGATGAAAACTATCCTTAATTAGCAAAAGTAACCATAAAGAAAGGACTTTTATCCTTTTAACCCAAGATGATTGTTGCTATGTCGGTTGTCCCTTGGTGCAATGTAATCATGACACCCATGAAAAGTCAAAAAGAAGATTTATCCCATCTTATCCTGTAATTTATCATAATGATTAATAATAATAATTATTCCAACACTTGCCTGCCTTATTTCCAAATCAGGCCCAAGGTTTTTCAAGCTCTAAACCTTCATGAGGACACTGAGGTGTAATATGGCAAGTAGAAACGGAGTAGAATAAAAGAGTCATCTCATCTTACCTTGGTATAAGGCACATTTAATTAGGAAGGTGAACTCAGGGATAACCAGCATCCATGGCTCTTATCCCGGCTTCTTATCCTCTTTAATTCCCGAGAAGTATTTACTTAACAAATTTTACCAGATGTCTCCTAAGAGACAAAGGCTTGGTGATGGGGTTACATGTGTCAGAGAACCTCAGGACCACCTCAACAGTTGTACAAGTCCATAAAACAGATCCTATTCAAGCAAAGTTACTTTAATATATATATTTATCATTCTATCTAAATAATAGCTTACGCATGTCAGCTAAACTATGATAGTAGCCTGGTAGATAACGGTTAAATGGGATAACATCATTCACTCCAAGTACAATTTTGCATATCCTTACTTATCCTATTTTATTTCAAAACCTATTGTATTTATCAGAGAGAACAATAAGTTATCCCTAAATTATTCTTCTGAACCTTTGTACAATTGAGAGTGAGAAGAGACAGGAGGGAGATAGGGTTACTGTACGGTATGAGTAATATTTTTGGATGGTAAGGAGTCACACTGCACCCACTGATAATGGGCGTCTTGACTCCTGGTAGGATGTGGGTGAGAAGGCTCACAATTTGATGTTTATTTCTTTCAATTTTACTGTCTTTTGCTATGTGATTGTCTGAGCTGCAACTTCATCGTGTTCTCTATTTTGCTATGATACAATGGGATCGGGCAAATCATTCGCATTGTATGAAATATAATTGTTTATCTGTGTTAAACATTATTTTGCAGTCTCGGAGAGAAAGAGAGAGAGAGGGAGGGAGGGAGGGTATGTTTTGTGGCTTTCTTCCTGCATTAAACGCTAGATAGGCTACCTTGGTCGTTCGGGCCTCAATTGACTCAAGAAAGTGGTTACAAGACAGATGAATTGCAGCAGGCTCGTGTGTGTTGGATGAAACACGCCTATCGCCCGCATGCAGGGAATCTTTACTGGTTTAAGCATCATGTAGACAGCTCTTGCCTGCCAAAAATATGTACGTATAACGTATCTCCCGCCACCTACATGGTTTTCCATGCAATCCCTCTTATTATCTGAAGGAGATGAGCTCGGTGCACTTGCACAACATTGGCATTTCTTGGGATGGTTGAATGTGAATTAGCTTTGAATGGATGGTATTCATTAGAATAAAATAGACAGTTTAACTTTTGTTGATGTTAAATATCTTTTTTGTCAATATCATACAAAAATTTTTTCGAAATTTTTTTTTATGACATATCCTTGCAAATATGATCAAAGACATCACCTATATCTTTTAATCTTAAAGACTCAATGACAAATAAAGAAAAAAAATTGAGATAGGTATCAAATCAACTTATCTGATAAAAGAATACATAGCATGCAAATATGTTAGGCAAAGAAATGCTATTGGATTTTGGTATTTTACATGTTATCTGTTTTCTAACCAATAATGTATGAAAGGAATTTCAGCTTATAGTAAAAGACTCTAGGAACAACCTATGAATGGAATTTGTTAACTCCTATGCATGCATTACATAATTGAATTTATGATCTGCATTCTATTCTAGTGGCCGCCACCACCAAGTTGAGTGAGAATTGCTAAGAATTCTAGAGAAAAAATCTAGATTAGAGACTTGAAAAATCATTTTTATAGATAAGGCTATAACAGGATATTGCTCAAGTAGGCCATTACCCGTTAATGGACTGCCAAAATAGATCTTTGGAAAGAAGGTCCATATGTAGCTTTATGCTTCACAGTACAAACTTACGCAAAAAATAGGTAAGAAGAAATTTTTGTTCATGCTAATCAGAAAAAAAAAACTGAGCGATTTGAATACATTGTACTATTTTTACATTGCATTACATTCAATTCCTACTTCCTTACTCATATTTAGGTAGTTCAATGAGAAACTGGACCCATCATCTTTGAATTCTTTTGCACAAAGATGTTATTAGAAAAGCGATTACAGTCATTTAGAAAGCCATTATAGTGAAAACTGTAAAGCCATTTAATTTTTCAACTTGATAATAACTAACTCTTGGTCATTATCCTGCAAGGTTGTTAGCATACATGCATTAAAAAAATCAAAAAAATTTTCTTTCTGAAGTTATATAAAAACAATAATATAGTTTCAATATACTCTTTCCTGCTATATTACAGGGTTGTCAGCTTCAAACAATAAGTCAGTAGTTACCTTATTGAAAGCAGCTAAACTTTCAATTGGGAGAGATACTACATGAAACAATAAAATAGCAAACCAAGTTAAATCAAGCAAGATGGTATGAATTTAGCTTTAAGAACTTGAAACAAAAAAAAATTGAGCAGAAGTATAAAATTTTTTTTACTATGATGATGAATATTTTCATCATATGCCTGTATTTATAAACATTAGAAGAACACATTTGCAAAAAATAATAAAAAAAATATTTATTAAAAAAAATTACATACTCAACTAAGTACTAAAATCATATTAGTAGAGGTGTCAGAAGATACTTGCCTATCTCAAATTTTGGAAGATTTCTTTATACACTACATTGGTTGTATTATATGAAATCTTTCCTTCATTATCACAGATTAATATTTTCAAACTACTTCGACTTCTAACTGGATCCATCATAATACAACTCAATTTCTACTTCCTTTCTCATGTTTAGGTAGTTCAATAAAAAACTGGACCCATCATCTTTGAATTCTTTTGCACAAAGATGTTATTGGAAAAGCAATTACAGTCATTTAGAAAGCCATTATAGTGAAAACTGTAAAACTATATTTAATTTTTCAACTTGATAATAACTAATTCCTAGTTATCATCCTGTAAGGTTATTAGCATACACGCATTAGAAAAATCAAAAAAAATTTCTTTCTGAAGTTATACAAAAATAATAATATAATTTCAACATACTCTTTCCTGTTATATTACAGGATTGTCAGCTCCAAACAATAAGTCGTAGTTATCTTGTTGAAAGCAGCTAAACTTTCGATTGAGAGATACTACATGAAATAATAAAATAGCAGACCAAGTTAAATCAAGTAAGATTGTATGAATTTAGCTTTAAGAATTCGAAGCAAAAAAAATTGAGCTGAAGCATAAAGATTTTTTTGCTATGATGATGAATGTTTTCATCATATGCCTGTATTTATAAACATTAGAAGAATGCACCTGTAAATAAATAATAAAAAAAATATTTATTAAAAATTATTACATACTCAACTAAGTACTAAAAACATATTAGTAGAGGTGTCAAAAGATACTTGTCTATCTCAAATTTTGGAAGAGTTTTTTATACACTACATTAGTTATATTGTATGAAATCTTTCCTTCATTGTCACAGATTAATATTTTCAAATCACTTCGACTTCTAACTGGACCCATCACAATACAACTCAATTTCTATTTTCTTTCTCATGTTTAGGTAGTTCGATGAGAAACTTAACTCATCATCTTTGAATTCTTTTGCACAAAGATGTTATTAGAAAAGCGATTACAGTCATTTAGAAAGTCCTTATAGTGAAAATTGTAAAGCTATTTAATTTTTCAACTAGATAATAACTAACTCCTGATCATCATCCTGCAAGGTTGTTAGCATACACATATTAGAAAAATCAAAAAAATTTTCTTTCTGAAGTAATATAAAAATAATAATATAGTTTCAACATACTCTTTCCTGCTATATTACAGGATTGTCAGCTTCAAATAATAAGTCAGTAGTTATCTTGTTGAAAGCAGTTAAACTTTTGATTGGAAGATAATACATGAAACAATAAAATAGTAGACTAAGTTAAATCAAGTAAGATGGTATGAATTTAGCTTTAAGAACTTAAAACAAAAAAAATTGAGTTAAAGCATAAAGATTTTTTAACTATGATGATGAATATTTTCATCATATGTCTGTATTTATAAATATTAAAAGAATGCACCTGCAAATAAATAATAAAAAAATATTTATTAAAAATTATTATATAACTAAGTACTGAAAATATATTAGTAGAGGTGTCAGAAGGTACTTGCCTATCTCAAATTTTGGAAGACTTTTTTATACACTATATTGGTTGTATTACATGAAATCTTTCCTTCATTATCACAGATTAATATTTTCAAACCACTTCAACTTCTAACTCGAAAAATTGCAACATAAAGCTGACCATGGCTAAAGATAGATCTTCTAAGATATAATCCAACATGAGAAAGAGATTGACCTTGACTTTTATTGATGGTCATAGCAAATAAAACTGTCAAGAGATATTGCCTACGTTGAAATTTAAAAGATAATCTTGAGTCTGATGGAGTTAAAATCATACGAGCAATGAAGACTTTTTGTCTTATATTACTGCCTGAATTAACTTTGGCCTCAACTACATAAGTGCCTAATTGAGTGATCATCAATTTGGTGTCATTACACAATCCAGAAAATTGATCTATATTTTTTAACAACATTACAGGAACTCCACATTTGAGCTTTAGACAATGAGTTGAAAGATCGAAATATTTAATACTATTCAAGAATTCAGGTGTGTGAATATCATCAGGGGTATTATGATTTTCATCTATTTTGCAAGTGGTGTCAGAACTTAAATATATTCTTTCCTCACTAGGAACCAACGTAAGCATAAATTCATTGACCAAGTCTACAATATCATGAGTGGGAGCAAGTATTGCTCTTTTTTGCAAATAGTTTGGATCCTTCATCTTCTCCAAAAAGGATGGATATGTGCTTTCTACAATGGTTGCAAGTAGATTATTTAACTCTTTTATCAAAAGATCATCTGGAATTTCAATAACTGCTTCACCATCATTAGGCCCACCAACTAATCCATCTCCAACACTCAGTATCCAATCTGAATTTTTTTTTATTTCATTTGAATCAGAATTAAAATCATCTTTTTTTCTGATGATGTTTGAAGTCCTAGCATGATTGCCAGATGAATCAGCATATTATTCATTCAAATTTTGAATCAGGAGAACATTATTCTTTTTTTCTACTTTTTGTTTAATATGCTTTATGGTATCATTAACTTACTTTTGAAAATAATTGAAATTTGCTACTATTACTGGCTCATGTGCCTGACAGTAAGTTCATAATTCAGTTGATCACAACAATTAGAGCTTTTGAACTTGTGTCCTGCATCAATTATTTAATAATATAAAGTATACCAGAAATACGCAATAGATGCTCATATGAGCTTACTCAAAATAAAATACCCATTCTTTTAACCATAAACATGCTTAATAATCATTAGTTGTTTTAAAATATTCAAAAATATCAAATATTCAAGAAAATTCCAATAGAAACACCTATGATTTTGCATATTTTTTGATAATAGAGCTAGACAAAACAAAATATTTCCAGCATCATTCCTTCTCTTGCTTGATTTTCTTCATTTTTTTGTTGCTTGAGAGTTATGCGGATAGATCTTCATCACCGATGCTTTCATTTACTCCTTCAGTAGACAGATGCTTCATCGATATCTTATTTGGAAATGTCACTTCTGCTTCGGATGAAACTGACTCCTGTTTTTAATGACAATAGGATTCACTGCACTCGTTTGACTAATAAAAAATAATTAAATTAAAAAAAATAAAGCAAGTTTTATGATAATAAGCTGTAAGGTTAAAGGATTCATCACCTTCAGATTATCAGCAACTTCGTTAGATGTAACATCTAAGTTTTCTATCAGTTGTTTACTATAGTCCTATAATTCTCATGTTATTTAGTGAAATTTATGGTCTAATCCACATTAGGAGAACTAATTTATGATGTGTCAAAGTCAATCTGTTCAGGCTGAAAAGTTCCAATGAATCTATCAATCAATTCTAGATTATCTATTATCTTGACAACTGGATAAATTTACCAACGATCCTTTATCTCAATGTTAGATTGCTTAATCTGAATCTTGAACAATAATTTTTTTTCCAGCATTTCATTTAGCTCTGAAGGATAAGTGTCATCAAGTCCATCCTGAATAGCATGTAGGCAAGAAAAAATCATTACAAATTTATAGCAATTTCAAGATTCATTAAATAGATGCATATTAAGCTGGTGTAAAAATAGACAGTAAATATTACCTCTACTATCCTATCTCTAATTTTAGAAGCAGCCTTTCTCAGAAATTGCATAGCTTCATGATCAAATATTAGAAATGAAGTAGTGCCAGTCTCATCACCCACTTTCACTTGAACCTTGAACCCACAACATAAGATTTTACATAAAACATAAATATGAATGAAAGTTATATATGTATAATAGATTAACACATGAAGAAGCATCTTACTTTGTGACACCAAAGGGATAAAACTTGTCACACTTCTCGCAAAAAAATCTTCCACCAGCTTGTTCCAATTTTTTGGGGCATCTTCTACAAGAATTGTAATACCAGCCAAACTTTGTATCTATTACCATTATCGTTGCCAAGGTGACACATGTGCAAGGTTGTAGAAGAAAAAAACTCTCAAAGCATATTTATTTATTGTTAAGTATGCAAAAAAAAAATCGACAGTAACAGTTATCCATTACATAAAAATAAAGAGTTATTAAAACAGTAGCTTAGTCTATGATTAGATATTTTTTCTTCGTCAGTATATTTCTTTAAAGCACAGTTTTCCCAACATATATAGAGGAAGCATCCTTGGAAGGCTTATTGGTGCTGGACCGACATTGCTTTTTGGAGTTACAAAAAATAGTCCGGATAATTTGGCCTCTTTGATTATTTTAAGCACTTTTAGCTCATTATTGCCTTTGCCACTTCTAGGCCTCCTTCTAGAGGATACATTTGATGCGATTTCGAAAGAGAGTGGAGATATTGAGATGAAGTACAGTTGAATTTAAAGGTTTGCTTTCTTGTCATTCAACATGCATTGAAAGAAATTTGAGTCAAAGATGCTGACCCTAACTTGTAAACTTTTTGTTCGATTGTAACTTCTTGATATATATCGCACATGTAATACACAAATAGAGAAGGAGAGAGAGATTTTAGATATCATAATTTTTATTAATAATTTGAGTTGCTATTTTATTTCATGTAATGGGCTCAACCTCTTAATGGATGTGATATGATATGATTCTAAGCTGCCCAGTTAGCATGACTGCGGCAAAAGTGATCTGACTGGTATAACTAATTTAAAGTTGTTAGCTTGGGTGGAAGATGGTTAGATTAATTATGAAAAAAAATGAATCGAGGAAATAATTTTTAGTGTAGATTCTATTTTGTAAATTCTTGATATGCAGATTTTTTGAAATTCAAAAAATGAAGATGGTTGTAGCAAATTCAAAAGATGAAGATGGTTATAGTCATCTAGCTCAAAAAAATATAGAATTTGAGTATCTCTCCCCTATACAATAAATGTCATAATACCATAACTTGATTACTTTAATAATTTATCAGTAAAAATATACCTCAACAGACTCAATAATTTCATCAATGGTCTTCATTTCAGTCTGATATAGAAAATCATCCAAGATTGAATAAGTTGATTGGCTCGATATTTGGCTAATCCTTTGAGAATAAGACTTTCTTCCATTGAAAAAGTCTGCATGTGAAAAAATATAATGCATATCTTAACATGTTTCTAAACTCATATTTTTTCCTTGATGTAATTATTTAGAAATAAAATATTGTAATTACTTATATCTAAACTCAATAGCAACCGCAACATCTGAATTGATCATCAATTTTATCCCAAAATAAGCATTCGATGTCTTAAACTTATCTGCAATTAACAAACCATAATTAAGAAAAAAAATCATATTTTGAGTCAAGAAATATTTATTTGACTTGTATTAGTAAAGTATGATTATTTAGTTTATTATAGAAAAAAATATTATACCTTTAAATATTTTAACACGACATAATTGTAGAATAATAATTTTGAGCCCTGGTATTTTCTCCACCATATAGGAATACATTTTATCTGTAAATTCACCCCATAAAGTACAAGATAATTTGTTCTTCTTGAAATAACATTGTTTTGAATGCCATTTTTTCAAAAAATCAAGCAATCAATAAAAATCAATTTTAGGATAGAAATGTAGGAAAATATATTCCAAAAGCCAATCGTCAGCCTGTTGATGGTTGAGCAATCTTATATTTTAATTGATTTGTTAATAAATAAAATATATTTTTGATATTTTCATCATAAGTTTTCATCTTCTAATGAACTCCGTTGTTGTGATGAAATCCTTAGGACTATTTAGGTTCGATAAAGAGAGGATTTATCGATTAGTCCTTAAAACTGTTAACGATCAAATGATAGGCTGTTAATAAGGACGACAGCTTCTATTGAGCATAGGTCACTGTAGGCCATATGGGTTGGTTGTCCTCTTAACCAAGGAGTGTGAAGATACTGGTATGGCATACAGATGAGATGTAAGGATACATCGTTATTGAACGTGACCAACTCTAGAGCATTCTGCTGTCGAGAATGTCTCTGATGGGATATAGGTATAAGTATCCCTTAGACCTGAGATCGTCTCAGTGACTTACAAGCAACTAACTGTGCTTTGGTACTGGACTAACTGAATTTCTAATTCAGTGATGGAAGGCTTCTGGGAATAATCAAGTACTTGCGAAGTCGGAGTGTAATCAAGATGGGATTGATCACTCCAAGAGTTGGAGAAGAATAAGTCGTTGTATTTCAATTTAGCAAAATCTTGGCTAGGATAATCAATCAGATGGATTTGATATTTTGAAATATAATATGGATAATCTGATCAGATTTGACAGTTGAACTCTGAGGTGTCCTATGAGTATTTTGGTCAAGGAGATGAATTATATAGAAACTATATCCGTATGAGTTCTAAAAATATTGTTCTACACATTCGACCTATCCGATCATCGGGTACCATTGCTAGATGGTCACTTCGAGTGATACAAAAATTTATTTTTGTGCTATCGGCTTAGGTTCAGACCTATGAAATCACACACATTAGATTTCATGATCTGATCGGATGGTTGATCAATGATTAAAAATCATTCTAGGATTAAACGATCAATATGATTGATATTTAATCTAGTGCAAGTGTTGCAGGAGGATCGATTAGCAATTCGATCGCTAATTGACTTAATTTGATTAAGATAATAGACTGAGATTAAGTCTAATTGAATATGACTTAATTAGATTTAATTTAAACTTGATTGGATCAAGTTCAATTAGTTTATTGGATAAGCCAAGTGTAAGAAAAAATTAGTCCTAGTTCAATTAAGACTTGGGTCAACCTAATTTCTAATTCGATTAAAAAATTAAATCTAATTTAAATCTAATTTAATCTGATTAAATTAAGTTTTTAATTAAATTAAGACTTATTTTAATTAAGTTGATTTGGTTTTGGTTTGATTTGGTTTGAGAAACCAAATTTGAACAAGTCATAGATTGAACCCTAGTAAGACTAGGATTCCACCTTGCGCCACCTTAGCCCCCCACGCCCACTCTCTCTTATTTTGTGCGACAAAACCTTCTCTCCTAAGCCTTCATGTATATCCAAAGCTTTTCACTCTTTCTCTTTTACATGGAATGTGGTTGTGGACCAAGTCAAAGTAGGAATTAGTTTGGATTTCAAATTCTATGAGATAGAATTTTAGGAAAACAAAACTCTTTCCTTATGGCACTGATTTTATCTAGATTTTTTTTGAAATTTTTATGGGTTTCATGGCACATGTTGTGCATCCTTTTCTGGTGGTCCATGGTAGAAAAAGAAGGAGGGGGCACCCAAGAGTTGGGCACCCCTTGTCTTGCCCTGTTTCGATTTTTCTTGACTAGGTATTAGACCTAGACAAGGATTCTTTATATATATCTTGATTTAAGATAAATTTTTTCTTAAAATTTTTAAGGATTACATAGAATTGAGGGACCTTTGGGGTGTGTAAAAATTAGAGAGAAAGAATGTTGGGGCGTGGAGATATAATAGACACAAAATTAAGTATCTGGGTTAGAGCAAAGAGAAGAAGAAGAGGGTCTTCTTCTAAAGTTGCTGGGTTCACCTCTTCTCTTCCTCCATCTGTGAGTTTTCTAAGAGTGTCTCACATCTAAAACTCTTTTTTCTACTTCTCATCTTTGGAAGAGTCCAAATCAAGAAGAAGGAGGCATCTGATCGACCATCAAAAAAAAATCAGTACAGTACTAGCATACTGTGCTGATTTCCTGGATCAGGACTTCTGATCGTGATTCGTGGGCTCGTGTGGATGACTCCTAGAGATCGGACATGTGTGCGGCTCACAATATCATCCTCAAGTCCGAATCAATAAAGTTAGAACATCTAACTTGCATGGTAATAGATCTGATCTATTATATTTTACATACATTAGATGTAGTATAGAAACATGTTGATACGATCAACATGTAGTTTTTGCTCTTTATATTTTAATTTTTAATTTAATATCATATAATAATCATGTAATAGAATCTTAAATCTAGGAATTCTCTAGTTTTAATAAGATAAATTTTGATTTATTTTAGTCTTCCGCTGCCTGATCTTGAAAAAAATTCAAGATCTAACCCTGAAACCCTAAATCTGATTCCTTCAACTGGTATTAGAGCCTAGGTTGTTTATTACATGATTATTTATACATGCTTAGATTATTTCTTAGATTAGATCTAATTTATAATCTGATTGTTAAATCTAAAATTAAAATTTTTAGATCAATCACGAACTGTAGGTTGTCCTGCTGTAAGATTTACCCCTGACAGTGCAAAGGTTATCCTAGTTCATATAGATCTATCTTTAATCATAAATTTGTTAGATGTGATCTAGATTAAATTTATAATTTATTAGATTTAAAAGATTTTTAAATCTAAAATAAAATCTCTTTGTTAATAATTTTCATGCAAAAAACCATTGACAGTTCTGCTGAAACCAGTCAGGCCGGCTCAGGGATTAATCGAGCCAGCTCGGTGCTGATTCGAGCTGGCTCTCTCAGCCAGACAGAACTGATACTCGGGCAAAACATCATCGAGCCAGCTCAACATCAATGAAGAGCTGGCTCAACTATCATATATTTGTCTGAAAAATTTACACAGTTTAAAGTTGAAAATGTTTCAATTACATGAACCTATTTAGATTAGATCTAAAGTAGTTTCATACTTATTTCACTTGCATTTTGATTATAAATCAAACATACAACTTGATTGGTAGAACCATATTATAAAAATATTTTACAAATATAAAAATTATTTTCGAAAAGTCGAATCCCAACCCTCAGCCCAAAATTTAATTGAGAATTAAGAAGTTGTTTGATTAGGTTCTAGGATTGTGAATTGAAGAACCTAAGACACAAACCATAACACTTGGGTTAATGGGTTAGTGAAAATTAAGTCCATTAATTGGGTAGACCTAAGGTTAGATTAAAGATGGACTTAATTAGAGAATTGACTAAATCTAATCAATTGTTGTCTTAAATTAGGTCAAAGATTCTCTAGATCAATTACAATAGTTGTAGTTGGTCAAGTCCATGTCTTTAATGAGAACCAACTAGACTTGATTCTTGGCTAAGCGATCTAGCATGAACTGTTAGGTTGATCTAATCAAAACTAATTAAACCAGTTGGTGTCTAAGGTAAATCAGATCGATGATTTTTAATTGGCAGCCCACTTATCTGACCATTTCTGATGGTGTCTAAGACAAGCTTTGGTAGATCCTCCCACCGATCGAACTTACCTGGCCTCTTGGTGAAATTATATTTTGATCGGATCACTTGACTATTCGAGCTGACCCATGTCAGCTAGGTAAATCAGTGTGACTGATTTAGGTGCTCCGAGACCAGCCCTTTTAATGATCTCCCTTAAGCTGACTTGGTGAAGCCAGTGGGAGGATCATGATAAGCTGGTTCATCTGACCTCCTCCTCTAAATCAATTAAATTTTTTAAAATTATTAGGTTCTTAAAATGAAATAGTTATGGTGATAACTGGATCATAGCCTCCCATTAAGTGGATGATAATGGATCCATCAGTTGGATAATCATTGGAGGCCCAAAGGCCTGGTGCTTATCGACTGATGGAATTGTCATTCGTAATATGATTTCTTGACTGCATCTTTCTAAATGATGGTTAGGTTAGCCAACCAAAGTTGGGCCTAATTATTCATTGGTTAGATGGGCTAAGTATGGTCATGTTAATGGTTGGATCTAACCAGACCTTTTCAGTGGAGGCTAAAGCCTACTGATTAGGGACTGGGGCAAAATTAAAATTACTAAAAATTATTTAGAGAAATAATTGGTTATGAATCTACCCTTAGATGTACATGGGTTGGCCAACCAAAGTTAGGCTTGTGTGCTATCTAAGTGGATTCTAGTACCCACTAAGAAACTAGGATAATTTTTCGAATTGGAGGTAGAGGCTACCAATTCGAATAAAATAATGAAAGAAACTTTTTGATTAAAGTCCAAATCTTTAGGTTTAATGAATCAATTACTAATTAGGTTATGATTTTCTTTGTGCAGATATGGCCACTTCCCTATCGCTTCGTTCATTGTTGGACCATGATAAGTTGGTGGGACCCAACTTCGGTAGCTGGTACCGAAAGTTGAAGATAGTCTTGGAACATGAATGGATCCTATATATGATAACGGATCCTGCACCTGAGGAGCCAGCTGCCAATGCACGTGGAACAGTCAGAGATACTTACCAGAAGTGGTTCAGTGATTAGATCACGGTGCGCTACATCATGCTGGCTGCCATGAGCAACGAGTTCAATCACAGATTTGAGATGGCTCAGTCAAAGGACATGCTTCAAGTGTTGGAGGGTGCCTTTGGTACACTCGATGATGTGGAGAGGCACAAGACTAGTTGTGCCATCTTCAATGCCAAAATATGGGATGGTACCTCTGTCACTGATCATGTATTGTACATGATCGAGTTGATGGAGCATTTGAGCAAGCTCGGCTTTCCCTTGCATGAGCAGCTTGGGAAAGATGCAATACTGAACTTGCTGCTCAGGTCTTATCTCCCATTCCTCACTCATTATAGAATGACAAAGCCTGAAGTAAATTATCATGGATTACTGGGGTTGCTTCAGAACTTTGAGAAGGATCACCAACTCAACAAGGCGTTGGTGAACTTAGTGGGAGGTTTGTCTTCTGGTTCTTGACCCTTTAAGAAAGGGAAGAAGAACAAGAAGAAGAAAGTGAAGAAGGTGCAAGTTCAGGCTGGGACATCAGTGCAGGGCCAGACCAGAAAGATCAAGTCCGATAAGAGTCAAACTGAATGCTTCTTTTGCAAGAAGCGGAGGTACTAGAAGAGGAACTATCCTCAGTATATTGCCTCCCTGGACCCAAACAGGTAGAGAAAGAAGCAAGTTGTTGCTGGACAAGGTATTTATATGATAACTTCTTGCAATTTCTCTATTTGTGATATAACTGACTGGGTATTGGATACCGGTAGCCCTTACCATATTTACAACTCGTTGCAGGGGTTGCAAGTCAGTAGGAGATTCGAGCAAGGCGAGAGATTTCTGAACGTTGGAGATGGAAGACCAGTTCCAGTTCTAGCATTAGAAATCTTGAAACTTATATTTGAGTCCCATACTGTTGTTCTTAATGATTATCATTTCTGTCCCAATTTTTTTTTAAATGTTACTTCTGTAGGCCTTCTGGCCAAAAATGATTATGAAATTTCAATAAAGAAATAAGTTTGTAATATCATTATGAATGGTGTTACTATTTTTTGTGGATATTTGAACAATGATGTGTATATATTATCACAACCTGTTAACGTAGTCTATTCTACTGGCAAGCACCCTAAATTAGATAGTGTATCAGATATCTACTTATGGCACTATAGGCTAGGTCATATAAACAAGAACAGGATAAACAGATTGACTCAAGAGGGAATCCTCGAAGTTAGTGATTGTGAATCACTTCCAACCTGTGAGTCCTATCTTCTTGGTAAAATGATCAAGTCACCTTTTACTGGAAAAGGTGAGAGAGCTACTGAGCTCTTGGGCCTAGTACATACTGATGTATGCGGGCCCATGAGCACAAGTGCTAGAGGTGGATATTTCTACTTCATCACTTTTACGATTGATCTATCCAGATATGGATATGTCTATCTGAAGAAACATAAGTCGGATTCATTTGAAATATTCAAACGATTCCGAAGTGAAGTAGAAAAATAAACTGAGAAGAGTATTAGAACTCTTCAGTCTGACCGAGGAAGGAAATACCTTTTTGGTGAGTTTCTCACATATCTAGGAGAGAATGAGATTCTCTCCCAATAGACTCCTCCAGAAATACCACAGCATAATGGTGTATCTGAAAAAAAAAATCGGACTCTGTTAGACATGGTCTGATCCATAATGGATTTTACCAGCTTGTCGATATCCTTCTGAGGATATAAACTCGAATCGTCCTGTTATCTGTTAAATAGGGTTCTAAGTAAGTCTGTAATTAAGACTCTATATGAGATATGGACAGGACGTAAGCCAGCACTTTCACACCTTAGGGTCTGGGGGTGCCTGGTCTATGTCAAATGGTTAGTTACAGATAAACTTGGACCTAGGTATGACAAATGCACATTCATAGGGTACCCCAAAGAGATCAAAAAATATTTTTTCTATCATGCTGATGAACAAAAGGTGTTCGTCAACCTTAAGGCAACCTTTTTAGAAAAGAAGTTCCTTGGTGAAGGAACCATTGCCTCTAAGGTTGAATTTGAAGAAGTTCAACAGGTAAAAGGACCGACACCAATAGCTGAACCTGAGTTGGATTTGATTAGATCAGATCCGAAGTTCAATGAACCTGCACCATTAAGATGATCTGGTAGAGTACCGCATCAGCCAGACAGATCTATAATTTTTTGGTCCAGGACGGTGATCCCATCGAATTTGATGAGAACGATAAGGATCCGATCACCTATATGGATGCAATGCAGAGATCTGATTTTGAGAAATGACTTGAAGCCATGAAATTCGAAATGGAATCTATGAAAGTCAATGATGTATGGACATTGGTTGACCCACCTGAAGGGGTTAAACCCATTGGGTATAAATGGGTCTTCAAAAGGAAAAGGGGCACAGATGGAAAGGTAGAGACCTATAAAGTCCGTCTGGTTGTGAAGAGGTATCGTTAATATTATGGTATTGACTATAACAAGACATTCTCTCCTATGACAATGCTCAAATCTATTCGGATAATGCTTGCAATAGCTGTCCATCTGGATTATGAGATCTGGCAGATGGATGTAAAGACAGCTTTCCTGAATGGAGAACTGACCGAAGAGGTGTATACGATACAACCTGAGGAGTTTACATCCACAAATGAGTCCAAGGTGTGCAAGCTTCAGAGATTCATTTATGGATTGAAGCAAGCTTCTCAGAGTTGGAACATACGTTTTAATAAGGTGATCAAAACGTATGGCTTCGTTAAGAACGGAGAAGAGCCCTGCATCTATAAATGGGCAAATAGTCCAGTTGTGGTATTCCTTGTCTTATACGTGGATGACATTCTCTTAATCGGGAATGACATCCCCGCACTACAGGGAATAAAAGTTTGGTTGTCATCGCAGTTCTCTATGAAGGACTTGGGTGAAGCATCCTACATCCTAGGGATAAAGATCTATAGGGATAGATCTAAAAGGATGCTTGGATTATCCCAGTCTATGTACATAGAAACTATACTGAAGAGGTTCAGCATAGAGAATTCCAAGAAGGGCTATCTACTGATAGGCTATGAAATTTCTCTCTCTAAGAAAGATTGTCCGACAACTCCTAAAGAGAGAGAGCGTATGAGTAGAGTCCCATATGCTTCGGCCATGGGATCTATCATGTACGCCATGACATGTACAAGACCAAATGTGGCATACTCACTAGGAGTAGTGAGTACATACCAATCTGGTCGTGAAGAAAATCACTGAAAAGTGGTTAAAGCCATCCTTAAATATTTGAGAAATACTAAGGACTAATGGTTGGTTTATGATGAGTCAGATTTGAAACTTGTGGAGTTCATAGACTCCAGCTTTTAATCTGATCATGATGATAGTAGAAGCATATCGGGTTATATCTTTACTTTAAATGGTGGAGCCATCTGCTGGAAGAGTTTCAAGCAGCATACTGTGGCAGATTCTGTTTATGAGGTAGAGTACATCGCAGCATCGGATGCCTTGAAAAAAGCTGTGTGGCTGAGAAAATTTATTACCAAGCTCAGAATAGTACCCTCCCTCGATGGTCCGATCCTGCTCTTCTGCGACAGCACTGGTGCCATAGCTCGGACAAAGGAACTCAAAGCACACCAGCGGACGAAGCACATTTTGCACCGCTTTCACCTGGTCTGGAAGATCGTAGATCGAGGTGACGTCGACCTTCAGAAGATCGACAGAAAGGAGAACCTGACTGACTCCTTCACTAAAGTTCTGACGATAAAGGAGTTCGGCAACCATAAGTCGAAAATGGGTATTAGATACTGTGCTGAGTGGCTTTAGGACAAGTGGGAGTTATTGAAAAATATGTCCCAAAAGTCAATCGCCAGCCTGTTGACGGTTGAGCAACCTTATATTATAATTGATTTATTAATAAATAAAATATATTTTTGATATTTTCATCATAAGTTTTGATCTTCTAATGAACTTCATTGTGATGAAATCCTTAAGACTATTTAGGTTCGATAAAGAGAAAATTTATCGATTAGTCCTTAAAACTGTTCACGATCAAATGATAGGCTGTTAATAAGGATGACAGTTTCTATCGAGCATAGGTCGCTGTAGGCCATATGGGTTGGTTGTCCTCTTAATTGAATGTGGAGACACTGGTATGGCATACAGGTGAGATGTAAGGGTACATCATCATTGAACGTGACCAACTCCAGAGCATTCTGCTGTCGAGAATGTCTCTGATGGGATATAGGTATAAGTGTCCCTTAGACCTGAGATCGCCTCAGTGACTTGCAAGCAACTCACCATATTTTGATACTGGACTAACTGAATTTCTAATTCAGTGATGGAAGGCTTCTGGGCACAGTCAAGTACTTGTGAAGTCGGAGTGTGATCAAGATGAAATTGACCACTCCAAGAGTTGGAGACGAAATTCACCACTTCAATTGCTAATTGACTTAATTTGATTAAGCCAATGGATTGAAATTAAGTCTAATTGAATATAATTTAATTAGATTTGATTTGGGCGTGATTGGATCAAGTCCAATTGGTTTGTTGGATAAGCCAAGTGCAAGGAAAAACTAGTCCTAGTTCAATTAGGACTTGGGTCAATCTAATTTGTAATTCGATTAAAAAATTAAATCAGATTTAAATCTAATTTAATCTAATTAAATTAGGTTCTTAATTAGATTGATTTGATTTTGGTTTGATTTGGTTTGAGAAACCAAATTTGAACAAGTCATAGATTGATTGTCCGGTCTTGCTCTACTGCGGTAACACTGGTGCCAAAGCTCAGGAAAGAAATCCAAAGCACACCAGTGGACGAAGCACATTTTGCACCGCTTTCACCTGATTCGAGAGATCCTGGATCGAGGTGACGTCGACCTTCAGAAGATTGATGGAAAGGAGAACCTGACCGATCCCTTCACTAAAGCCCTGACGATAAAGGAGTTCGACAACCACAAGTCGAAGATGGATATTAGATACTGTGCCGAGTGGCTTTAGGACAAGTGGGAGTTGTTGAAAAATATGTCCCAAAAGTCAATCGTCAGTCTGTTAACGGTTGAGCAACCTTGTATTGTAATTGATTTATTAGTAAATAAAATATATTTTTGATATTTTCATCATAAATTTTTATCTTCTAATGAACTCCGTTGTTGTGATGAAATTCTTAGGACTATTTAGGTTCGATAAAGAGAAAATTTATCGATTAGTCCTTAAAACTGTTCACGATCAAATGATAGGCTGTTAATAAGGACGACAGCTTCTATCGAGCATAGGTCGCTATAGGCCATATGGAATGATTGTCCTCTTAACCAAAGAGTGTGAAGATACTGGTATGATATATAGGTGAGATGTAAGGATACATCTTCATTGAACGTGACCAACTTCAAAGTATTCTGCTGTCGAGAATGTCTCTGATAGGATATAGGTATAAATGTCTCTTAGACCTGAGATCGCCTCAATGACTTACAAGCAACTCACTGTGCTTTGGTACTGGACTAACTAAATTTTTAATTTAATGATGGAAGGCTTTTGGGCTCAGTCAAGTATTTGTGAAATCAGAGTGTAATCAAGATGGGATTGATCACTTCAAGAGTTTGAGAAGAATGAGTTGTTGTATGTTAATTTAGCAAAATCTTGACCAGAATAATCCATCAGATAGATTTGATATTTTGAAATACAATGTGGACAACCTGATCAGAGTTGACAGTTGAACTCTAAGGTGTCCTATGAGTATTTTGATCAAGGGGATGAATTATATAAAAACTATATCCGTATGGTTCTAAAGATGTTGTTCTACACATTCGACCTATCCGGCCGTCGGATACCATTGCTAGATGGTCACTTCAATTGGTACAAAAATTTATTTATATATTACCGACTTAGGTTTGGACCTATGAGATCACATACATTAGAGTTCATGATCTGATCGGATGGTTGATCAACGATTAAGAATCGTTCTAGGGTTAAACGATCAATACGATTGACATTTAACTTAGTACAAGTATTGCAGGAGGATTGATTAGCAATTTGATTGCTAATTGGCTTAATTTGATTAAGTCAATAGATTGAGATTAAGTCTAATTGAATATAATTTAATTAGATTTGATTTGGGCTTGATTGGATCAAGTCCAATCAGTTTATTGGATAAGCCAAGTGCAAGGAAAAACTAGTCCTAATTCAATTAGGACTTGGATCAACCTAATTTTTAATTTGATTAAAAAATTAAATCAGATTTAAATCTAATTTAATCTGATTAAATTAAGTTCTTAATTGGGTTAAGACCTATTTTAATTAGGTTGATTTGATTTTGGTTTGATTTGATTTGAGAAACCAAATTTGAATAAGTCATAGATTGAACCCTAGTAAGACTAGGATTCCACCTTGCGCCACCTTAGCCCCCCACGCCCACTCTCTCTTATTTTGTGCAACAAAAACTTCGCTCCCAGGCCTTTACACACGTCCAAAGCTTTTCACTCTTTCTCTCTTACATGGAATATGATTGTGGACCAAGTCAAAGTAGGAATTAGTTTGGATTTCAAATTCTATGAGATAGAATTTTAGGAAACCAAAACTCTTTCCTTATGGCACTGATTTTATTCAAATTTTTTTTGAGATTTTTGTGGATTTTATGGAATATATTATGTGCCCTTTGCTGGTGGTCCATGATAGAAAAAGAAGGAGAGGGCGCCCAAGAGTTGGGCACCCCTTGTCTTGCCCTGTTTGGATTTTTCTTGACTAGGTATTTGACCTAGACAAAGATTCTTTATATATCTTGATTTAAGATAAATTTCTTCTTGAAATTTTTGGAGATTATAGAGCATTGAGAAACCTTTGGGGCATGTGAAAATTAGGAAGAAAGAGTGTTGGGGTGTGGAGATGTAATAGACACAAAACTAAGTGTCTGGGTTAGAGCAGAGAGAAGAAGAAGAAAATCTTCTTCTAGGGTTGCTGAGTTTACATCTTTTCTTTCTCCATCTGTGAGTTTTCTGAGAGTGTCTCACATCTAAAACTTCTTCTCCTACTTCTCATCTTTGAAAGAGTCTAAATCAAGAAGGAGGCATTTGATCGACCATCGAAGAAGGATCAGCATAGTATTAGCATATTGTGTTGATTTTCTGGACCAGAACTTCTGATCATGATTCGTGAGCTCATGTGGATGACTCTTAGAGATCGGATGCATGTGCGGCTCGCAACATCATCCTCAAGTCTGGATCAGTAAAGTTAGAACGTCTAACTTGCAGGATAATAGATCTAATCTATTATATTTTACATGCATTAGCTGTAGTATAGAAACATGTTGATATGATCAACATGTAGTTCTTGCTCTTTATTTTTTAATTTCTGATTTAATGCCATATAATAATCATGTAATAGGATCTTAGATTTAGGAATTTTTTGATTTTAATAAGATAAATTTTGATTTATTTTAGTCTTTCACTGCCTGATCTTGAAAAATTTCAAGATCTAATCCTGAAATCCTAGATCCGGTTCCTTCAAGAAATATTAATATCAGCCACATTATTGCAAGATACTCTAAGTCCTCAAGCAAAATATCCATTCTTCGAATTTTTTTTCTTTCAGTTCCACTCTCAATTATAACGCCTTTCCCAACAACCTCACCAATAACATCTGTAGGAGTATGAGATAGTAATTATTAAGAACATAAACATATGTTCTAAGACTTTACTACAATAATCATGAAAACTTACCAACAAAATATGTCTCATCTTTTGCTAAAATAATTTCAGCAAAAGGCACAAATACAAACCCATCTCTTGGAATGTTGGCATGAGCACATACAAGCACAGAGATTTTTGTCATAAAGTTCAACATGTACTTATGCTTTGTTGTTCTATACTTGCCATTGTTATATCCAACAATAAAGTTAGACATCACATAGTCCACACCTTCTTTCAGGATTGATTTGAACATGCTCAACAGCTGTCGTTTGATTGTGGCATGTATCTTCCCTTTCTAATGACATAATATAGAATACCAAATTATGTGACAATCTCAAGAAAAAAAAAATTGATAATGAAAGAAGGGCCAATCAACAAAATACCCTTTCATCCATAACAACCATCTCAACTTTATTGATTTCAACAGGATTAACATATCTTGGCACTTCCCACAATCGAATGATCTGAACCTTTATTCTCCAATCAGTTTTGTGATCAACATTAATTTGATCAGTAAAATCAATTTTGAATGCCATTGTTCCTCACCTAGCAAAAAAAAATTTCAAAAAAAAAAAGAGTTTAGCGAATAAATGACAGGAACATGAGTGGGAACTGAAGAAAAAAAGTTTAGAGGTTAGATAATAGATGACTTAAGATAAAAGATATTATCAGCTAATCACTATAAAAAATCATCTTAGATTTATGTGTGTGAATTTTATGTGTGAATAAAATTTTGTGTGTGGATTTTATGTCTTGGATGTAGCCACAGGATGTCTCTTAGTCTAGTGTTAAGCATAGGTTTATCATTACAAAGCCATATAGTTCAATCTAGAACACTATTAAAAGTTTTAAATGATCAGGTTTGAGGTTGATTTATAAAACTTTATAAGGTTATTACTCTGTGTGTCAGAACAAAAGGTCATAAACAATCTCACAGAAATAGATTCTCGGAGCAATGGCTCATACCTTAAATACCAAACAATAGGGAGAAAGGGTTATCTCAAAATAAAAAGAACGTAAAGAAAAAAAGAAGAAGAAAGGAAAGTGAAAGTAAGAAAGAGAAGAAGAAGAAAGACTTGGGTGAAGTCATCAGTACCTGGAAATGAGGAGGAACAATTATAGAATGACGAGGGTAAGTGAAAGAGAAGCTCTTATTTAAATAGAGATTGAAACTTGAAGTTTTTTTATTTTTATTTTTATGGGTTGATTTCTATCTGCTGTTTTAATGATATCTTTATGCATTTTTCAATGTGATCATGTTACTTCCAATGACATTGCAGCATTTTAGGTATAGTCAAAATATTCAAATTTGAGAATAGCATTCTTGTTACAGAGATACGTGATCTACAATTATTAACTTGACTGAATAATAAATATAGTTATTATTGCACAAAGAAGCTTATTCTTTTGTTATAGAGATTCGTGGTCTACAGCTATTAAATCAAGTGCTATTGTTATTAGTTGCATGGGTTGGTGTGCTTTCACAGCAGAGTTTAAAGTAGGAGCAAAAAGAAAAGGTCATAGCTTTCCAAGGAATGGCTTCCAATTACTTTATTATTTTTTTCCTGTGAGAACTTCTAAAATAGCCTTAGAGAGGCTATTTATTAATTATTTTCTGTGATCACTCCTAAAATAGCCTTAGACGTGCTATGGTTGCTGGTATATGATTTAAGTTGAATCCAAATTTCTATGAGTGTTTTGGGCCCCTGGGAAAGCTTTATGCATTTAGACCCAAAATTCAAATAATAAATGTCATTATCTACAGGAAAACATGATCTAAAGCTATTAACTTGACCAAATAATAAATGTCATTATCTACATTGCCAAATGTCAAATGCTAGTGGGCTTAATCAAGACTATAGCTTCTATTATGTAAAGAGTTTACAGAGCTGCAATTTTTAGAGGAAAAAAAAATTATCAAAGAATGACAAGTGACAGTCATTTAGACCAGACTATCTTACTTTTTATATATATAATAGATAATAGATAATATATAATAGATAATAGATGAGTAATCTCCACTGAGTTGAAAAAATTAAGGTCATGTAGCTTTGATGATTTGCATGGCCAGGCAAAGGCAAAATATGAGATTAAGAAAGTACAAACTCGCCATGCCAAAGCATTTTCTGAATTTTATTAACTGCTTCTCTGGGTTTGATAATGAACCCTAATTTATGAATATAATTGTTTGTAATTTAATTATTATAAAGTAAAATCAAAATGCAAGATATTTTCTATTTGTGCATAAGAAAATTTTCTTTTATCCCATTCATGCAACACAAATGAATCTGTGTAATTTGCATATCTTATTTCGATATATGAGGGTTGGTAGAATGTTAAGTTGCTAAATTGATGTTACATGAACTTGAGAATTTTTCATGTGCACTCAAATAGTTTTCCATCTCAAATAATTTTCCAATCATTATGATTTTTTTCATAGATTTTGATGATCAGCCTCAATATGTAGTTGTGATGATTTGTATTTGTTATTGCAAAGAAAGCATAAAATGTAAAATAATTTTTCTTATTCAATTTCTTAATTGTGAGTACAGTGAGAATTTTCAAGCATAGTCATCATCTGAGTTTGTTTACATCTATAAATAAAATGTTGCCTCCGCTTCTAATAGATACTACGATGCACTAATTAACTTGCCTTAAGGTTGCTTTACGTTTGCTCAATATATTGTACAAATGAGGTCAAGATATTATCAAGAGGATGCTCTATAATTAAATCATCATCATTTCCATTGAAGAACTTATTATATTTTCCTTCTAGGACTGTAATAGTGACGCAACACCCAACTTGTTATAGACGACTTTAGAGTTACACCTAGTACATATGTGCTCTAGTTCTTTCATATCAATCAGCATTTTTTTTTGGTAGAAATATTAATCAGCATTTAATAACCTCCTGGCTTGGTAGAATAACCATATCAAGCCTGCCCATGTGTTCAATTAGTGTGATGATCAATTTCATTTTAAAGATGTCTCCAGTTGCCGCAAAACTTGAGGGAGGTGCTAATGTAGTTGGAACATCCTGATGGAGATCTGTGACATTGAAGGATACCTGTAAGAAAAGTCTGCACTCACAGGATGTGTTCTGACAGAAGATCCTCTAGTACTTAAGTTAGCCAGAGCTTTAGAATAGTAAAGAGTAAAGATCACATGAGTTGGGAGAGCAGAGAGAGAACTTGAGTATTTTTCTTTGCTTGCTTGGTTGTCTTAGGGGTCTCTTTCGTACCTCTTTTATTTAGAGGTTGAGCCCGTTGCCTATTAGTCAAAATCTGTAAGTTTGTTAGATCTAGCTCTGTAGATTGTTAGGCCATATTCTGGCTCTTTATCATAAGAGAAATATTCTTCACCTCTGCATCGAGATTTTTTAGTCATGGATATCAGGTAGAGGTTTCACCATACAGCTGGCTGAATTGGTAGTCCTTGGGTTCAGCGCTAGTGTGACTTCGTCACATCATCTTGGATGTATCTCAATAGAAGATTGGTCCAGATTGACAAGTCTCTCCTACAACATCTCTTTTTTTTAATAAAAAAATATTATGTTGGCACAAAAATCTTATGTCAAAAAATTATACTGGTATGACATCTTATATCATGTTGTTAGAAAAGTGAATTGCGAAAGATGTGAAAATTTGAAAATAAAATAAATTATAAAAATCTCCTAGATGTTTCTTTTTAAGATAAGCCATGCACGTTTTGCAATTATAATTATTGTGACGTGCTTGCAATACTTATCTCACGGCATAGATAGTTTGCAATTGTAATTTATAATTTTATTTTTTGAATAAAGTTTAGTGAGCAGTAATACACATTGGATTCAATGGTTAATTTAATAGTAGTTTACCCTTAGTGATTCAGAAATTGAGGATGTACAACCATTTTGGGACCTTTTGAGGGACATGAATCATTTCCCTTTGAAATGATGCGAATTTAAATATGAGAGGGTATAATGTACACTAGCAATGCCAATTGAAAAGTAAGAAAATTTTATGGCATGCTTTGTCTCTTCTTCTGCTCTATCCCTTCATACCTCTCTTCTCTATTGACTTCCTGTTTATCCTATCATTTGGATAAGAAAAATTTCACATTCATCATAAGAAAAATTTCACATTCATCATAAAAAGTAATATTGGACATTCAAGTAACAATAGACAATAGAAACACATCAAAAATTGGCCACAATCTAGCAGAAATGGCGGTGAATATAATCCACATATAATTTGAAAATATAATGATTGATTTGATTCTTTATAAGCTAAGATAGCACTATGACTACATCTGATTTTAGATGTAGAAATGCATCCTTTTCTCTAAAAACAAACATTAACCACCATCCATGTGAACTAGCAAGTAACCCGCGCTATGCAGCGGACTCTACTTAAATGCTATTAAAAAAATAATAAAATATAATAATAATAAAAATTAATATTTTTTGAAATATATAATTTATTTTTTAAAAAATTATTTTGATTATATTTCTACTCTTTAGAAATATACAATCATTCAATACAAAGTAATTGGTACTTAACAAATGGCACAACAAACAGCTACATATATCATGTATAAGATATTAAATATCATCCCTATCTGAAACTACATCTTTTATTTCAAAATTCTATTTTAAATTAGCATCAAGGCAATAATAAATCCAAAAATAAATTTGTTCAACTACTCAATAATAGTAAAAAATAATCTATAAAAAATAATATATTTTAATAAATTTCATTAAGAGAGGGAGAGAAACTTACCTCGGCCACTCTAAGTCTTCCATCCGAGTGAGATGGATCTAAACTTTTCAATTTAGCTACTCCGAGCCCCCCATCCGATTGAGACTCCTGTGAATGAAAAAAGTAAAAAAAAATCAAAAAAAATATGAAAAATCAATGAAAACAAAAGAAAGATGGAAAAATTAAAAGACAAAGACCTCTTCCCGTATCGATTTAAAATTTATTTTTCAATAAATTAAAAGCTATAAAAATAGTAATATATGTTTATAATATAATAAAAAATTAATAATAAAAAAATAATTAAAAAAATTTATAATTTTATCTACTGAGTGCGGTCGATAACTTCATTATATTGTATTGAACTTCAAGTTCGTATACTAATTTAAACAATCTTAGTTGCTTGATTATTTCTTCCAAATTTTTTTCTGACAAAATTTCAATAATATCCATTTATACAATTATAATTAAGAAAAAAATTAAATATTTATAGAAAAAATTTTAAACAACTAATTCAAAATAAATTTTAATATATTTTAAAATTTTTATAGGATGGACGTCCATAGTTAGCGTTATGAAGCTAAAATCACTAAAAATATCTTATCAAAAATTTTAAAATTTGATATATTTTTTTTCTTAAACCTTCCTAACACCATACACATCTTGTCTATTTAAAATAGACCTAAAAATTTATTTAAATTGACTTAAAAAGCTAAATATAATAGAAAAAAAAGAACCATCTAAATGATCAAATACTCCACAGTTAAGTAATATGAGCAAACATAACTAAATCAACAAAATCATATAAAATATAAAAAAATCACTCAATTAACTTAGTCCAATAATAAATAATATAATAAAATAAATTTTAATAAAATAAAAATTAATAAAATAATTTTTAGTCAAATAGAAGTTAAAGATCTTGTAATTTTTTTATTTATCAATAAGCTAATATGGAGCAATATAATGAATACCTTCTTAAAGATGTCTATTCAATAGATGGATTCGAAACTACATAATCACCAAAAAAACAAAAAAGATAGCTATAACCCACTTCTTTTCTAACCAAAAAAATATCTACACTATAAATGTTATTTTTATTATTGAAAAGCCCATTAAGATAGTAGAAAAATCTATAATTTTTAAATTAAATTTATATTAATAATTTTTTTAATCATTATTTAATTATGTTCAAATTGTCCAATCTTGAAATCAAATTAACATGAATATAATAATAATTTTTTTAAATTATCAAATAATAGTAAAAAATAATAAATTTTAATAAATTTTATTGAGAGGGGGAGAGAGAGTTGCATCATCTGCTTTGAGCCTCTCACCCAATTGAGACTCCTGCAAATGAAAAAAGTAAAGAAAAAATCAAAAAAATATAAAAAAATCAATGAAAACAAAAGAAAGGTGAAAAAATTAAAAGGCAAAATTTTTTCCTGCGTAGATTTAAAATTTATTTTTCCTACGAACCAAAAATCATAAAAATAATAACATATCCTTGAAATATAATAAAAAGTTAATAACAAAAAAAAATGATAATAAAATTCACAATCTTACCTCTTGAGTGCGATCGATAGCTTCATTATGTTGTAATAAACTTCAAGTTCGTAAAATATTATGCTTCTATCAAGATTAAGCTCTTCAAATCTTAAGTGATGAATTCACACCACCACAGCTCGCACAAAATCTCCTATGAGGAAACCCCAATTGACACCTAAGAAACCCCTTCAATCTCCCTCACGTGCTTTCCTTCCCACAAATCTCCAAAAAAGAGAAAAAAATGAAACAAAAATAAAGTGAAAAGAAAAAGAAATGATCAAACTATGTGGGAAAAGATCTTACCTTATGCCAAGAAAATCTCGCCTCGGGCAACCAAGCCATAGTAATTTTTATTTTACTATTAGATAAATATATGTTAATAAAATCTAACCCCTCGGGCATCGACCTCCACAACCCTCGGCCCTAAATCAAGACTCCGCCATTATCGATTTCAACCAATCATCAGAGAAATCATCGCAATTCGATCAATTTTTTAATCCATTTTTTGCTTGCTAGACGGTGAGAAAGGCCATCATTTTTTTTCTTCGATTCTTTCTTCTGTTCAGATTTACTATATTTTCCTTGCATTAAGTGGAAACTCTATATTTTCTTGGATGATTTTTTCAGTTTTTTTCACAAAATATGACTACAAATTTTGTTCAAATATTGGGTATTGCAAAAAATGAGAAAAAAAAGAAAAAAATCCAAAAAATAGGCATGTGGTTTTGTTTAAAGTAAGGGTTGTAATGTCATACTACTGTATCTTTGTTTGAATACAGCTGCTTGCTCCTTACTTTCATCTACCCCACCAAAATAAAAAAAAGAGATAGCAGCAGCTCTACTAGCAAAGTGGACGACCACCGAACAATGAGCTGTAGTATTGCTTAGAATTCCAAGAAGAGCCCTTGTGCAGTCCGCTCCTATCTGTGGTGTCAAGGAATATATCAATAGTTTTTGTTTCCAGTCCAAAGATATGGTACCTTTGTCCTTAATTTTTTTAGATACTCCTGAATATAACAGATTTATTCAAAATAAAATCATCTATTTTACTTGTAAATTAACGAGAACTAAACTTAATCCTCAAGAGTCCCAACTGGGTTGGAGGCTTGAAGCAGCCGAATAGGGAAGCCAAGATGATGGCTAGGGTTTTGTGTTGGGTTTTTTCGCCGTCTACTAGGTGGGAGGCTTGGAGCGGCCAAATAGGGAAGCCAAGATGATGGCTGGGGTTTTATGTTTGTTTTTTTCTTTCCGGCCTCAAGAGTCCCAAGCGGGTGGAAGGCACAGAGCAGTCAAATAGGGAAGCCAAGGCGATGGTTGGAGTTTTGTGTTTGTTTTTTTTTTTCCTCTATTTTCCATCCTCAAGAGTCTCAAGTGGGTGGGAGGCTTGGAGCGGCCGATTAGGGAAGCCAAGATGATGGCTGGGGTTTTGTGTTGGTTTTTTTTTTCTTTTTCTCTTTTTTCCTTTTCATTTTTCTCTCTTTTTTCGAGAAGGAAAGTACCTGAGGGAGATCAGAGGAGAAGGCCGACGTCGGTGACGATAGAGAGGAAGGCGACGTCGAAGATTGGCGGGAGGCGATGGTGAGAAGATCATGGAAGAGGTCAGCATCTCTCTGAAAGATGTATGGGAAGGAAAGCATCTAAGCAAGATTAGAGTCGGAAGCCCGACGCCGATGATGATGGAGAGGAAGGCGACGATGGAGACTGACGGGAGGTGGTAGTGAGGAGAGCGAGCAGAAGGAGGATGTCCATGAGAAATCGAAAAGGTTCGAGAGGGCTCGGAGGTGTTTGAAGAAAGAAACGAAAGAAAAAAAAAACTTCGAGAAAGTCTCGAGCTCGACACATGGTGCATGGGGAGGTCACTGCCTTCCTCTTTAATGTATTGTATAGTTGCAGTATTAGTACAAGAAGCTAAATTCACATATATGTCAAATAAGGATTTTGCTATAGTATTTTTTTATAATATTTTATTAGAGGTTATAGGAAAATCTGAACTACCCAATCAATAAGGATATTTAAAATATTTTATTTTAACAAGTTAGAAGCATGTGACACCAACCTTCTTATATCTTATTATTTTTTTAAAATTAATATTTGATTATTTTCTCTCTTGACTTGGTCTAACCAAGCTGGCTCAACTCTTTTCTTCCCCTGATTGTTTTCCCTACATCTCCCTGCCTCGATCGCCTCTCTGTCTCTGCCCCTGCCCCTGCCCCGGCCGCCTTTGGAGAAGGAAAAGGGAGGAAGGAGAGTGATGAGTGGAAATGGAGACGGAACAATAGAGCTCGACGAGAGTCTTCTCCTCATCTCTCATTGCCACAAGAAGAAGGCTCCCCTTCTGTCTACCTCCATGTAGCGACCGCCTCTCTACGCGACTAATACGAGCCCAAACATAACCACCGCCGCCTCATCGGCCACAACACTCCCGTGGCTCGATGAGGCCGACCACACGATTGCCACCGCTTGCTTTGCCCTCGCCTTCAGAGATATCATGCCCGAGAGCTATTACACCAGCAGCAATGGTGCTTGCATCGGTGGCGAGCTCTTTGAACTCGAAGGTCGAGGGGGTTACAGGGGGATGGGACAATCTCAAACACAAGACCATGTGGAGTGGAGAATGTGGCATTATAGGATATAGTTGGGCATGACAAGAGTAGAAAAGAGTAGATGACAAAGTGACTATTGACAGGACCGGTCCTAGGGTAGGTCGAATTGGACCAGGCCTTGCATTGATGTTCCAATAAGATGCAATGATGGTTTTCTATAATATTATAACAAGAAAAATAATTAAATAAATTAATGATGAATTTTACATATTGTTTAGCGAATATATCTATAAAAAATTATTGCACGTAGATTAAATTTTTAATGATAATTTATATTTAAAATATATTAATTTTTAATAAAAAAAATATTTTTTTATTTGGATCTAGGTACAAAAAATGTCAGGCCGGTCTTGACTGTGGATTTTTTTTTTATGCTCGGAGGTTTTGAGGGTGAGGAAAAGGCTGGTTGCTTTTCCTGGCATGGAGTTTTTTTAATGACATGGGGCACGGTGGGGCACGGAGAGTACTGATTATGATAGATTTTTTTTTCTTAAACCTTGCTAACACCATACACATCATGTCTATTTAAAATAGACCTAAAAATTTATTTAAATTGACTTAAAAAGCTAAATATAATAGAAAAAAAAGAACCATCTAAATGATCAAATACTCCACAGTTAAGTAATATGAGCAAACTTAACTAAATCAACAAAATCATATAACATATAAAAAAAATCACTCAATTAACTTAGTCCAATAATAAATAATATAATAAAATAAATTTTAATAAAATAAAACTTAATAAAATAATTTTTAATCAAATAGAAGTTAAAGATCTTGTAATTTTTTTATTTATCAATAAGCTAATATGGAGCAAAATATAATGAATACCTTCTTAAAGATGTCTATTCAATAGATGGATTCGAAACTACATAATCACCAAAAAAAACAAAAAAGATAGCTATAACCCACTTCTTTTCTAACCAAAAAAATATCTACTCTATAAATGTTATTTTTATTATTGAAAAGCCCATTAAGATAGTAGAAAAATCTATAATTTTTAAATTAAATTTATATTAATAATTTTTTTAATCATTATTTAATTATCTTCAAATTGTCCAATCTTGAAATCAAATTAACATGAATATAATAATAAATTTTTTAAATTATCAAATAATAGTAAAAATTAATAAATTTTAATAAATTTTATTGAGAGGGTGAGAGAGAGTTGCATCGTCTGCTTTGAGCCTCTCAACCAATTGAGACTCCTGCAAATGAAAAAAGTAAAGAAAAAATAAAAAAAAATATAAAAAAATCAATGAAAACAAAAGAAAGGTGAAAAAATTAAAAGGCAAAACTTTTTGTTGCATAGATTTAAAATTTATTTTTACTACGAACCAAAAATCATAAAAATAATAACATATTCTTGAAATATAATAAAAAGTTAATAACAAAAAAAATGATAATAAGATTCACAATCTTCGATAGCTTCATTATGTTGTAATAAACCTCAAGTTCGTAAAATATTATGCTTCTATCAAGATTAAGCTCTTCAAATCTTAAGGGATGAATTCACACCACCACAGCTCGCACAAAATCTCCTATGAGGAAACCCCAATTGACACCTAAGAAACCCCTTCGATCTCCCTCACGTACTTTCCTTCCCACAAATCTCCAAAAAAGAGAAAAAAATGAAACAAAAATAAAGCGAAAAGAAAAAGAAATGATCAAACTATGTGGGAAAAGATCTTACCTTATGCCAAGAAAATCTCGCCTCAGGCAACCAAGCCATAGTAATTTTTATTTTACTATTAGATAAATATATGTTAATAAAATCTCACCCCTCGGGCATCGACCTCCACAACCCTCGGCCCTAAATCAAGACTCCGCCATTATCGATTTCAACCGATCATCAGAGAAATCATCGCAATTCGATCAATTTTTTAATCCATTTTTTGCTTGCTAGACGGTGAGAAAGGCCATCATTTTTTTTCTTCGATTCTTTCTTCTGTTTAGATTTACCATATTTTCCTTGCATTAAGTGGAAACTCTATATTTTCTTAGATGATTTTTTCAGTTTTTTTCACAAAATATGACTACAAATTTTGTTCAAATATTGGGTATTGCAAAAAATGAGAAAAAAAAATCCAAAAAATAGGTATGTGGTTTTGTTTAAAGTAAGGGTTGTAATGTCATACTACTGTATCTTTGTTTGAATACAGCTGCTTGCTCCTTACTTTCATCTACCCCACCAAAATAAAAAAAAAGAGACAGCAGCAGCTCTACTAGCAAAGTGGAGGACCACCGAACAATGAGCTGTAGTATTGCTTAGAATTCCAAGAAGAGCCCTTGTGCAGTCCGCTCCTATCTGTGGTGTCAAGGAATATATCAATAGTTTTTGTTTTCAGTCCAAAGATATGGTACCTTTGTCCTTAATTTTTTTAGATACTCCTGAATGTAACAGATTTATTCAAAATAAAATCATCTATTTTACTTGTAAATATGGTACCTTTGTCCTTAATTTTTTTAGATACTCCTGAATATAATAGATTTATTCAAAATATAATCATCTATTTTACTTGTAAATTAACGAGAACTAAACTTAATCCTTAAGAGTCCCAACTGGGTTGGAGGCTTGAAGCAGCCGAATAGGGAAGCCAAGATGATGGCTAGGGTTTTGTGTTGGGTTTTTTCGCCATCTACTAGGTGGGAGGCTTGGAGCGGCCAAATAGGGAAGCTAAGATGATGGCTGGGGTTTTATGTTTGTTTTTTTCTTTCCGTCCTCAAGAGTCCCAAGCGGGTGGAAGGCACGGAGCAGTCAAATAGGGAAGCCAAGGCGATGGCTGGAGTTTTGTGTTTGTTTTTTTTTTTTCCCTCTTTTTTCCATCCTCAAGAGTCTCAAGTGGGTGGGAGGCTTGGAGCGGCCGATTAGGGAAGCCAAGATGATGGCTGGGGTTTTGTGTTGTTTTTTTTTTTTCTTTTTCTCTTTTTTTCTTTTCATTTTTCTCTCTTTTTTCGAGAAGGAAAGTACCTGAGGGAGATCAGAGGAGAAGGCCGACGTCGGTGACGATACAGAGGAAGGCGATGTCGAAGATTGGCGGGAGGCGATGGTGAGAAGATCATGGAAGAGGTCATCATCTCTCTTAAAGATGTATGGGAAGGAAAGCATCTAAGCGAGATTAGAGTCGGAAGCCCAACGCCGATGATGATGGAGAGGAAGGCGACGATGGAGACTGACGGGAGGTGGTAGTGAGGAAAGCGAGCAGAAAGAGGATGTCCATGAGAAATCGAAAAGGTTCGAGAGGGCTCGGAGGTGTTTGAAGAAAGAAACGAAAGAAAAAAAACCTTTGAGAAAGTCTCGAGCTCTACACATGGTGCATGGGGAGGTCACTGCCTTCCTCTTTAATGTATTGTATAGTTGCAGTATTAGTACAAGAAGCTAAATTCACATATATGTCAAATAAGGATTTTGCTATAGTATTTTTTTTATAATATTTTATTAGAGGTTATAGGAAAATCTGAACTACCCAATCAATAAGGATATTTAAAATATTTTATTTTAACAAGTTAGAAGCATGTGACACCAACCTTCTTATATCTTATTATTTTTTTAAAATTAATATTTGATTATTTTCTCTCTTGACTAGGTCTAACCAAGCTGGCTCAACTCTTTTCTTCCCCTGATTGTTTTCCCTACATTTCCCTGCCTCGATCGCCTCTCTGCCTCTGCCCCTGCCCTGGCCGCCTTTGGAGAAGGAAAAGGGAGGAAGGAGAGTGATGAGTAGAAATGGAGACGGAACAATAGAGCTCGACGAGAGTCTTCTCCTCATCTCTCATTGCCACAAGAAGAAGGCTCCCCTTCTGTCTATCTCCATGTGGCGACCACCTCTCTACGCAACTAATACGAGCCCAAACACAACCACCGCCACCTCATCGGTCACAACACTCCCGTGGCTCGATGAGGCCGACCACACGATTGCAACCGCTTGCTTCGCCCTCGCCTTCGAAGATATCATGCTCGAGAACCATTACACCAGCAGTAATAGTGCTTGCATCGGTGGCGAGCTCTTTGAACTTGAAGGTCGAGAGGGTTACAGGGGGATGGGACAATCTCAAACACAAGACCATGTGGAGTGGAGAACGTGGCATTATAGGATATAGTTGGGCATGACAAGAGCAGAGAAGAGTAGATGACAAAGTGACTATTGACAGGACCGGCCCTGGGGCAGGTCGAACTGGACCAGGCCTTGCATTGATGTTCCAATGAGATGCAAGGATGGTTTTCTATAATATTATAACAAAAAAAATAATTAAATAAATTAATGATAGATTTTACATGTTGTTTAACGAATATATCTATAAAAAATTATTGTACGTAGATTAAATTTTTAATGATAATTAATATTTAAAATATATTAATTTTTAATAAAAAAATTATTTTTTTATTTGGATCTAGATCCAAAAAAATGTCAGGCCGGTCTTGACTGTGGATTTTTTTTGTGCTTGGAGGTTTTGAGGGTGAGGGAAAGGCTGGTTGCTTTTCCTGGCATGGAGTTTTTTAATGACATGGAGCACGGAGAGTATCGATTATGATAGATTTTTTTTTATTTTAAAAATATCTAAAATTCAAAATTTTTATACACCGGCTATTATCTTTCCCTATAAAATAGTTTTAGATTTTGAAATAACGATACACATCGTCCATGATCACAGCCGGCTACAGGCAGCCGCCGGTAAAAAATCCTGAACATTTTTTTCAGCAAAAGTCTTCAAATAAAACCACGGTGACTAAAAGGTTAGAAAGTCATTGTCATCCAGAAGCAAGGGTATTTTGGTAAGATAACCTCCAACGAATCGCCTCCGGTCTCGGTGGAGGTCCGCGCGATACGACCACCTCGGAGACCGACACGCGTCGGTTCTAAACCCGTCGGGGTGGCGGGGCCTCGCTGAAGAGGACGTCCGCATGCGCCACGCTCCACGAAGAGACCGTACTCGCATCCGTTTGGCAGTCGACAAGGCTTCCCCCGGGTCATTTTAATTGATGTCCAGCCAAAGAAGCTCAAACAAATTAAGTCTGGGTTAACAACGGTCGAATGAACCAGTCTTCATGTCAGTTGGTTCCAAATTTTAAGGCAGAAACATCAAAAAACTTAAATTATCAAAGAATGAGTCAATTGATTTGGATCACATATGTAACAAAGACAGAAATGATTTTTTATTTGTTGCAGAATTTATGGGTTTTCCTTGGGATGTGAGACACGCATGCAGCTCAAACCAAATTGGACGTGGTCAACAGAAACTTGTATTCTTGCTTGCTAGGATAGTGCTTTTGATAAAAGTTTTTTTTTTTTTTTCCACCAAATAAAATTTGTAAAAATTTAACCAATTATGTGCATGAAAGAGAGAGAAACAAAGAAGATGACTAGAGTCGATGCCAAGCAAAGATATGACTTAAAAAATCATTACTGCAGATCTTACGTCCCTTGGTAAAATATTTGCTTCTATCAATACTGTGGAGCAAGCGGAGGATGCATAGGCATTTGATGGCTTTCTTCTGCTTTGTCAATAACTTGGTGCCCAATTTCGTGTATTCGAGACTGTTAAATCTTATTAGCGTGATTTTATGTTTGCCCCTTTCTTGACTGGATCTTGTCTTATCTGTGAATACTGTTGTCTGAGGCAATTTTTCGTTATCTATGCTTTCATTCTCTTTATCATCTTTTCTTATCCATGGTTTCTATATATCTTTGTTCATTTACTTGTTGATGAACTTGATATATATTTCCTGTTATCATCAGCACTAGTAGGTCATGTGCAAAGTTAGCATTTATTGATGACGTCAAATGCCTTATTCATAACCATAATCGTGTTCGCCGATTCCTATGGATCTTCTGAGTGATTTTTTTTTTTTTTTTTTTTGGTTCTTGCCTTCCTTGCTTGGTTGTTTTATGCCAGTTTATATATTTCACAGAGTAATTGAATATATGTTGCTCTTTTCTTACATTGTCCATCGGTACAAATCCATAATTACCTTGCTGAAACCCAACCCTGTACTTGTGTCATCCTTTCTGCGGCTTCACTTACCTGTTTCAGTATATGGCTTTTTTTGGTCTTAGTCATTTTCCTTCCAGCAAAGATTTGCATCCTTTTTCTTTCCTTTGATGATGATTGTGCAAATAGCGGCTTGGTATGATAATGCTGTGCACTGTTAGTTTTCCGTAATTTATGTGCTGTTTCTACCATTTCTTTTTTCCCTAATATCTCTATGCTTTCTTGCAGCCTGATGGCCAAATGCCCAGTGACAAGACCATTGGTGGAGGTGATGATGCATTCAACACCTTTTTCAGTGAGACTG
This sequence comes from Elaeis guineensis, assembly GCF_000442705.2. NCBI lineage: Eukaryota > Viridiplantae > Streptophyta > Magnoliopsida > Arecales > Arecaceae > Elaeis > Elaeis guineensis. Next base: position 81,389,697 of record NC_025994.2, read on the forward strand.
GTGCTGGAAAGCATGTCCCTCGTGCTGTGTTTGTTGATCTGGAACCTACCGTGATTGATGAAATGAGGACCGGAACTTACCGCTAACTCTTCCACCCAGAGCAGCTTATCAATGGCAAGGAGGACGCTGCTAACAATTTTGCCCGTGGCCACTATACCAGTAATTTCTCCATTCCTTCATCCTTTGAATAGATATTATAACCTACTTCTCATCTTTGAAAGAGTTTAAATCAAGAAGAAAGAGACATCTGATCGATCATCAAAAAAAAATCAGCACTGTACTAGCATGCTGTGCTGATTTTCTGGATCAGAACTTCTGATCGTGATTCGTGGGCTCGTATGGATGACTCATAGAGATCGGACACGTGTGCAGCTCACAACATCATCCTCAAGCTCGAATCAACAAAGTTAGAACATCTAACTTGCAAGGTAATAGATCTGATCTATTATATTTTACATACATTAGATGTAGTATAGAAACATGTTGATATGATCAACATGTAGTTCTTGCTCTTTATATTTTAATTTTTGATTTAATATCATATAATAATCATGTAATAGGATCTTAGATCTAGGGATTCTCTAGTTTTAATAAGATAAATTTTGATTTATTTTAGTCTTCCGCTGCCTGATCTTGAAAAAGTTTCAAGATCTAACCCTGAAACCCTAGATCTGATTCCTTCAATTGGTATCAGAGCCTAGGTTGTTTATTACATGATTATTTATACATACTTAGATTATTTTTTAGATTAGATTTAATTTATAATCTGATTGTTAAATCTGAAATTAAAATTTTTAGATCAATCACGAACTGTAGGTTGTCCTGCTGTAAGGTTTACCCTTGACAGTGCAAAGGTTGTCCTAGTTCGTATAGATCTATCTTTAATCATAAATTTGTTAGATGTGATCTAGATTAAATTTATAATTTATTAGATTTAAAATATATTTAAATCTAAAATAAAATCTCTTTATTAATAATTCTCGTGCAAAGAACCATTGACAGTTCTGCTGAAACCAGTCAGGCCGGCTCGGGCACATAGCTAGCCGGCTCGGAGATTAATCGAGCCAGCTCGGTGCTGATTCGAGCTGGCTCTCTCAGGCAGACATAACTGATACTCGGGCGAAACATCATCGAGCCAACTCGACTTCAATGAAGAGTCGGCTCAACCATCAAAATTTTGATTAGATCTATCTGAAAAATTTATGCAGTTTAAAGTTGAAATTATTTCAATTACATAAACCTATTTAGATTAGATCTAAAGTAGTTTCGTACTTATTTCACTTGTATTTTGATTATGAATCAAACATGCAACTTGATTGATAGAACCATATTATAAAAATATTTTACAAATATAAAAATTATTTTCGAAAAGCCGAACCCCAACCCTCAGCCCAAAATTTAATTGAGAATTAAGAAGTTGTTTGATTAGGTTCTAGGATTGTGAATTGAAGAACCTAAGATACAAACTATAACACATTGGGTTAATGGGTTAGTAAAAATTAGGTCTATTAATTGGGTTAGACCTAAGGTTAGATTAAAGATGAACTTAATTAGAGAATTGACTAAATCTAATCAATTATTTTCTTAAATTAGATCAAGGATTCTCTAGATCAATTACAATAGTTGTAGTTGGTCAAGTCCATGTCTTTAATGAGAACCAAATGGACTTGATTCTTGGCTAAGCGATCTAGCACGAACTATTAGGTTGATCTAATCAAAACTAATTAAACCAGTTGGTGTCTAAGATAAACCAGATCGATGATTTTTAATTGGCAGCCCGCTTATCTGGCTATTTCTGATGGTGTCTAAGGCAAGCTTTGGCAGATCCTCCCACCGATCGAACTTACCTGGTCTCTTGGTGAAATTATATTTTGATCGGATCACTTGACTATTCGAGCTGACCCATGTCAGCTAGGTAAATCAGTGTGACTGATTTAGGTGCTCCTAGACCAGCCCTTTTAATGATCTCCCTTAAGCTGACTTGGTGAAGCCAGTGAGAGGATCATGATAAGCTGGTTCATCTGACCTCCTCCTCTAAATCAATTAAATTTTTTAAAATTATTAGGTCCTTAAAATAAAATAGTTATGGTGATAACTAGATCATAGCCTCCCATTAAGTGGATGATAATGGATCCATCAGTTGGATAATCATTGGAGGCCCAAAGGCCTGGTGCTTATCGGCTGATGGAATTGTCACTCATAATATGATTTCTTGATTGCATCTTTCTAAATGGTGGTTAGGTTAGCCAACCAAAGTTGGACCTAATTATTCATTAGCTAGATGGGCTAAGTATGGTCATGTTACTGGTTGGACCTAACCAGACCTTTTCAGTGGAGGCCAAAGCCTACTGATTAGGGACTGGGGCAAAATTAAAATTACTAAAAATTATTTAGAGAAATAATTGGTTATGAACCTACCCTTAGATGTACATGGGTTGGCCAACCAAAGTTGGGCTTGTGTGCGATCTAAGTGGATTCTAGTACCCACTAAGAAACTAGGATAATTCTTCAAATTGGAGGTAGAGGCTACCAATTCGAATAAAATAGTGAAAGAAATTTTTTGATTAAAGTCCAAATCTTTAGGTTTAATGAATCAATTACTAATTAGGTTATGATTTTCTTTGTGCAGATTGGCCACTTCCCTATCGCTTCGATCATTGTTGGACAATGATAAGTTGGTGCTAGTACCGAAAGTTGAAGATAGTCCTGGAACATGAATGGATTCTATATGTGATAACGGATCCTGCACCTGAGGAGCCAGCTGTCAATGCACGTGGAACAGTCAAAGACACTTACCAGAAGTGGCTCAGTGATCGGATCACGATACGCTGCATCATGCTGGTTGCCATGAGCAACGAGTTCAATCACAGATTTGAGATGGCTCAGTCAAAGGACATGCTTCAAGTATTGGAGGATGCCTTTGGTAAACTCGATGACGTGGAGAGGCACAAGACTAGTTGTGCCATCTTCAATGCCAAAATGCGGGATGGTGCCTTTGTCACTGATCATATATTGTACATGATCGAGCTGATGGAGCATTTGAGCAAGCTCGGCTTTCTCTGACATGAGCAGCTTGGAAAAGATGCAATACTGAACTTGCTACCCAAGTCTTATCTCTCATTCCTCACTCATTATAGAATGACAAAGCCTGAAGTAAATTATCATAGATTACTGGGATTGCTTCAGAACTTTGAGAAGGATCACCAACTCCACAAGGAGTTGGTGAACTTAGTGGGAGGTTTGTCTTCTGGTTCTCGACCCTTTAAGAAAGGAAAGAAGAACAAGAAGAAGAAAGTGAAAAAGGTGGAAGTTCAGGCTGGGACATCAGTGCAGGGCCAGACCAGAAAGATCAAGCCCGATAAGAGTCAAACTGAATACTTCTTTTGCAAGAAATGGAGGCACTGGAAGAGGAACTGTCCTCAGTACATTGCCTCCCTGAATCCAAACAGGCAGAGAAAGAAGCAAGTTGTTACTGGACAAGTTATTTATATGATAATTTCTTGCAATTTCTCTATTTGTGATATAACTGACTAGGTATTGGATACCGGTAGCCCTTACCATATTTACAATTCGTTGCAGGGGTTGCAAGTCAATAGGAGATTCGAGCAAGACGAGAGATTTCTGAACGTTGGAGATGGAAGACCAGTTCCAGTTCTAGCATTAGGAATCTTGAAACTTGTATTTGAGTCCCATACCGTTGTTCTTAATGATTATCATTTCTGTCCCAATTTTTTTTTAAATGTTATTTCTGTAGGCCTTCTGGCCAAAAATGATTATGAAATTTCAATAAAGAAATAAGTTTGTAATATCATTATGATTGATGTTACTATTTTTTGTGGATATTTGAACAATGATGTGTATATATTATCACAACCTGTTAACGTAGTCTATTCTACTGGCAAGCACCCTAGATTAGATAGTGTATCAGATATCTACTTATGGTACTATAGGCTAGGTCATATAAATAAGAACAGGATAAATAGGTTGACTCAAGAGAAAATCCTCGAAGTTAGTGATTGTGAATCACTTCCAACCTGTGAGTCCTGTCTTCTTGGTAAAATGATCAAGTCACTTTTTACTGAAAAAGGTGAGAGAGCTACTGAGCTCTTAGGCCTAGTACATACTGATGTATGCGGGCCCATGAGAACAAGTACTAAAGATGGATATTTCTACTTCATCACTTTTACGGATGATCTATCCAGATATGGATATGTCTATCTGATGAAACATAAGTCGGATTCATTTGAAATATTCAAACGATTCCGAAGTGAAGTAGAAAAATAAACTGAGAAGAGTATTAAAACTCTTCAGTCTGACCGAGAAAGAAAATACCATTCTGGTGAGTTTCTCACATATCTAGGAGAGAATGAGATTCTCTCCCAATGGACTCCTCCAGAAACACCACAGCATAATGGTGTGTCTGAAAAGAAAAATCGGACTCTGTTAGACATGGTCTGATCCATAATGGGTTTTACCAGCTTGTCGATATCTTTCTGAGGATATAAACTCGAATCGGCCTGTTATCTGTTAAATAGGATTCCAAGTAAGTCTGTAATTAAGACTCTATATGAGATATGGACAGGACGTAAGCCAGCACTTTCACACCTTAGGGTCTGGGGGTGCTCGGCCTATGTCAAACGGTTAGTTACAGATAAATTTGGACCTAGGTATGACAAATGCACACTCATAGGGTACCCCAAAAAGACCAAAAGATATTTTTTCTATCATGCTGATGAACAAAAGGTGTTCATCAACCTTAAGATAATTTTTTTAGAAAAGGAGTTCCTTGGTGAAGGAACCGTTGCCTCTAAGGTTGAATTTGAAGAAGTTCAACAGGTAAAAGGACCGACATCAATAGCTGAACCTGAGTTGGATTTGATTAAATCAGATCTGAAGCCCAATGAACCTGCACCATTAAGATGATCTGGTAGAGTACCACGTCAGTCGGACAGATACTATGATTTTTTGGTCCAGGACGGTGATCCCATCGAACTCGATGAGAACGATAAGGATCCGATCATCTATATGGATGCAATGCAAAGATCTGATTTCGAGAAATGACTTGAAGCCATGAAATCCAAAATGGAGTCTATGAAAGTCAACGATGTATGGATATTGATTGACCCACCTGAAGGGGTTAAACCCATTGGGTGTAAATGGGTCTTCAAAAGGAAGAGGGACACAGATGGAAAGGTAGAGACCTATAAAGCCCATCTGGTTGCGAAGAGGTATCGTCAATATTATGGTATTGACTATAACGAGACATTCTCCCCTGTAACAATGTTCAAATCTATTTGGATAATGCTTGCAATAGCTGTCCATCTGGATTATGAGATCTGGCAGATGGATGTATAGACAGCTTTCCTGAATGGAGAGCTGACCGAAGAGGTGTATATGATAATACCTGAGGGGTTTACATCCACAGATGAGTCCAAGGTGTGCAAGCTTCAAAGATTCATTTATGGATTGAAGTAAGATTCTCAGAGTTGGGACATACGTTTTGATAAGGTGATCAAAATATATGGCTTCGTTAAGAACGGAGAAGAGCCCTGCATCTATAAATGGGCAAATGGTCCAGTTGTGGTATTTCTTATCTTGTACATGGATGACATTCTCTTAATCGAGAATGACATCCCCGCACTACAGAAAATAAAAATTTGGTTGTCATCGCAGTTCTCCATAAAGGACTTGGGTAAAGCATCCTACATCCTAGGGATGAAGATCTATAGGGATAGATCTAAAAGGATGCTTGGATTATCCCAGTCCATGTACATAGAAACAGTGCTGAAGAGGTTCAGCATAGAGAATTCCAAGAAGGACTATCTACCGATAGGCCATGAAATTTTTCTCTCTAAGAAAGATTGTCCGACAACTCCTGAAGAGAGAGAGCGTATGAGTAGAGTCCCATATGCTTCGACCATGGGATCTATCATGTATGTCATGATATGTACAAGGCCAGATAGGGCATACTCACTAGGAGTAGTGAGTACATACCAATCTGATCGTGAAGAAAACCACTGGAAAGTGGTTAAAGCCATCCTTAAGTATTTGAGAAATACTAAGGACTAATGGTTAGTTTATGGCCAGTCAGATTTGAAACTTGTGGGGTTCACATACTTCAGCTTTCAATCTGATCATGATGACAGTAGAAGCATATCCGATTATATCTTTACTCTGAATGGTGGAGCCATCTACTAGAAGAGTTTCAAGCAGCATACTGTGACAGACTCTGTTTGTGAGACAGAGTACATCGCAGCATCGGATGCCTTGAAGAAAGCTATGTGGCTGAGAAAATTCATCACCGAGCTTGAAATAGTATCCTCCCTCGATGGTCCGATCCTACTCTACTGCGACAGTACTAGTGCCATAGCTCGGGCAAAGGAACCCAAAGCACACCAGCGGACGAAGCACATTTTGCATCACTTCCACCTGATCTGAAAGATCGTAGATCGAGGTGACGTCGACCTTCAGAAGATCGACAGAAAGGAGAACCTGACCGACTCCTTCACTAAAGTCCTGGCGATAAAGGAGTTCGCCAATCACAAGTCAAAAATGGGTATTAAATACTGTGCTGAGTGACTTTTGGACAAGTGGGAGTTATTGAAAAATATGTCCCAAAAGTCAATCGTCAGTCTGTTGACGGTTGAGCAACCTTATATTGTAATTGATTTATTAATAAATAAAATATATTTTTGATATTTTCATCATAAGTTTTCATCTTCTAATGTACTCCGTTGTTGTGATGAAATCTTTAGGACTATTTTGATTCGATAAAGAGAGGATTGATCGATTAGTCCTTAAAACTGTTCACGATCAAATTATAGGCTATTAATAAGGATGACAGTTTCTATCGAGCATAGATCGCTATAGGTCATATGGGTTGGTTGTCCTCTTAATCAAGTGTGGAGACACTGGTATGGCATACAGGTGAGATGTAAGAGTACATCATCATTGAACGTGACCAACTCCAGAGCATTCTGCTGTCGAGAATGTCTCTGATGGGATATAGGTATAAGTGTCCCTTAGACCTGAGATCGCCTCAGTGACTTACAAGCAACTCACTGTGTTTTGGTACTGGACTAACTGAATTTCTAATTCAGTGACGGAAGACTTCTGGGCACAGTCAAGTACTTGTGAAGTCAGAGTGTGATCAAGATGAAATTGACCACTTCAAGAGTTGGAGAATAATGAGTCGCTGTATTTCAATTTAGCAAAATCTTGGCTAGGATAATTTATCAGATGGATTTGATATTTTGAAATACAATGTGGACAACCTGATCAGAGTTGACAGTTGAACTCTGAGGTATCCTATGAGCATTTTGGTCAAGAAAATGAATTATATGGAAACAATATCCGTATGGGTTCTAAGGATATTGTTCTACACATTCGATCTATTCGACCGTCGAGTACCATTACTAGATAGTCACTTCGATTGGTACAAAAATTTATTCTTGTGTTACCGTTTTAGATTCAGACCTATGAGGTCACACACATTAGAGTTCATGATCCGATCGGATGGTTAATCAATGATTAATAATCGTTCTAGGGTTAAACGATCAATACAATTGACATTTAACCTAGTACAAGTGTTGCAGGAGGATCGATTAGCAATTCGATTGCTAATTGATTTAGTTTGATTAAGCCAATGGATTTAAATTAAGTCTAATTGAATATGATTTAATTAGATTTAGTTTGAGCTTGATTGGATCAAGTCCAATTGGTTTATTGGATAAGCCAAGTGCAAGAAAAAACTAGTCCTAGTTCAATTCAGACTTGGGTCAATCTAATTTTTAATTTGATTAAAAAATTAAATCAGATTTAAATCTAATTTAATCTGATTAAATTAAGTTCTTAATTGGGTTGATTTGTTCATAAATTGATTATCCAGTCTTGCTCTACTGCGACAACACTGGTGCCAAAGCTCAAAAAAGAAACCCAAAGCACACCAGTGGACGAAGCATATTTTGCACCACTTTCATTTGGTTCGAGAGATCGTGGATCAAAGTGACGTCGACCTTCAGAAGATCGATGAAAAGGAGAACCTGACCGACCCCTTCACTAAAGCCCTGGCGATAAAGGAGTTCGACAACCATAAGTCGAAGATGGATATTAGATACTGTGCCAAGTGGCTTTAGGACAAGTGGGAGTTGTTGAAAAATATGTCCCAAAAGTCAATCATCAATCTGTTGACGGTTGAGCAACCTTGTATTGTAATTGATTTATTAGTAAATAAAATATATTTTTATTATTTTCATCATAAATTTTCATCTTCTAATAAACTTCGTTGTTGTGATGAAATTCTTAGGACTATTTAAGTTCGATAAAGAGAAGATTTATCGATTAGTCCTTAAAACTGTTCACGATCATATGATAGGCTGTTAATAAGGACGACAGCTTCTATCGAGCATAGATCGCTGTAGGCCATATGGATTGGTTGTCTTCTTAACCAAAGAGTGTGAAGATACTGGTATGGTATATAGGTGAGATGTAAGGGTACATCTTCATTGAACATGACCAACTTCAAAGTATTCTGCTGTCGAAAATGTCTCTAATGGGATATAGGTATAAGTGTCTCTTAGACCTGAGATCGCCTCAGTGACTTACAAACAACTCACTGTGCTTTGGTACTGGACTAACTAAATTTTTAATTTAGTGATGGAAGAATTTTGGGCACAGTCAAGTACTTGTGAAGTCGGAGTGTGATCAAGATGGGATTGACCACTCCAAGAGTTGAAGAAGAATGAGTCGCTGTATTTTAATTTAGCAAAACCTTGACCAAGATAATCCATCAGATGGATTTGATATTTTGAAATATAATGTGGACAACCTGATCAGAGTTGACAGTTGAACTCTGAGGTGTCCTATGAGTATTTTGGTCAAGGAGATGAATTATATGAAAACTATATCCACATGGGTTCTAAAGATGTTGTTCTACACATTCGACCTATCTGGCCGTCGGGTACCATTGCTAGATGGTCACTTCGATTGGTACAGAAATTTATTTCTGTGTTACCGACTTAGGTTTGGACCTATGAGGTCACACACATTAGAGTTCACGATCTGATCGGATGGTTGATCAACGATTAAGAATCATTCTAGGGTTAAACGATCAATACGATTGACATTTAACTTAGTGCAAGTATTGCAGGAGGATCGATTAGCAAATTTGATTGTTAATTGACTTAATTTGATTAAGCCAATGGGCTGAGATTAAGTCTAATTGAATATAATTTAATTAGATTTAGTTTGAACTTGATTGGATCAAGTCCAATCAGTTTATTGGATAAGCCAAGTGCAAAGAAAAACTAGTCATAGTTCAATTAGGACTTGGATCAACCTAATTTTTAATTTGATTAAAAAATTAAATCAGATTTAAATCTCATTTAATCTGATTAAATTAAGTTTTTAATTGGGTTAAGATCTATTTTAATTGGGTTGATTTGGTTCGAAAAATCAAATTTGAACAAGTCATAGATTGAACCCTAGTAAGACTGCGATTCCACCTTGCGCCACCTTAGCCCCCCACGCCCACTCTCTCTTATTTTGTGCAACAAAACCTTCACTCCCAGGCCTTCACACACATCCAAAATTTTCCACTCTTTCTCTCTTACATAGAATGTGGTTGTGGACCAAGTCAAAGTAGTAATTAGTTTGGATTTCAAATTCTATGAGATAGAATTTTAGGAAACCAAAACTCTTTCCTTATGGCACTGATTTTATCCAAATTTTTTTTGAAATTTTTATGAATTTTATGGCACATATTATGTGCCCTTTGCTGGTGGTCCATGATAGAAAAAGAAGGAGGGGGCGCCCAAGAGTTGGGCACCCCTTGTCTTGCCCTATTTGGATTTTTCTTGACTAGATATTTGACCTAGATAAAGATTCTTTATATATCTTGATTTAAGATAAAATTCTTCTTGAAATTTTTGAAGATTACAGAGCATTGAGAAACCTTTGGGGCGTGTGAAAATCAGAGAGAAAGAGTGTTGGGGCATGGAGATGTAATAGACACAAAACTAAGTATCTGGGTTAGAGCAGAGAGAAGAAGAAGAAAATCTTCTTCTAGGGTTGCTGAGTTCACATCTTTCCTTTCTCCATCTGTGAGTTTTCTGAGAGTGTCTCACATCTAAAACTCCTTCTCCTACTTCTCATCTTTGAAAGAGTCCAAATCAAGAAGAAGGGGGCATCTGATCGACCATCGAAGAGGGATCAGTACAGTACTAGCATATTGTGCTGATTTTCTGGACCAGAACTTCTGATCATGATTCGTGGACTCGTGTGGATGACTCTTAGAGATCGGATACATGTGCGGCTCGCAATATCATCCTCAAGTCCGGATCAGCAAAGTTAGAACGTCTAACTTGCAGGATAATAGATCTGATCTATTATATTTTACATACATTAGATGTAGTATAGAAACATGTTGATATGATGAACATGTAGTTTTTGCTCTTTATTTTTTAATTTCTGATTTAATACCATGTAATAATCATGTAATAGGATCTTAGATCTAGGGATTCTCTGATTTTAATAAGATAAATTTTGATTTATTTTAGTCTTTCGCTGTCTGATCTTGAAAAATTTCAAGATCTAATCCTAAAACCCTAGATCTGGGTCCTTCAAGAAATATTAATGTCAGCCACATTATTGCAAGATACTCTAAGTCCTCAAGCAAAATATCCATTCTTCAGATTTTTTTTCTTTCAGTTCCACTCTCAATTATAACGCCTTTCCTAACAACCTCACCAATAACATCTGCAAGAGTATGAGATAGTAATTGTTAAGATCATAAACATATGTTCTAAGACTTTACTGCAATAATCATGAAAACTTACCAACAAAATATGTCTCATCTTTTGCTAAAATAATTTCAGCAAAAGGCACAAATACAAACCCATCTCTTGGAATATTGGCATGAGCACATACAAGTACAGAGATTTTTGTCATAAAGTTCCATATGTACTTATGCTTTGTTGTTCTATACTTGCCGTTGTTATATCCAACAATAAAGTTAGACATCACATAGTCCACACCTTCTTTCAGGATTGATTTGAACATGCTCAACAGCTGTCATTTGTTTGTGACATGTATCTTCCCTTTCTAATGACATAATATAGAATACCAAATTATGTGACAATCTCAAGAAAAAAAAGACTGATAATGAAAGAAGGGCCAATCAACAAAATACCCTTTCATCCATAACAACCATCTCAACTTTATTGATTTCAATAGGATTAACATATCTCAGCACTTCCCACAATCGAATGATCTGAACCTTTATCCTCCAATCAGTTTTGTGATCAACATTGATTTGATTAGTAAAATCAATTTTGAATGCCATTGTTCTTCACCTAGCAAAAATACAATTAAAAAAAAAAAGAGTTTAGCAAATAAATGACAGGAACATGAGTGGGAACTGAAGAAAAAAAAGTTTAGAGGTTAGATAATAGATGACTTAAGATAAAAAACATTATCAGCTAATCACTATAAAAAATAATCTTAGATTTATGCATGTGAATTTTATGTGTAAGTAAAATTTTGTGTGTGGATTTTATGTCTTGGATGTAGCCACAGGATGTCTCTTAGTCCAGTGTTAAGCATAGGTTTATCATTACAAAGCCATATAGTTTAATCTAGAATACTATTAAAAGTTTTAAATGATCAGGTTTGAGGTTGATTTATAAAACTTTATAAGGTTATTACTCTGTGTGTCAGAACAAAAGATTATAAACAATCCCACAGAAATAGATTCTCAGAGCAATGGCTCATACCTTAAATACCAAACAATAGGAAGAAAGGGTTATCTCAAAATAAAAAAAATGTAAAGAAAAAAAGAAGAAGAAAGGAAAGTGAAAGTAAGAAAGAGAAGAAGAAGAAAGACTTGGGTGAAGTCATTAGAATGAGGAGGAACAGTTATAGAATGATGAGGGTAAGTGAAAGAGAAGCTCTTATTTAAATAGAGATTGAAACTTGAAGTTTTTTTATTTTTATTTTTATGGGTTGATTTCTATCTGCTGTTTTAATGATATCTTTATGCATTTTTCAATGTGATCATGTTATTTCCAATGACATTGCAGCATTTTAGGTATAGTCAAAATATTCAAATTTGAGAATAGCATTCTTGTTACAGGGATACGTGATCTATAATTATTAACTTGACTGAATAATAAATATAGTTATTATTGCACAAAGAAGCTTATTCTTTTGTTATAGAGATTCGTGGTCTACAGCTATTAAACCAAGTGCTATTGTTATTAGTTGCATGGGTTGGTGTGCTTTCACAGCGGAGTTTAAAGTAGGAGTAAAAAGAAAAGGTTATAGCTTTCCTAGGAATGGCTTCCAATTACTTTATTAATTCTTTCCTGTGAGAACTTCTAAAATAGCCTTAGACGGGCTATTTATTAATTATTTTCTATGATGACTTCTAAAATAGCCTTAGACGTGCTATGGTTGCTGGTATATGATTTAAGTTGAATCCAAGTTTCTATGAGTGTTTTGGGCCCGTGGGAAAGCTTTATGCATTTAGACCCAAAATCCAAATAATAAATGTCATTATCTACAGGAAAACATGATCTAAAGCTATTAACTTGACCAAATAATAAATGTCATTATCTACATTGCCAAATGTCAAATGCTAGTGGGCTTAACCAAGACTATAGCTTCTATTATGTAAAGAGTTTACAGAGGTGCAACTTTTAGAAGAAAGAAAATTTATCAAAGAATGACAAGTGACAGTCATTTAGACCAGACTATTTTATTTTATATATATATAATAGATAATATATAATAAATAATAGATGAGTAATCTCCACTGACTTGAAAAAATTAAGGTCATGTAGCTTTGATGATTTGCTTGGCCAGGCAAAGGCAAAATATGAGATTAAGAAAGTACAAACTCGCCATGCCAAAGCATTTTCTGAATTTTATTAACTGCTTCTCTGGGTTTGATAATGAACCCTAATTTATGAATATAATTGTTTGTAATTTAATTATTATAAAGTAAAATCAAAATGCAAGATATTTTCTATTTGTGCATAAGAAAATTTTCTTTTATCCCATTCATGCGACACAAATGAATCTGTGTAATTTGCATATCTTATTTCGATATATGAGGGTTGGTAGAATGTTAAGTTGCTAAATTGATGTTACATGAACAGGAGAATTTTTCATGTGCACTCAAATAGTTTTCCATCTCAAATAATTTTCCAATCATTATGATTTTTTTCATAGATTTTGATGATCAGCCTCAATATGTAGTTGTGATGATTTGTATTTGTTATTGCAAAGAAAGCATAAAATGTAAAATAATTTTTCTTATTCAATTTCTTAATTGTGAGTACAGTGAGAATTTTCAAGCATAGTCATCATCTGAGTTTGTTTACATCTATAAATAAAATGTTGCCTCCACTTCTAATAGATACTACGATGCACTAATTAACTTGCCTTGGTTGCTTTACGTTTGCTCAATATATTGTACAAATGAGGTCAAGATATTATCAAGAGGATGCTCTATAATTAAATCATCATCATTTCCATTGAAGAACTTATTATATTTTCCTTCTAGGACTGTAATAGTGATGCAACACCCAACTTGTTATAGACGACTTTAGAGTTACACCTAGTACATATGTGCTCTAGTTCTTTCATATCAATCAGCATTTTTTTTTGGTAGAAATATTAATCAGCATTTAATAACCTCCTGGTTTGGTAAAATAACCATATCAAGCCTGCCCATGTGTTCAATTAGTGTGATGATCAATTTCATTTTAAAGATGTCTCCAGTTGCCGCAAAACTTGAGGGAGGTGCTAATGTAGTTGGAACATCCTGATGGAGATCTGTGACATCGAAGGATACCTGTAAGGAAAGTCTGCACTCACAGGATGTGTTCCGACAGAAGATCCTCTAGTACTTAAGTTAGCCGGAGCTTTAGAATAGTAAAGAGTAAAGATCACATGAGTTGGGAGAGCAGAGAGAGAACTTGAGTATTTTTCTTTGCTTGCTTGGTTATCTTAGGGGTCTCTTTCGTACCTCTTTTATTTAGAGGTTGAGCCCGTTGCCTATTAGCCAAAATCTGTAAGTTTGTTAGATCTAGCTCTGTAGATTGTTAGGCCATATTCTGGCTCTTTATCATAAGAGGAATATTCTTCACCTCTACATCGAGATTTTTTGATCATGGATATCAGGTAGAGGTTTCACCATACAGCTGGCTGAATTGGTAGTCCTTGGGTTCATCGCTAGTGTGACTTCGTCACATCATCTTGGATGTATCTCAATAAAAGATTGGTCCAGATTGACAAGTCTCTCCTGCAACATCTCTTTTTTTTAATAAAAAAATATTATGTTGGCACAAAAATCTTATGTCAAAAAATTATAATGGTACGACATCTTATATCATGTTGTTAGAAAAGTGAATTGCGAAAGATGTGAAAATTTGAAAATAAAATAAATTATAAAAATCTCCTAGATGTTTCTTTTTAAGATAAGCCATGCATGTTTTGCACTTATAATTATTGTGACGTGCTTGCAATGCTTATCTCACGGCATAGATAGTTTGCAATTGTAATTTATAATTTTATTTTTTGAATAAAGTTTAGTGAGCAGTAATACACATAGGATTCAATGGTTAATTTAATAGTAGTTTACCCTTGGTGATTCAAAAATTGAGGATGTACAACCATTTTGGGACCTTTTGAGGGACATGAATCATTTCCCTTTGAAATGATGCGAATTTAAATATGAGAGGGTATAATGTACACTAGCAATGCCAATTGAAAAGTAAGAAAATTTTATGGCATGCTTTGTCTCTTCTTCTGCTCTATCCCTTCATACCTCTCTTCTCTATTGACTTCCCGTTTATCCTACCATTTGGATAAGAAAATTTTCACATTCATCACAAAAAGTAATATTGGACATTCAAGTAACAATAGACAATAGCAACACATCAAAAATTGGCCACAATCTAGCAGAAATGGCGGTGAATATAATCCACATATAATTTGAAAATATAATGATTGATTTGATTCTTTATAAGCTAAGATAGCACTATGACTACATCTGATTTTAGATGTAGAAATGCATCCTTTTCTCTAAAAACAAACATTAACCACCATCCATGTGAACTAGCAAGTAACTCGCGCTATGCAGCGGACTCTACTTAAATGCTATTAAAAAAATAATAAAATATAATAATAATAATAAAAATTAATATTTTTTGAAATATATATTTATTTTTTAAAAAATTATTTTGGTTATATTTCTACTCTCTAGAGATATACAATCATTCAATACAAAGTAATTGGTACTTAACAAATGGCACAACAAACAGCTACATATATCATGTATAAGATATTAAATATCATCCCTATGTGAAACTTCATCTTTTATTTCAAAATTCTATTTTAAATTAGCATCAAGGCAATAATAAATCCAATAATAAATTTGTTCAACTACTAAATAACAGTAAAAAATAATCTATAAAAAATAATATATTTTAATAAATTTCATTAAGAGAGGGAGAGAAACTTACCTCGGCCACTCTAAGTCTTCCATCCGAGTGAGATGGATCTAAACTTTTCAATTTAGCTACTCCAAGCCTCCCATCCGATTGAGACTCCTGTGAACGAAAAAAGTAAAAAAAATCAAAAAAAAAAATGAAAAATCAATGAAAACAAAAGAAAGATGGAAAATTAAAAGACAAAGACCTCTTCCCACATCGATTTAAAATTTATTTTTTAATAAATTAAAAGCTATAAAAATAGTAATATATGTTTAAAATATAATAAAAAATTAATAAAAAAATAATAAAAGAAATTTATAATTTTATCTACTGAGTGCGGTCGATAATTTCATTATATTGTATTGAACTTCAAGTTCGTATACTAATTTAAATAATCTTAGTTGCTTGATTATTTCTTCCAAATTATTTCTAATAAAATTTCAATAATATCCATTTATACAATTATAATGAAGAGAAAAATTAAATATTTATAGAAAAAATTTTAAACAACTAATTCAAAATAAATTCAAAATAAATTTTAAAATATTTATAGGATGGACGTCCATAGTTAGCGTTATGAAGCTAGAGTCACTAAAAATATCTTATCAAAAATTTTAAAATTTGATATATTTTTTTTCTTAAACCTTCCTAACACCATACACATTATGTCTATTTAAAATAGACCTAAAAATTTATTTAAATTGACTTAAAAAGCTAAATATAATAGAAAAAAAAGAACCATCTAAATGATCAAATACTCCACAGTTAAGTAATATGAGCAAACTTAACTAAATCAACAAAATCATATAAAATATAAAAAAAATCACTCAATTAACTTAGTCCAATAATAAATAATATAATAAAATAAATTTTAATAAAATAAAACTTAATAAAATAATTTTTAATCAAATAGAAGTTAAAGATCTTGTAATTTTTTTATTTATCAATAAGCTAATATGGAGCAAAATATAATGAATACCTTCTTAAAGATGTCTATTCAATAGATGGATTCGAAACTACATAATCACCAAAAAAACAAAAAAGATAGCTATAATCCACTTCTTTTCTAACCAAAAAAATATCTACACTATAAATGTTATTTTTATTATTGAAAAGCCCATTAAGATAGTAAAAAAATCTATAATTTTTAAATTAAATTTATATTAATAATTTTTTTAATCATTATTTAATTATCTTCAAATTGTCCAATCTTGAAATCAAATTAACATGAATATAATAATAAATTTTTTAAATTATCAAATAATAGTAAAAAATAATAAATTTTAATAAATTTTATTGAGAGGGGGAGAGAGAGTTGCATCGTCTGTTTTGAGCCTCTCACCCAATTGAGACTCCTGCAAATGAAAAAAGTAAAGAAAAAATCAAAAAAAAAATAAAAAAATCAATGAAAACAAAAGAAAGGTGAAAAAATTAAAAGGCAAAATTTTTTTCTGCATAGATTTAAAATTTATTTTTTCTACGAACCAAAAATCATAAAAATAATAACGTATTCTTGAAATATAATAAAAAGTTAATAACAAAAAAAATGATAATAAGATTCACAATCTTACCTCTTGAGTGCGATCGATAGCTTCATTATGTTGTAATAAACCTCAAGTTCATAAAATATTATGCTTCTATCAAGATTAAGCTCTTCAAATCTTAAGGGATGAATTCACACCACCATAGCTCGCACAAAATCTCCTATGAGGAAACCCCAATTGACACCTAAGAAACCCCTTCGATCTCCCTCACGTGCTTTCCTTCCCACAAATCTCCAAAAAAGAGAAAAAAATGAAACAAAAATAAAGCAAAAAGAAAAAGAAATGATCAAACTATGTGGGAAAAGATCTTACCTTATGCCAAGAAAATCTCGCCTCAGGCAACCAAGCCATAGTAATTTTTATTTTACTATTAGATAAATATATGTTAATAAAATCTCACCCCTCGGGCATCGACCTCCACAACCCTCGGCCCTAAATCAAGACTCCGCCATTATCGATTTCAACCAATCATCAGAGAAATCATCGCAATTCGATCAATTTTTTAATCCATTTTTTGCTTGCTTGACGGTGAGAAAGGCCATTATTTTTTTTCTTCGATTCTTTTTTCTGTTCAGATTTACCATATTTTCCTTGCATTAAGTGGAAACTCTATATTTTCTTAGATGATTTTTTCAGTTTTTTTCACAAAATATGACTACAAATTTTGTTCAAATATTGGGTATTGCAAAAAATGAGAAAAAAAAGGAAAAAATCCAAAAAATAGGCATGTGGTTTTGTTTAAAGTAAGGGTTGTAATGTCATACTACTGTTTCTTTGTTTGAATACAGCTGCTTGCTCCTTACTTTCATCTACCCCACCAAAATAAAAAAAAAGAGACAGCAGCAGCTCTACTAGCAAAGTGGAGGACCACCGAACAATGAGCTGTAGTATTGCTTAGAATTCCAAGAAGAGCCCTTGTGCAGTCCGCTCCTATCTGTGGTGTCAAGGAATATATCAATAGTTTTTGTTTCCAGTCCAAAGATATGGTACCTTTGTCCTTAATTTTTTTAGATACTCCTGGATATAACAGATTTATTCAAAATAAAATCATCTATTTTACTTGTAAATATGGTACCTTTGTCCTTAATTTTTTTAGATACTCCTGAATATAATAGATTTATTCAAAATAAAATCATCTATTTTACTTGTAAATTAACGAGAACTAAACTTAATCCTTAAGAGTCCCAACTGGGTTGGAGGCTTGAAGCAGCCGAATAGGGAAGCCAAGATGATGGCTAGGGTTTTGTGTTGGGTTTTTTCGCCATCTACTAGGTGGGAGGCTTGGAGCGGCCAAATAGGGAAGCCAAGATGATGGCTGGGGTTTTATGTTTGTTTTTTTCTTTCCATCCTCAACAGTCCCAAGCGGGTGGAAGGCACAGAGCAGTCAAATAGGGAAGCCAAGGCGATGGCTGGAGTTTTGTGTTTGTTTTTTTTTTTCCTCTTTTATCCATCCTCAAGAGTCTCAAGTGGGTGGGAGGCTTGGAGCGGCCGATTAGGGAAGCCAAGATGATGGCTGGGGTTTTGTGTTGGTTTTTTTTTTTTTTCCTTTTTTCCTTTTCATTTTTCTCTCTTTTTTTGAGAAGAAAAGTACCTGAGGGAGATCAAAGGAGAAGGCCGACGTCGGTGATGATAGAGAGGAAGGCGACGTCGAAGATTGGTGGGAGGCAATGGTGAGAAGATCATGGAAGAGGTCAGCATCTTTCTGAAAGATGTATGGGAAGGAAAGCATCTAAGCGAGATTAGAGTCGGAAGCCCGACGCCAATGATGATGAAGAGGAAGGCGACGATGGAGACTGACGGGAGGTGGTAGTGAGGAGAGCGAGCAGAAGGAGGATGTCCATGAGAAATCGAAAAGGTTCGAGAGGGCTCGGGGGTGTTTGAAGAAAGAAACGAAAGAAAAAAAAACCTTCGAGAAAATCTCGAGCTCGACACATGGTGCATGGGGAGGTCACTGCCTTCCTCTTTAATGTATTGTATAGTTGCAGTATTAGTACAAGAAGCTAAATTCACATATATGTCAAATAAGGATTTTGCTATAGTATTTTTTTATAATATTTTATTAGAGGTTATAGGAAAATCTCAACTACCCCATCAATAAGGATATTTAAAATATTTTATTTTAACAAGTTAGAAGCATGTGACACCAACCTTCTTATATCTTATTATTTTTTAAAAATTAATATTTGATTATTTTCTCTCTTGACTAGGTCTAACCAAGCTGGCTCAACTCTTTTCTTCCCCCGATTGTTTTCCCTACATCTCCCTGCCTCGATCGCCTCTCTGCCTCTGCCCCTGCCCCGGCCGCCTTTGGAGAAGGAAAAGGGAGGAAGGAGAGTGATGAGTGGAAATGGAGACGGAACAATAGAGCTCGACGAGAGTCTTCTCCTCATCTCTCATTGCCACAAGAAGAAGGCTCCCCTTCTGTCTACCTCCATGTGGCGACCGCCTCTCTACGCAATTAATACGAGCCCAAACACAACCACCGCCGCCTCATCGGTCACAACACTCCCGTGGCTAGATGAGGCCGACCACACGATTGCCACCGCTTGCTTCGCCCTTGCCTTCGGAGATATCATGCCCGAGAATCATTACACCAGTAGCAATGGTGCTTGCATCGGTGGCGAGCTCTTTGAACTTGAAGGTCGAGGGGGTTACAGGGGGATGGGACAATCTCAAACACAAGACCATATGGAGTGAAGAATGTGGCATTATAGGATATAGTTGGGCATGACAAGAGCAGAGAAGAGTAGATGACAAAGAGACTATTGACAGGACCGGTCCTGGGGCAGGTC
This sequence comes from Elaeis guineensis, assembly GCF_000442705.2. NCBI lineage: Eukaryota > Viridiplantae > Streptophyta > Magnoliopsida > Arecales > Arecaceae > Elaeis > Elaeis guineensis. The sequence goes on from NC_025994.2 coordinate 81,409,530, forward strand.
GAACTGGACCAGGCCTTGCATTGATGTTCCAATGAGATGCAAGGATGGTTTTCTATAATATTATAATAAAAAAAATAATTAAATAAATTAATGATAGATTTTACATGTTGTTTAATGAATATATCTATAAAAAATTATTGTACGTAGATTAAATTTTTAATGACAATTAATATTTAAAATATATTAATTTTTAATAAAAAAAATTATTTTTTTATTTGGATCTAGGTCCAAAAAAATGTCAGGCCGGTCTTGACTGTGGATCTTTTTTTTGTGCTCGGAGGTTTTGAGGGTGAGGGAAAGGCTGGTTGCTTTTCCTGGCATGGAGTTTTTTAATGACATGGAGCACGGAGAGTATCGATTATGATAGATTTTTTTTTTTATTTTAAAAATATCTAAAATTCAAAATTTTTATACACCGGCTATTATCTTTCCCTATAAAATAGTTTTAGATTTTGAAATAACGATACACATCGTCCATGATCACAGCCGGCTACAGGCAGCCGCCGGTAAAAAATCCTGAACTTTTTTTTCAGCAAAAGTCTTCAAATAAAACCATGGTGACTAAAAGGTTAGAAAGTCATTGTCATCCAGAAGCAAGGGCATTTTGGTAAGATAACCTCCAACGTATCTCCTCCTGTCTCGGTGGAGGTCCGCGCGATACGACCACTTCGGAGACCGACACGCGTCGGTTCTAAACCCGTCGGGGTGGCGGGGCCTCGCTGAAGAGGACGTCCGCATGCGCCACGCTCCACGGAGAGACCGTACTCGCATCCGTTTGGCAGTCGACAAGGCTTCCCCCGGGTCATTTTAATTGATGTCCAGCCAAAGAAGCTCAAACAAATTAAGTCTGGGTTAACAACGGTCGAATGAACCAGTCTTCATGTCAGTTGGTTCCAAATTTTAAGGCAGAAACATCAAAAAACTTAAATTATCAAAGAATGAGTCAATTGATTTGGATCACATATGTAACAAAGACAGAAATGATTTTTTATTTGTTGCAGAATTTATGGGTTTTGCCTTGGGATGTGAGACACGCATGCAGCATGCAGCTCAAGCCAAATTGGACGTGGTCAACAGAAACTTGTATTCTTGCTTGCTAGGATAGTGCTTTTGATAAAAGTTTTTTTTTTTTTTTTTTTCACCAAATAAAATTTGTAAAAATTTAACCAATTATGTGCATGAAAGAGAGAGAAACAAAGAAGATGACTAGAGTTGATGCCAAGAAAAGATATGATTTAAAAAATCATTACTGCAGATCTTACGTCCCTTGGTAAAATATTTGCTTCTATCAATACTGTGGAGCAAGCGGAGGATGCATGCGTATAATGGTTTGGCCCGATGCTTTTTCCCATCACATGTCATAAAGTTGGGTATGGTACACCATTTGACACCTTACTTCCATGTATGCTTGGAAATTAAATCTTCGCGGATACAATTGAAAATGTACATAAATTAATTTGTGACTAATATGAATCTTATAGATGATTAGTAGTTTGTTTGTTATAGTTAAAAAATGTGTTTTTCTTTTTCTTTTCTTTTTCCACTTCTTTCTCCAATCAAACATCTAGTTGGATATATAATAAGCCAATAAACGTCCATCAATTTATATTAACCATAAGACAATGGGGACCTAATGTTGTTGACGAAAAGAACCATCTAAGGAAAGTCTTGCTCATTTAAAATTTACAGAGTGCACAAGTCTTCCACATCTCTAGTGGTAGAAAATTTCACAATTACAATGAGGGTATATGGCAGATTTTTTATTGGCCATGCAAGTTTTACCGAACATGCATAATATAAAGGTATGATGGTTGCAAGAAAATTTATAGAAAAAAGAAAAAAATATATATTTTTTATAAAATGGATTTTTTTTTTCTTAACAACTAGTTATAAGTTTTCCATTTTTTTTTTTCTAATGAAACAAATAAATGAAAGCTAGATTTTCAAGAAAAAAAATGGATTTTTAACTTTGCATCCAAATATATTTTTAAAGAGTACAAATTTAATATTATCTAGGCACTTCATAAAAGTTTTCTACAACTGGAGTTGTAGAGGAGCCAATGCCTTGTTCTTGGTCACATTTGCCATGTAATCAGGTCACCTTTACTATACCTTGCTTCCCCAAAAAGGATTGCTGATATTTCTTAGAGCTGGCTCTTGGCACTTGGGTAATAAATATCAGCTTCTTCATTGTAACAGGATTATAGGACATGGCACACCAATTGGGTAACCTAAGGCCAGCATCATAATATGCCATTATGCCACACCTGGACCACCCATTCGAAATAAGAGCCGGTGTGAGAAACGGAACTAAAGAAGACACAGCGGTCCGCCGACAAGCTTCACATTGAATTCGTCACTTTCAATTATTGGGGGACCCAAAGGATCCATGCCTTGTCTCGTGCAAGATCATGGTCAGAACCTTTTTGGTATTAGCCATTGGTTTAAATTGAAGATGCAATTGAGCTGAGCTTAGTTGAGTAGTTAATTAAAAACTTGAGTTTTATTCGATTCAAATTATTCGGATTAAAAACTTAACTCAAGATTAATCAAGTTTTATATTCCAAACTCGAATTCGACTAGATAAAAAAAAATATAATACTCGAGATCAACTCGACTCGATCGATTTGAATGTCAATCGAGCCATATTCAAACTCGAGTTCGACTTTGAATTCGAGCTTTGACGTACTCATAACACACACATATATATATATATATATATATATATATAATATTATTATTAAAAATATATATAAACTGCAATAGGCTAAAGCAATTTTAAGTTGGATATCTTATTACTTAAGTTTGATTCGGGTTTGATAATAGTTGAATCGAGTCGAGTCGAGCTTGAATCCAAATTGAGCTCGAGCAGCCCGACTTATTCGTGCCTCTAGTCTACAAAACGACTATGATGATCAGGGACGGAACTAGGATTTTAACGTTGGGGGGCCAGACTACATTAAAAAAAAAAAACTATGTATAATATTTTTCAAATTAAATAATCAAAACATATTAAAATTTTTCAACAAAGATTAATAAAAACAATCAAAGAATGATAATAAGAATTTATCAATATCTTCTATTATTTCAATTGAACACATCGATTTTTCATATCATAGAAGTAATCTATGATACTGTCTACGGTGATTGTTTCAGCAATTTCTTTTTCTATATGAACAACTAATGAGTCTGCAAAAACATCATCCTCCCATTTTTACAACAACACCTTTCTTACCTTTCTTTTTATTAGCTTAATAATATTTATATTATATTTTTATAATCACATTAATCAAACCCCACATTCTCAGTTATATTTTCACAACACATTTAAGTTTGGTGGGCCACTAAAACGAATCAAATCCTATATCTCCACATATAATATAGATTTTTTTTTGTAAGGTTTGGAGGGCCAGGGCCTCAGCCCGCCCCCTCCTATCTCCGTCTCTGATGATGATGCTCACCACATGCTTATGGGTGCCACAAAGACACCACAAATATTTATCTATGTAATGTAGACGTCCGGCCGCTAGTGAGTGTTGACACGCCGGTTCCATGCCATTAAACTTCAACCTTCCAAGTTGGTAAAGCTGGGCCTAGGAGTGATGGCCGGATTAACTGTGGCAACGATGATGGATGATACTGCCTCAAAGATCAAGGACCCAACTGTAGGACGCCGAGGCCTGCGGGTTGCTCTCACTATAGAGTATAGAAAGGGGCATGCCTTTCCCATCACAGGCGTACTAGCTTGCTGGATTCTGGTCGTCAGACTCACTGTTTAGCAGCATGCCTTTCCCATCACAGGCGTACTAGCTTGCTGGATTCTGGTCGTCAGACTCTCTGTTTAGCAACAGAGTTACAGAGAGAGAGAGAGAGAGAGAGAGAGAGAGAGAGAGAGAGAAGATCAATATGAAAGGGCTCCATAGTCTTCTACCAAAAAAAATAAAAAATAAAAAAAGGAAAGGGGCTCTATATAGTCTCCAATGAGCTGCAAGTGGCCTGGATGTGGGTGGTGACCGAGGCAAAATAGAGAATTAGGGAACCAATGGCTTTTGTACCGTGCAAAAGAGTTTGAGAACGTATCTTTTATTTTTGTCATTGCAGTAAATCTCTTATTGCACTCGTTGTCAAAGAAAAATATCTACAAAAAAAAATTTACATTGATCAAAATTATATCTAACGAAGATCCTTCAATGTTTAAGTCAGTGAAGAATGATGAACAGTAAATAAAAATTTTTAGAATAGTAAAATCTCAGACAATATATACATCAATACAAATTCTAACAGTGCGGCTAACAAAGAAAGTATAGTAAAGTTAATATAAATCATATTTGAATTAATTAATATAATAACAAAATGATAAATATACGTAATATTTACTAATAAAAGAAATGCTATATCGGTATGTTAGCCTAAGCCACTCCTCCACCCAATCCATTGTATGCCACAACCTTTCATGGGGTCCCTTCATTAGGGATATTAGGGTTGAGTAGGCCCTAGAGTATAGATGAGGACCCCCAACCCACTAATATATAAAAGAGGTGATGTATGAATTTATTAGCCTAGATTGATCATTCCAAGTGCTCAAATTTTTGGGCTGTGAGTCTGCGAACTTCTTCATCCAAAAAGGTTGCAAAATGCTTGATGCTTTTTTTTTTCCTTCTTTAAAAAAAAAATATTAAGAGTTTTACCATATATATATATATATATATATATTAAGAAGCTAATCTTCACCTTCTACTATAGATCCATCCCGTCCCTCTACTGCTTACTCTAATTGAAATTAAACGTCTGCTTGATGGTAACATCTTAAAGTTATATATATTGCTGGCTAACATTAAAACTTAAATTCAAGTACCATCATCTTATTTTTTTTTGTTGTTTGCAAAGCCTTGATTATTAATATCTAAAAGATATTGATGCCGGTCCATTTAAAACGTAAGAGTCAGATTATTTGTTATTATATATATCAGTGATTGGTGTAAAATCAAAACAAGCTCCAACCAAGTGGCCACCTGGGTGGTTCAAGAATCACATAATATTAATGAACCAACAAGCTGATAAATGCTTTTAATTTTAGTAATTGCACCTTTCCTCCATCTAAAAACGTGGAAATCTATTTGTTTATCTATGTATAATATGTCACCATGGTTTAAGGAGCTTGGGGAGCTAATCATCCTTAACATGCAGTCAATCTCAACTAGACCAGCTCAATGGATGTGCTGGGTTGGATTGTGTTCAGATATAACTAATTAATATTGGTTATGCTCGAGCTTGACTTGACTTTTGGGCCTACTTCCTAGACCCGAGCCTGATACTTAGGCTTCGGATTTCGGACCGAGCCTCGGACTAGGACGTGGGCTTTATGGATCTCTTCTTAAGTTTCAAAAATATAAAGAAGGTATTTGCAAGGATTAAATATTTGAAAGGGATTGGTAAGGCCAATGAATTTGTATTTATAGTTATTTGTAAGAAGTATTGGTGTCTGAAAGATAGCTATTAACTCAAATCGGATTCCTAATGCATAAGTATATATTCTATGTTATGATTAAGACAGGCTCATATTTCAAGCCGAGCCTAGTCCATCAGGCTTAAAATCTAGATCCAAGCTTGTTTTAAGCTTTTATGGCCCGGACATGCCATCCAGCTTATGAACATGTCTAATCTCAACCTCGCATACACTTCGTCCTATCATGGCATATGGTACAACCATACAAATAACTTTTGCATCTGAAAAGCCCAAGTCCTCTTCTCCATTTCCTCGTTACACTCTTTGGCAAGGAGCGATATAGCTTCCTTGGTGCCAAAACTATAGCTTCTTTTGTAGATAAGGGCCTTCTTGATCTTTTAGTAGGTGATTGAGAGTTTAGATCAATCTAGTTTGGTCAAATAAGGGTGTGCATGGTTCAGTTTAGATCAGTTTAAGATCAATCGTCAAATTAAACTGACTTGAATTAGTTTTCTAAAATCGAAATCGAATTGCCCGCATGAAAAAATTGGTTCTAACCATTTTTTTTTTAAAAAAAAAATTGGTTCAATTTATCAGATTGTGAACTATTATGTTTTGTCAAATGGGCACCTTATAGAATAGGCTGGATAGGCTAAATGAGCTGCTATCTAGTTTGAGTTTTAACCATGCTAAATTGATAACTTGTGAGATATGATAAATGGGCAGCCTATGGATGGGCCAAATGGAATAGGACTACAACCTTCTTTTTTTGGTAGTAAAAAAAAAAAAATCTAAATGATCTTTTCAGTTTCTAAAATTTTTAAATCGAAATTGATCTGAAAAATCTAACCCAAACCAAATTTAACTTAGCAGTTTGGATCAGTTTTATGGTTTGATCGATTTGGTTATACACCCTTATGGTCAAATAGATTTCTAATTCAAGTACTTAAAAATAATTTCAATAAATTAAATTTTTTTTCTAGAATTTTAGGGTTAGAGAAACCTAGGCTGTAGTGCCAGCAAGTAATGGGTCTGACATGTGAGTCCACTAGATTTTAAAGCAGCAAACTGGACGAACAAAGATGTAGTTAATTGTGTTAATTTATTAACTACAATAAGTCAACTTCATTTTATCCACCATTTATGATCCATTAAAATACATTTTTACACTCATATGGTAACAAACAAGGAAAACATCACAACACATGATTATACTTGTGATTAATGAAGGGATATTGTGGGAGATCATAGTATGCAGGATATTATGTAGAGTGCTGTAAGATTGATGTATTCCTCTTTGTGCATACGAAATGGTTGTCTCTAATTTTCAGCTTCTAAATTAGTAGGCATGGCCCTTTTGGAATGGCTGAATCCCACATGAAACTCACATGACACGCAACAACCTCCATGTTGCATCAATCTCGATTGGCAGATAGCTAGGTCTAAGGAGATAATAAGACAATGGATACTTTGAGGGATGGCAGTGGATTAGGTTGGCTAATATCCATATTCATTTTTTAATTAAAAATTTTATATCTAATTCCTTGTATCCACCTCAAATAGGATAAAGTAGATGGTGTGGGTCAGATTGAGTGCAAATAGACTAAAATAATTATAACTTTGAAAGGAAGGATTTAGGTTAATATTATATATGGTCGGATTTTGAATGTGGTATACCATTATCTATACCCAATTCAAACCCACTTTAGGTGTTTTATCTAGAACTCATAACTATTCCAGATTTTAATCAGATCAGGTAAAATTTGACTTATTCATGTAAGATCAAGTACTTGGTGCATTGGCTACAATTGCAATCCCTAGATACTTCTATGCATATGCCATCATACAAAGGCGTGTCAGAACATGCATGATGAGCAGTCCACACTATGCTTCAATTCATGCTGTACCTGATAGCAAATGAAAGAGTGTGCAAGGCTATTTACTTTCTTTAGATTAGTTGTGATAGATGTTTGGTCAAAAGAAAACATTGTATTAGACAACAATATGGGCATATTACCAATCAATCTTGGTACAACTAATTCGTGTTACTCTCCTTTTGGAAAAGAACATTACAAGCATGCTTTTATTTGACAACTACAATCAACATAATGTTTATGTTGTAATGACCTAGACCTCACTAAAAAATACTAGTTAGAAGGTGTTGTTTTGGATTTTTAAGCTCTATATGTGTACTCAAGATCTGCCTAATATATAATCTTTATGGGACTAGACATATACCTGTATAAGTCTTCACTTTCCATATTTAAGCTATAACATTCTTACTAAGTTAAGGATCAAATCCATTCAAATTCAATAATAAATACTATCATCTAATCATAAACACCACAATAAGTCTGTGGTGAATCAAAATCCTTCAGTCCACATGAGCCATGGGTAGGATCTTTTTTGATACTATTTGTAATAATTTAGTATCTTATATAAAAAGGCTAGCTGGAAGGTATTGTTCCAGTTTCTCGACTCCGTACAAGTATCGAAGATCTATCCAATGTATAGCTGATGAGGTACTAAATATACATCCACATGAGTTCTCAGATATTCTCCCCATTTAAGTCCTATACTCGCTAAGCCAAGGGTCTAAATTTATTCAAATACAATCATAAGTATCACAAATTTAATTACAAATACAATAATTAGTCCATGATTAATCCAAATAGGCCCATGCTGCAATATATTTTAGTTCATATGTGTCATGGGCTTGGTTTGCTTTGATATTATCTGTAACAATTGGACCTGCTTATCAGGCAAGCAAGGTTAGGCTCAGCTAGCCCCACATATGACTAAAATTAGTTCTACTTGAACTCAGCCCAGCCTAGCCTTAGGGCTTACTTTACAAGCCCGATTCTAAAGAGAAAGATTCTGAAGAGGAGGATAGAAGGATTGATGAAGGCGAATAAGCTAAAGGCTGCGATGGCCTCACCGCCTAGGAGGATCAAGTTCGATCCATGCTGTAAGGAAGCTCTTCTCCCCTATTATTTGTGTCAAAGGGGATTTCCACCTTGAAACCCTAAAGCCCAACTTGGGTTCCCACTAGTTGACACCAAGCCTTAGGGGCCCTATGATGGTGTTGGCATTGGAGAAGAAGAGATTGGACTATAGGGAGTCTTACAAATATGGATTGGATCCGAAGGAGGTGAGGAGGTGGATTGGTGGGAAGATTCAATTCTTCTCCTCAAACTGGTGGTGGCTTGGTGGGAATTGAGGTTAGGAGGCAATAACCTTAGTTGCTGCCTCCTCATTTCCTTAATCAACCAAATCGGGCTCAAGTCATGGTGCATGGGTCTAGTTGAAGTAGATCCAAGCTCAAGCAATTTAATGGGTGGTCTCAAATTTCAAGCTCCACTCAGCTTGACAAAGTTAAAAACCAAATCTAGGTTTGTCCAAAACACTCCAAGCTTTGGTGGGCTGGGCAAATCGCTTGACATTTGGATATGTCTAGCAACAACTTAGGACCTCACTCAACAAGACTAGTTAGAAGATGTTTTTTGGATTTCTTGACTCTATATAAATATATAAGCTTTACATAGTGTATACTTGATACAAGACTAAATACATGCTCACATCTGTCCTCACATACTCCCCCATCTAAGTTGTGATGTCCATACCTGGCTAAGGGTTCAAATATGTTCAAACCTAATAGTACTAAAATTCATAAAATTAGTGAGCAACCCATGGTCAGTGCAAACGGGCATGTGCTATAGCATCTCCTAGTCTACAAGGCCTATGGACCATGCCTATTCAGATATTATTTATAGGATTTACCCAAAATGATAAGCCAAAAGATATTATAATATTTGGATTCCTTGATCCTATATAAGTACTAAAAATTGGCACCTATTACATATTCCATGTGGAATCAAGTATGCTTTCATGAGTCCTCAAGTGTTTCTTCCATTTAAGCATGGACATTATTGCTAGAACAAGTGTCTAAATCGATTTAAATTCATTTACTAGGCCTAGCAATTCAATGACAAGCACTATATTCAGCCAGTGATCAGTCCAAATAAGCCAATGCCATAATATCTGTGGGCTAGTTCTATTATAATACTATTTGCGATAACCCAAGATCTGGCCTAAAAAACTAGTTAAAAGATGTTAGTTGAATTCTTGACTTTGCATAAGTATCTAAAATCTACTGGGTGCATAGTTGATGTAGGACAAAACACATGCCAGGGTCCTCACATACTCCTCCAATTAGGATCGGCAATACTTATCAATTCAACCCATTTAAGTTGATTCGACCCATTGTAGATTAGATCAGGTTACTTGTTTATTAAAACGGTCAGGTTTAAGTCTAGATTATTTTTGAGATATTTAATAAATAGGTTGAGTTTGAACTGAAAGGTATTGATATATCTTATATTTGACTTGGCTGTATTTGGTCAAACCTAACATAACTGCCACCACTATCTTTGATTAAATCTTAGCATTCTCGCCAACAAGGATCCAACTCTAATCAAAAGTGTCAGAACTACAATCACAAATACCACGACCAATTTATGGTTAATGTAAATGAATTTGCACTGTAGTTCTCTTAGTTTGTACGGGTCATGGATTATGGGCTAAGTTCATTCTAATATCATTTACAACAATTTAGGACCTCACTCAAACTCAACTAACACGTTTTGGCTGGCCTTTTCAGACGAGGTATTAGGTCATCATAAATGATATTAGAGTGAACTTAGCCCATGATCTTTGTGGACTATGAGACACTATCATACAGGTCTATTTGGTTTGACTAAGGATTGATCATTGTGTTTGCAATTGGATTTGAGATATTTATAATAGGATTTGAATGGATTGATAACGGAATTTAAATGGGAGAAGTATGCAGGAATCCATATGAGCTTGTGTTTAATCTCATGTTAGCTATACATCGGTAATAGATCTTGAATATTTATACATAGCCAAAAATTTTAGGTGATATTTTCTTGCTAGCTTTTTAGGTAAGGTGATCCTTGGATGCCTTCTCATTAGACGCACATAAAAAAAGCTGCGCAAAACCCTAGTACTCTTTTGCTGGTGTCTTCTGGAAACAAAGAGCTAGCGACAACGTTGTTTGCAGGCCTCGCCAGTCCTGCACTGTGGTTCTCCGTACTACAAGGGTAAATATGTCGAGAAAACAAGCCTGGTGGGCAACATCTGCACCATGACTCGACACGTGGTAAATCTCATGCTGCGATAACTTCAGCTCGGTGTTTGTTGACGCCTTTATTCGGCCCCGATTGCTCTCCAAGAAAGATGGCATCCTTGTAACCCCACTCTCAAACAATCCACCACCCAGCCAAAGTCTTCCCACGGTTTTTTAGCCTTCTTAAAGGAATGAGATCATTGTTCCTTCCTTACAAGAAACCTTCTGGGAGAACTGTCTTTATTTATATATATCTTCCTAACACATCCTTCCTTTAAATTAAGCGAGAATTCTGATCAGCAGAAGAGGGAGGTGGAGAAAAGATGGGGAGGGGGAAGGTGGAGCTGAAAAGGATTGAGAACAAGATAAACAGGCAGGTTACCTTTGCAAAGCGACGGAACGGATTGCTGAAGAAGGCTAACGAGCTCTCTGTCCTCTGCGACGCCGAGGTCGCCCTCATCATCTTCTCCAGCAGCGGCCGCCGCTTCGAGTTCTGCAGCTGCTCCAGGTATCGCGGCCATCTCCCTTATCTTCTCTTTGTATCCTTCCAGGTAGATGAGCTCATGGTTACTCCTTAACTCTTTAAGACAGGAGAGATGAGGTCTTCGACACCTGGTCATCAGGAGTCATCTCCTTTTTTTACCCTTGAGCAATTCTTCATTCTATTGCTGATGATGGGACTTTCGCTTTTGAAGTCTTTCCTTTCCTTTGCTTTTGGTTCTCGGGTTGCGGAATGGATTTGAATAATTTTGATCTCCAAAGTCTAGATCTCACTTTATTTTATTTAATATAGATCTATTAGCCTTCATTTCATCCTCTCTCTCTCTCTCTCATCTTTCATTTCCTTAAATTTCTGCAAGCTTATCTGTAAGCTTAGTTTAGTTTTTTCCGTTATTTTTAGTTGAAAAATTAAACCATCCAGATCCAGAGATTTTTTTGTAATATTTTATCATTATATCGAGTTGCTTTTTAATATTATTTTTATTTTATTTTTTTTGATGCTCAAGTTGTCCGAAGGATCTAGATAGGTTAATTAATATTGATTTCTCAGCTACTCTAAAACCTCAATTTTGCCATATTCAGAGTGAAAAGATGTCTTGGATCCCGTCCTCCCGGGATCAGTCGTCTGGTAATCAATAGATCTTGCGCTTGTTGGACGATTCCTAATGATCCAGTTGTTGAATTCTTTTCTTGCATTCCTTTTTCGTACAAAAATGGGAAGGATCTAGATGGGTGTTGTGGAGTAATAATGTCATGTACTTCCCTAGCTACGTTACGGTTTGGCTGGTTTACCATTTCTATGTGACAGAAATAAAGTTTTTTTTTTTTGGTTTTCGTGTCATGGACCATATTAGTTATTATTTTATGATACCTAGCTTAAAATGATTATTTACTTGAGCTTTGTTTTTTCCCTTGTTTTTGGCTTTCTATATTTGAAGCTGGTTGCTTCTTCTAAGAAAGCTAGGCGGTAAAGAGCTCTAGCCCAAGCTATTAATTAAAATCTTGATATCCATTATAAGCTGCGTAAGATAATTCGAATCAAGCCGTAGCACAATTGCACAACGTAATTGCAAATGAGCAGAATTAATCCAGTTATTCCTTATCTTTCTACCACAAACAATTGCCCTTTTAATTCTGCCCGTCCTTTTCAAACATCTAATCTTAATTCGGGTATAGAATTGAGTTCTTGAGTCATTCTCATATTAACATTTGCAGTCCTTATTCATAGATCTCCTTTTTCATAAGAACTCAGTGATCCAGTGATTATCATTTTTATTTTTGTTTCTAATTGTATCTTAATTCAAATTCTTCTGTTGTTAATTGACAGTGTTCTATTACCAGTGAAAAAAATCTTTAATGTTAGCTATCAGTTCAATAACTGGTTGGTGTTGTGATTCTGAGCATTATCAACATTATGAATGCTGTTGTATCTCAAACTCTTCTGTTATATTTTCTTTTTGTTGTTAGCATTAATGACACCAAACACTTGGGACAAGGCACGATCGGTATAATTTTGTTGACTTTGAGAATCTAATGATCTTTTTTTCGAAATTTTGATATAACTACCTGTAAGTATGTTTACATATATCGGTGCCACAACCATTACTTATCCTTGTTTTTAAATCTTTCATGTGATGGGTATTGAATAATTAGAATCGCATAAGCAGATAGATGATATTAGAGAAGATGGAAACCATTTAGAATATCTTAGGATCAACCACTTGATAACTTGGCTTGCTTGTTCCAGATAGACCATTTATCTCTCAACTGTTATTACAGCAGCCTTTGCCTGTCGGAGGTTTAATTTTATGACTTTTCATTTAGCTTTAATGGAGCCTTGATGGTAATTAGTTCCTGAAAGGAATGGTCCGAGAATACCCATTTTCGACTATTTGATATAAAAATATATGTACACTAGATAAGAGTGTGACATTTGGAAACCTAGCACCAGCTTCGTTATCTGACTGTTGTTTTATGTTTAGACTCGCACAGTATTTTATTTTTAGCCCCTGTACACGGTTAGGCCAGTGTTTTGTAGCCAGGCTTATACATCTTTGTACACAGTTATACCTGTTTGGTACGTACTTGAAAACAAGCCAGGGATTCAACATAAAATGGTGATCAAATTCAAGGACCAGGAATAAAACATTTGGTCATAAATTAAGGATTGAACATAAAATGGAGGGCTGTCCTGGGGCAAACATGAATGATTTTGACTGATTGAAAAATTAATGAACAAGGAGATTGATATTTCAATTTACAGTTTGTCTTTCTTTACTTCCATATTTATTTGTTTATCATCCCTTAGGGAAAGCTCTAAGAGAAAAAATTACCTGCGCTTATTGCGGGGAAGCTGGCCTGGTCATTTGTGTGCTACATCTCATCTTTGCATTCAATATTTATCCTTTTCTTGATGTGGATTCATATCTTTTCCTTGTTTCCTATTTCATCGAAGCGTGCTTAAGACAATCGAGAGGTACCAAACATACAACTATGCTGCATCAGAAGTTGTTGCCCCACCAAGCGAGACACAGGTAGGTCAACAAATAGCTTCGTTCCACATGTTCAGTGCATTTACTGGAGTGCATTTTGTGAATAATAGGTTTTGCGGTTTTCTTTATGCATGTACGTCATTAGAGACTCTGCCATTATTTTCTCCAATTTAACTACATCTCTATAATGTCATTTGATGTTTCCTTTCAAGCTTGTTGGACAGAAGATTCTTCAAATATTTAAGTTTGCATTGAAGAACATGTCCAAGAGAATTGGCTGAAATGCACTGTACATCTCATGATTAGCATTTAAGATTTTTATTTTTTTAAAAAAATTGCTTGATGCTTTATACAGCAAGGATAAAAACATTGAACACGACGATTGTTGGTAATGGTTATCATTTTATTTATAAATACAATATTTTGCATAATATATATGCATGGAGAGATGATAAATTGTATGTCGATCACTCACAAATGCAGCAGGGCTTAAGACTTGCTCTTCTTACTTTACCGTGGTATATTTGCCTTCTGTGTGCCAATGCAATATGCAAGCGATGGATATTGTAGACCTCAATAACAATATTGGAAGCAAGATTTTATGTTTCGATGGGACAGGGGACGTTTCGGTCGTTCCGTTCTGTTCTATTTTTGTGAGAAAATGAGATCGAAATGAGATCGGGACTCTGAAACCTATTTATACAGGGAGAGAAGAAGAAAGAGAGAAGAAAGAAAGGAAGATGAAGAAAGGAAAAAAAATGAAAGAAAAGACGAAGAAGAAAATAAAGAGAAGAAGAAAGAAAAGAAAGAAGAGAGGAAAGAGAACGAATAAGAAAAGGAAAAAAAAGAAAGAAAGGGATAAGAAAGTAAAACAAAAAGAGAAGAAGAAAAAGGAAGATTAAAAAAAAAAAAGAAAAGAAGGAAGAAAAAAAATGAAATGAAATGAAAGAAGGGAAGAGAATAGGAGGATATTTATCAGAATGTATGATCGGAACAGCTATCGGGATGGGACAGTGGAATGTTTCATTCCATAGAGATACTGACACATCTCCATCCCATGAAATTTAAAATTTTGAATAAAAAATTTATTCTAATTCATGAAATAAAGGGGAAAGAATTCTCATTCTTGTGGTCTTATTGTTAGTTTTCTTGGTCACAAGGGGGTGGTGAATATGATGGCAGCTTTGGGTTTGGTATTTTTACCAATCTTTTGTTTTGTCTTTCATCTGGTCATCTACCATGAGATGTGCAACTGATACCAGTGGCTTCCTGCCCTAGTTTCTGTGGTTTCAGCTGGTAAGCTTGTAGGTAAGTTTATTGGGAGAGAGGGAATTTCTATATATACAAAAAAATATTAATAAATTATAGAATGTTCAATTCCGTGAAATTTTGTCTTGTTGTTTGATTATCATGCTCTACGTTCATTTGTCTGGTTGGTTTGTGTCTCTTCTTGGTAATTTGAACTATGCCTGATAAAGGATTTCTGAGAAGGTTTTAGTTGTTTTTTTTTTTTTTTGAAGCAGAACACTTATCAGGAATATGCGAAGCTGAAGGCAAGAGTTGAGTTTCTGCAACGTTCGCATAGGTAGTCTATCCAGCTGTCTGCTTTATGACCGTTTGCTTACATGCCTTTATCATTCATTTTTGTCTAGTTCATACCTTAATTTTTATTTTTTAATTTTTTTTACTTATAAGAGTCCTAAACTTGATGGTACAGAAATCTCCTAGGTGAGGACTTGGACCCATTAAGTACAAATGAACTTGAGCAACTTGAGAATCAAGTAGAGAAGTCTTTAAAGCAGATCAGTTCAGCAAAGGTAATTAAAAAATTAGAATCATTTAGAAGGACAATTTGGATGTATTTATTCTGGACATTGATTCAGCTTTCTTGACATGGTTGTGGGAGCTGTTCAAGCTAAGATTTCCTGCATATATATGTACCTTTTAAGATCATATTGATATCACTTTTTTATTCATTAAAAATAGCGCATTCTAAAATCTTATATTCCAAGAAGAATATATTCATTCTGATGATAGTGAAACATATCGAATACCACAAAGAATATGAAAAACCAAATATTATCCAAGTTCAAGAGTAACTAGATTGATGATTAAGATGCCAGTGTTTATAATATTATTGGACTCTTTTCTTCCATCTTTTTGTCCAATGAACTCTCATTCCAGCTAAAGTGGGCCTTGTAGCTCTTCAAAATGTGATGCTTGATCATTTTCTGCTTGCCATGCTAGAAGAACAGAATATATTTGATTATTCTTTGTAATCTTATGCGACATGCATGTTTACAGCATCTATAAAATTTTGAAGTATCTCTTCCAAAACACTCTCTTACAAAACTTCTGGTGACAGGATCCTTGACATGACACTTATTGATTCTTTATGAAAAGGATCATCTTTTAAAAATTAGGAAAAAAATTAAGTTTTAACATAAAAGATGTTTGACGGGCTTATAGTTTGGACAGGTTCATGATTGGCCATGATACTATCACGCCACTCGTGTTGCCGCACTAATTCTCCTTCTAGTAACTTAAGCTCCACCGGCCCATATTGTCAACTTATATTTTCAATTTCTTTTGAGGCAGGAAAGCTAGCCCACGTTTTAAGGAGCTCGGCATTTCCACCTCTTCGATCAATGCCTTCAACTCTACTTCCAAATGATTTGATTTTCTTTATGACTTCTAAATTCACTGAAGCCTCTTATCTATGTTAGAATGAGTGTCTAATTTGATTGATTAAGAAAAAGGAAGAAATCCTTCAACTATTCAACTTGAATTTCTTAAAAAAATCTTGAAAAATGAAAAAAAAAAAGGGGCAAAAGTATGGTTTAGTTGTCATGCCCTAAACCTTATCAACCAGTGATTGTACACTTTCTAGGATAAGACCCTAAAAAGTATACAAAACTTATAAGTTCATCACAACCTCGATATTATTGGACAATATAAATATGATTTCATAATAAAATAAAATATTACCTTATTTACAAGTAATATGAGTTGCCTGTTTACATATTTCGACGATTTGATGTGCACCACCACTATTTTAACTATTCATCCTCTCACTAAGATCCTAAATGTACCCAAGTATTAAGCATGTTATAAGTCTAGCAGGAAAAATGAAAAGAAGGTGTGAGCTAACAGCTTAGTAAGAATTTCAACATATCCATATCCATGTCCACATAAATAATATAAAATTAGAAAATAGCAAATAATCAATATTGAAATAAATACAAATATTTTGAAATCATATACATAAATTAATCTAGTTGAACTCAAACAAATCGATATATATACATAATATGCAACATTTATCATGAAACATCCATCGTATTAGATTTGGGTTAGGTCAGCTTACTGCTATTTTTGAATCCGAACCAACTTGAATCAGTTTTTCAAAAGTGAAACCAAAACTAAATGAACCATCAATTGAAATAGGTTCAAAAAAAATGGAAAAATTTGGTTTGATTTGGTTCAATTTATCGAGTTGCTAGGCTAAATGGGCTTCTATTATCATGAAGAAGAATAAAAATCAGTGAGAAAAAAAAAAAAAAAAAAAGACAAAGAAGCACAACTTGCTTCCTTTAATGTCGAGAGTCATTATTGAGAACTAAAAGATAAACAGTTCATCAGCATTAATGCTGAAAGTCATTATTGAGAACTAAAAGACAAACAGTTTATCAGCATTGATGCATATATTACCAGAAGATAAAATAAATGTATTTATAACTAGTGCAAAAGAAAATTGGTTCTATATGATTCAATAGAACAATAACTAAAAGCGCTTGGAGATCCAAAACCCTAAGGATCTAATCATGCTAAGAGAAGATCCACAATGATCAGTCAATCCATAGAATCCCTAATGGATTCGCAATGCCAAAAGAGAAAGTTAGGAGAGTCACAGGGGAGAGGAAGGATACCTTCAAAGTTTAGAAGATGATAGAGGGCAAGGGCGAGATGGAAGCAATAGGATGGATTTATCTATGTTTTATGACCCACCAAGTAATTGTGAGAAGGTCATCGGTTCTTACTTGACTTATCTTTCTTAGCATTTGATGGCCTCAATTTGAGAAGAAAGTGCAGTCACGATGGAGCAGAAGGCTAGGGGGAAGGGCTCCAAACAAGAAGAATAGAGAGTGAAGGTTGAGTGAGCATTGGAGGAGGGAGGCAAGGGTGTGATAAGAGAAGAGTTTGGAGGGAAAGGGGCCAAGCATTGTGGAGTGGAAGAGAGACGAGAGAAAGGGGCAGCTAGGTTTTTTTGAGTACAAGGGTCGCTATAATTAAAACCTTAAGATATAATATATTGGGCTAGCCGTTGATATTTGATCAAATGACTTGGCTTGATAGGGATTAAAAGGGTTGAATGGTGCTGGTTTCTTTTAGTCTTACATTGACTATTTGCAAGATGCATTCTTGCTTTAAAATAAAATACCATCACAGGCTCTTTTTCCAAGCTAGAAATTGTGAATTTGGATTGGGTCTGATAGGTACATTGTACTGGTTATCTATCCTAAGTTGCATGACATATCTGTGGGTTAGTTTGGCTTAAGTAGTTTTTTTTTAAAATAATTTTTTTAAACTTAAATTGAAATTGAATTAATTTTTTCATTTCAAAACATTCCAAGTTGAAATCAAATCTAATGCGGAAAAACTCAATCAAAAGTAAATTGAAATAACCAATTTGGATAGATTTTTTGGTTTGGTCAATTTTCTTCCACACCCTTACATGTCATTCAAGGGGGAAATATCACAAATATCATGAGATAAAATTTTTTCATTCAGACAGTGGTTTCATATGTCTTATCTTCTGTTTCTCATTATCACCATTCCGAATCCAGCAACAATTAATTTTCTATTTTTGGACTATCCAAAATCATACTCCAGTCCATGAATGACAAAACATAATTTTCATCCATGAGACTATGGAGACTATCCTATGTATAAACTTGTACAGGCTATCTTCCGTGTATATCCATGAAGACTATTCTATGTATAAATTCATGGAGGTTATCCTATATATAAGCCTGTGGAGGCTATTCACGTGATAAGGCTAGTATAAATATCTCTTACTCATCCATCTAATTGATCATTTTTTTTTTATCTAATAAAATATAATTCAATAATATATTTTGATGTGGTGAATTAACCTTGGAGTAAGCTGAAATGATGTAACCTCGAAAGTGCCCGAGGTTCTTCACCTTGGATCATGATGAACTGAAAGCCATGATTATATCAAAGCCACAATCTCAAAGGTAGTTTTAACTATTTAGACATGATTGCATGATTAAAGCAGTTATAAATATTGAGGAATATAGATATCTATTATTGTGTAGTTATCACATGATAGAAACTGCTGCTATATGGTTATCTCATGTCTTGTCTATCTTAGCAATGATCACCGACCTTTCCTTATAAATAGTGAGAACAAGGAGATTCTCTAGTAAGTCTTTTTTCATAGCATTCTCTACTCTTTTTCCTCTGTTTCTTCTACTATTTTCTAGAATTTGATTGACTTAAGCGTCTAAGAATCTCCTGCTGGACTCTGACAAGAAGACTTGATTTTTAGATTAGTCATACTTTGAAGGATTCCAAATGGCCATATCTCAAGGTGTCTCAGATCACCATTCTTCCCAACTTCACCTTAGAGGGTGACCAATCATGCTGTCATCTTGTACATCTACCAATCTCAATCAACTTCAGATTCTAGCAAGATTATATTTTTGGCCAAATTTCAAATTAATCAATATCATATTTCATGTAACCAAAATAATCAATATCCAATACATATATATGATAAAAGAAATATGATATACAAGTGATCAAAATATATATATTCATACAGACAATCATGCAACTAATATCATATTCTATATAACCAAAAGTATCAATATTTGATACATATATACACAATAAACAAACATATACTTATGTGCATACCTATAATTGTGCAACGAACAACATCATCCCAAGCAAAATCAAAGAAACCAACAAATTAAAATATATATATATATATATATATATATATATATATATAGGTAATTATATGTAGAGATTCTTACCTCTATCATAGCCAATTTAGACACAATGTTTATCAATCCAAATGCATACCTAATATATTTAATCAATTTAATAATAATATAATATCAATTTATCCTTAATCAACCACCAGCAATATTAATAAATCAATTGCTCATTAATTCCTTAATTCAAGGTTCTAATAGTTGAATTATCCATAACTTCTCTATCCTAATCCAAAATTAAAATATGTAAAGAGATAGGGTTTTACCTCGGTTTAGAGACTGAAACATAAAATCCTTATTGTGCTTCTTTTTGTTCATATGACTGCACCTCCAAACAAAATCAAGTCGTCCATGAAAGGAGATTTGAATAAGAAGAAGGATAAGACTTATTGGGTAGTAGTGCTTGGTGGCTTTAATCGATCAAAATGATGTAATCGAATTTGCAAGATCGAAAAAAGAGTGTCCAATCAAAGCAAAGGTAACATGTTAGGGGTTATCGATGATGCATCTAAGGATGACCAATAAAGATCAGGTTGAAGGCTAATATGATGGGGGATCGTAGATGCTAATGTAGGACCCTCTACTAGGTCAACCTAAACTCTAAAGAATAGGAGGATGGAACCCTTCACTAAATCATAAAGGGAGAGAAAGACAAAGAAGAGAGATAAAGGGAGAAGAGAGATGAGAATGGAGAAAGGTCTTCCTGTTTCTCTCAAAGAAAAGAACAGGAGGGAAACAACGATGGCTAGGTGGTGGTGGTTGCAAGCAATGGCCGGAGGGTCAATGACATAATGGTAGGCATCGACAATGGTCAATGAAATAGAAGGAAAAAATAGCGTATATTCTAAAAAAGAATAAGGGATGAATCTATTGAGTTTCAACCCATTCAACAGTGGCCGATGGCTTCGACATTGATCTTGAAGAACAATTGAGGTATTAGTGGATCATTGGAAGTTCGATTAAAAGGAAGAAGAACCTTTGTTCATAAAATAATGATTGAGGGACCGAAATAGAAAAAGTATTGATCATGGTAAATCCAGACTCTTTCAATGAATACCTATCTGGCTAAAAGTGATTGCACAAAGTAGAGATGATGATAGAGAGAGTGTCGATTAGGGGGGAGCCTCAGCTTTGGCATGGCTAGGATATGGGCGAGGATTCTCTTTTCCCCTTCTATCTTTCCAATAGTGGGGATCAGCAGCCATAGACTTACTAGGGCAATGGAGGTTTATGTAGAGGTAAAGGCTAGAATTTTCTATCCTCCGATGGAGTTGAGGAGGAGTTAGCATCAGTCTCCTCCAACTAGAAAAATCTTGCTTTTTTCTAGCTTTTTTTTTAAAATTTAGGCTATCTTAAATGCTAGGCCGGTTAATAGACTAGGCCTAGTTCACGTATTGGACTAAGTAAAGAGCTGAGCCTTAAATTAGGTCCCTTTTTTTCTTAATGATTACAAAATTGAGATACATATCCTCCATTTATGATAGTGAGGCATGTCTTTGTATAATTTGGAATGAATTCCTCTCCTAGTTTGAATAGGACTCATTTTTCAAAAATAAATATTACTAATATAAACAAACATAAAAAGAATATTTTATATTAGATAAATTTTGACTCTTACATCAATTTTATCTTCTATAACTCTATCAAATTCTTCCTGTCTTGAGAGATATGTTTCGACCAAATTTTTTTCAAAAAAAAAAAAAATTATTTTGACTGGTCTATTCGAGGGCTTGAATGATAGAGTTTGGATCTGATCACTAGAGAAGCGATCTTTCTTAGGAGTTGTGTCATATCATAGATCTCGAAAAGTTATTTATTTATTTTTTGAAGATCACCTCAACTGAACATCGTATAACAAGTTATTTCTCTAGAGATTTAGTGGATGATTTGCCTTTTTGGTACGATGGATCTTACTTTGAGATCAAATCTAGCTCTATCCATAATGATCAAAGTGATCTATATGAAGTTTGATGATCCTTGTGTATCAATATCACACGATACTACTTAATGGAGTGCATCATGTTAGTAATCTCTATACATCTTTTCAAACTTCTCCAGATGATTAACCTGGACCTATCCAGTATGGACTGATCCTTATATATTCATTCTTTGATGCATGTCTCTAGCTATTTGACTAGCCAACTATATTTCACTTAATCCCAATGATTTAATGCTGATATCTTCAAGTCTACCTCTATTAGTCAAGAATAATTCTTTCTTGCTTCCTTAAACAGTGAGTAGTAGGCCAAAAATTAATTATATCACACTTTTCTCTATAATACAACTGCAAAAGTTACTCTTATAATTTAAATTCAGAGACAACATTTTAGGCTGTATCCTAATTGTTTTACTCTGTGAGCTATATCTTTCTTTATGATGTACTGAATTGGTGTAGCTGGCTTCAACTGTGGCAAACTTATTTTTGGAATCCTTATATAAAGTGCCTGCTAGACATAAATTTACCTGTAGTGAAGTGTCAATTTTTGTGGATTTTCTATTTATACGGCATTGATAATTCAAGCCAAGATACCACTTAAAGAGCGACATCATTTTACGCATTAAATGATGGAAGATTTACAATGATCCATTCATTTCTGTTTATATATTTACAGACGCATTTAATGCTTGATCAACTTTATGATCTTAAGAGAAAGGTATGAATTTGTGCTCTAAGTATTTTATGTTCATCATGAATGTACTAATGTGTTAGGTTTGATACATGCTCCATTTAGTAAACAGGTTTTATCTTAATGCAGGAACAAGTGTTGCAAGAAGTAAATAGAGAACTAAAAAGAAAGGTATTCTGATAATTATTTCATTTTTTGCTGTTTGTTTTTTACATAATCATTACATTCTTATCATGAGGTCATAACTTGGATTGCCCATGCAATCTTTGCAATTAGATAATGATTTATTTTCTCCTTTCAGATTTGAAAAAAAGCTGAAATTTCTAATTATTGAATATAGACCAAACTACCTGATAATCGTGTATGTAATTTAGTAGGATTATGATTTAAGAACTGCAGTTTACTAATTGGCAGACATTTTTTAACTTAAGAATGCTATGCTCGTATTAGATGTTGTCTTCTAGGTCTTCATCCCCATTAAATTTTATGACATTTCTGTTTGCTCCTTGTATGTGTTTGTGATATTGTCTGCCTTTTAATCTTCCATAATACCCTATCAAGTGTGCCTTAGCAACATTTTATCATCATGCTCATTGAGATATATATTTTTTTAATTTAGTAGTTGCTTTGCCACTCTTATTTTGGTAGTTACAAGAAGCCATTCCATATAATCCCCTCCAGTGGTCATGGATAAATGGTGGTGGCAATGGTGCTGGTGGTGCATCCGATGGCCCTTGTAATCACGAGTCTGCTCTATCAGAGGAATTCTTCCAGCCATTGGCATGCCACCCTCTACAAGTTGGGTAATACTTTACTCTCATGAAAGGCATTCAGATCAACATGAAAATATATTAACAAAATTTTATAGTTTTACTGCATGAACTCTATTTTTGTTGCAGGTACCATGCCATGCACATAGACCAGTCAAACAAAGGAGATATGACACACAATTATAATAGCTACTTTCCTGAATGGATGTGATAAGTTCCAAGCTTCATTAGGTATATATCTGCAACTATAAGAACCCAATCTGGTGTGGGATTCTTTTTCCCCACTTACAACGTTGTCTATTGTAAGTTGATCCTACTTTATCCATAAGTAAATAAGGATGCAACAAAGAGAATGCTTATGCTTATTTATTAGTCCTTGCAACTTATGGTGACATCATCAAAATATAATGAGCTGAATGTATAGCGTCATGTTTGTCTGTTATATGTCATGCAAAGTCTTGTCATGAGAAGGCGATGATTAGAATTTATGAAGCCAACATGATTCATACCTTCATTACAACATGATACCAGGTTGTACATAAAAATAATATTTTGAGATGCTGATAAATGTTTTTGCTTGTGATGCATATGTTGATTGGCTTGTTTGGCCTAAAATGGTCGAAGAATGGGTCCAATCCCTGCTCTGAACTTTGCCATGTCGAGCTGACCCACTAAAAGAAATTATTGAGAGCATCTGCTGTGCTATCACCTCACAAGACCTATATTTCTCAACTAACAATCTATAATTATAAACTAATAAATAGTGCGGAGGCTATTCTTATTACTAAATCTCTTTTCACAGTTGGTGCATTTGATAACTATCATTGGACAAAGGTCTCAGCACCATGATCTTATGTACACCTTTGCCTTACACTTCTAAGATATGGTTGGCTCGATAGCTAACTTGATGTTTGTTTTTATGTTGATTGAAGTACTTGGAATATTATATATGATGGATAAATATTTTTTAACCCCATCCTTTTCTCCGAATACCATCTAGAAAAGGACGAATGCAATTTCATTGGCAAAAGAATAGAGGATTTGGTGTCGTTTTGGTGTCATGGCCACCGACACCACTACCAATATTGTATATATATCATACTAAATTCATGATAGTTGATGGTAAATAAGTGCCATTATAATTTTCTAATATTGAAAATGTAATTATAATAATTGGCCTCTGAATTGTGTGCTAGAATATAGCATGTTTGGTGCATGATAGCATGGAAATCTGTTGACAGTTATAATGTCATTCTGATTATAGATTCTTTTGATATTTTCATTATTTATTTGAATAAATTCACCATTCCTATAGGGCATGAACCAAGTGGGATTTAATTATTTATGTGATTAGTTATTGCAATCCTCATGGAAGGATTTGACACTCAGTATTTGGATTCAGTACTCGAATAGATACACCAGTAAGTCTCTAAGAAGTTAAATAAACCGGAGGCCTAAGCTCAAGGGCCATAGTATATGTCGAACACTGCTAGACATATGCATCTCATATTTGTTTTCTTGATGGTTGGTGATCAAATTGCTTTGTGTGTATGTGTGGTATGTAGGCTTTGATGCACATATTGACAATATCTATTTAGTATTGGGATTATTTGGAAGTGACGGTGGATTATGCATGGACAAGAGAGGATGGAGAGCAATGGTAGATGGTGTACAGACATAGGCGAAGATGCTAGACTCTTAGAGATCATCCCCTTCTCTCGAGGGCCAACCTAAAACCATTGGAGCTAAGCCTCATTTGGTATCCACTGCTCCCAACTACTGAACGCATAATGATTACTCTTTCATTCAATATTGCCCTAACAACCAGCCCTAGGATGTTAATGATGGAGTTATACCGAGCAATAGCCGCTCTCCTTTTCAACCAGCATCTAGCAAGTACCAAACTTTTCCACTTTCCTGCCTTTAACCTTTTGGCTTGCTTCTAGTAGGTGACAAAGGCCATAGGAAGAAGTGCAAGAATGGCCTTTGGTGCTTCCTCTATCGATATGTGGGGCATTCGGCTAAGGATTGCAGAGTTGGTCAGAGGAGGATGGAGGAGAGATGCTTATTCAAGAGTTGCCGGAGAAATTGAAGGTTTTCTTGCCCATGGAGGATATCCATAGAGAAGTAATCTATTTTATCCAATAACGATATTATCTATATTTCATCTATTGGGGGCTGTCCCACTTCCGAGATCCTCCTAAGTAGCTCAAGCTCTTAAATTCATCCATCCTAAGTTTGAGTGGGATCCCTTTGACCTTAGATTCAACATCTCCTTGGTGATGTTTCCATCATGGATCTTCCTTTGGTTCATTGAATAGTTTCGATGGTGTAGTTTGCATGGTTTGCTCTTGCCTTTGTCCGTGGTTTGCTGCTATTGGTGTTTTGTTTGACCCTAGTTTGATTATTTGGCTAATATAGGGAATTGAATTAGATCCATGATTGTGGTATCTTGGAACATCATACAGTTTGGTGAAATAGATAAGCGGCAAGTGATTAGAGACCTCATCATCTCGTCAATTTGTGATATCATTCTAATCCAAGAGTCCAAGTCGGTCGATCCAAATCCTATACTTCTCTAATCTTTGGGTGGGTGTCACTTGGATGGGCCCATTTGAATGTTCGTAGAAGTGTTCATGGTATACTTATGGAATGGAACTCTTATCTCTTCTCATTGAAATTCTCTTGTAAGAAGATTTTCTCACTCATGGTGGGGCAATTTTGTTATGAACTCTAGTCTACTCGCTTCATCATCGTGGTTTACGGGCCAAATGAACATGAATTTAGGGAGAACATCTTCGAAGAGTTTTTACTTGTTAGATTAGTGGCTAGAGGTCCTTGGTTATTGGGCATCGATTTTAACATCACTAAATCAGGAGAAGATCATGAAGGCAGTCCATAATGCTTGAGAGATAATATCCAATTCTTGGACTTCATTTTTGATCTTGACCTAGTGAACCTTGATCTCAAGGGAAGAAGCTTCACTTGGAGCAAAAAAAAAAAAAGAACATCCTTCACTTGCTAGATTGGACAGATTCCTCTTCTCCTTAAAATGGAAAAGCATAATCCCTACTTCGGTACATTCTACCCTTATTAGTGCTGCCTCCAATCATGTGCTGATTGTATTGGATTGCAAAGTTAAGTTTGCGATACTAAATATTTTTAGATTTAAATCTTGGTAGATTAAAGAGGTCGATCTTGAAAATATCGTGAGAAATTGTTGGAAAAGTGTCAATGGGGCCTTTAACCCAGCAATGGTTTGGGTGGATACCTTAAGGAGACTCCATTTCTCTTTGAAAAAATGGTCCATACTTAAGAGAAATGCTAATTGAGAGATGAAAAGAAATTGTTGCATGAAATTGATACCCTTGATAAGAAGGAAAAAAAAAATGGATCTCTTAGCTTCTGTGTTTGAGACTAGAAGGATCTTCAATGGTCTTTAAAGAAGATTTGTAATAAGGAAGAAATCTATTGAAGGAAGGGAGAAAAAGCGATCTGGATCAAGGAGGGCGATAAGGATACTGTCTAATTTCATAAATTGGCTTTAGGGTATCAAAGAAGAAATCTTATTACCACTCTTATGCATGATAGAATGAAAATCACCAATCAATGGAATATTGCTTGCAAACTTCAAGAATTTTTAAAGCATTTGTTTGGTACTTCATTCAAATTCTCTTTCAATTGGGACCTGCTGTTTGGAAGCCAGAGGGTGAACCTTAGTGATCTTGAAAGGCCCTTACCATGGAGGAGATCAAAGCTACAATATTCTTCTTTAATGGAATCAAATGGTCGGGGTTGCATGGATTCTCCTTTTCTTCCTTTCAAAGGTTCTAGAACCTAATTTGTGATGAACATCTGGTTTTGTTGAATGATTTTCATGATGAGAGCCTTGACTTGAGCAGACCAAACTTCACCTTCATCTCCCTCATGTCCAAAAAGGATGGCATCCTTAAGCCAAGAGATCTTCAGCTAATTAGCCTCTTGAGCAGTCTCTACAAATTTATTGCAAAGGTGCTAGCACGAAGACTCTCAAACTACCTTCTATTGCTAATTCATGAGTCTTAATCAGTCTTTATCAAACTACCTTCAACACATCATTGAAAACTTTATTTGTATTGGAAGGATTGAGCTTAATTGGAAAAAATCTAATTAAAGGTCCAGGGATTTATTCCGTAGCATATTCTTGATTATTCTTTGGCATATTCTTGTTATTCCCTATCTATATTTGGGTCTACATATTTGTATTTATAGGTCTTTGTACACACTTTTGATTCAGAGTGAAGAAAAATAAAAATAAATATCTTCTTCTCTTTTTCATCATGGTATCAGAGCTTCCGGGTTCTGATCCATTCTTTCTTCCTTCCCCTTCTTAAAGAAAAAAAAAAAAACCTCTTTTCCTCCGCCCACCTCTGCCCTCATTTTTCATTATTATTATTATTTTTTCTCTCTTCACAGCAAACTGCTACCATCTTTCTTCTCGGGCGCCTGCGAAATCCCTTCGAAACCCCGGCGTCAACGTTCTTCCCGGTCGCCACCACAGCCATCGCAGCGCTCTTTCTCACCGGCCGCCTCCGTCGAGCCCCTTCTTCCCGGTCGAAGCCCCTCCAAAGCCTCCGCATCCACCAAATCCATCCGTAGCCATCGCCACCGCACCCTTTCTTCCCGGCCGAAACCCCTTCGCCGGCATCCGCCGAGTCCATCCGAGCACCTTCTTCCCGACCGAAGCTCTTTCAAAGCTTCCGCATCCGTCGAGTCCATCCGCAGCCCCGGCAGAAGCCCCTCCAAAGCCTCCGCATCCGCCAAGTCCATCCGCAGCCATCGCCACCGTAACCCCCTTTTTCTTCCCGGCCGAAACCCCTTCGCCGGCATCTGTCGAGTCCATCCGAGCCCCATCTTTCTTCCCGGCCGAAACCTCTTCCTTCCCGGCCAAAACCCCTTTCTCCACCTCCCGGCCGGCATCGTGGCGGCCACTGCAATATCTCCTCTTCCTCCTCCTCCAACCCCCGACGGCGTCGCCGGCGAGGTGGCTGCAGCAATCCCGTGCTTCACGGGATACATAATCGATAAAAGCCACAGCTTCCTTTTTTAACACTTTCTTTTATTTCATTTACCAAAAAAAGAAGAAGAAGAAGAAGAAGAAGAAGAAGAAGAAGAGAAAGAAAAAAAAATGGAGAACTTTTATGCCTAGATACTTAAGAAGCCTGTATTTACGGTGTGTCCGATAATTCGTGTGTCTGGTGATTCATTGATAGTGTGTCAGTGAGATTATCATTTTGTTTGTATGGTCAATCCAATTACTATGCAAGATCTTGAAGGTCTGCTGGATCGGCTTATTACAGTTGCCACTCGATCAGGAGGTTCGTCAAGAGATAGTGGATCGCTGAATGCTCTTCAAGTGGCTGTAAAACTTGATGGCCCAACGACATATTTACAATGGGAGAGGAGCACTCGTCTACTTGTACAAGGGCGAGGCTTGGAGGGATATCTCACCGGCACAAAGAAGAAACCTGCTAATAATGAGCAGGGTATGGCTCAATGGAGAATGGAGAACTCTGTTGTTCTAGCATTTCTTCTAAATACCATGACACCAAATGTGGCAAGAAGTGTGCAACTGCTGGAGACTGCACAGGAAGTCTGGGAGACGGTGGCCCAAATGTTCTCACAGAAGCAGAATTCTGCTCAAGCATTTGAGATCCGTTCTCAATTACGTCAGCTTCGTCAGGGAGATTTATCTATCACTGAATATGCCACCGAGTTGAAACGTCTTTGGTCCGAAGCTGATCATTATAGAAATTTTGCTCCACAATGTTCCATCGATGTTGATGGATTTCAGAAATATTTAGAAGAAGAACGGGTCCAGAACTTTCTATATGGTCTGAATCCGGAATATGAATCTGTCAGAGTTCAGCTCCTTGCCAGAGATATTTTACCTAGTTTAGGTCAAGTTTTCTCTACTGTTTTAAGTGAGGAGACATGACGACGAGTGACTTCTGACTCCAATAGTTCTATAAGATCAGCCCTTACCGTACAGCCACAGCAAGTAGGTGAGAAGGTATGTTTTCATTGTAAAAAGCCTGGGCACACTAAGGCATTTTGCTGGGATCTCCATGGCCGCCCAAATCAGCCTGGGCGTGGTAGTCAGGGCCGTGGTGGTCGTCGTAGTGGTGGAAGAACTGGAGGACAGAATCATGTTCGTGGACCTGCCCAAGCCAATCTCTCTGAAGAGACCGAGGGTGCTATACACAGCTTATCTACAGAGGAGTATTAGACCTTCCGACGAATGATGGAAAAGTATGAATCATCTTCTAACACCACACCTTCTACTCTGGAGCAGTCTAGCCACCAGGACGAATATCTTGATTCCTCTCTTTTTGCACACTCAGGTACTTCATATAAGTTATCACATGCATTTACTTGCGGGACATCTAACTCCTGGGTAATAGACTCAGGAGCATCCAGTCACATGACAGGGGCACCTAATAGTTTTATTTCATATTCACCATGTTCAGGACATGACAAGGTCAGAATAGCTGATGGATCTTTTACCCCTGTTTCAGGAAAAGGATCTATTGACTGTACTCCTAACTTAAGATTATCATCAGTATTGCATGTTCCATCCTTTCCTACAAATTTACTCTCTATCAGCTCTGTTACTAGAGATTTGAACTGCTCTGTCATTTTTTGGCCTTCACATTGTCTATTTCAGGAGCAGAGAATGGAGAAGATACTTGAGGGTGGTAGAATGCACAATGGACTCTATTATCTATCAACTGATGAGAAAAGTATGAGCTCTTCTTTGATGGGGTATGCATTGTCTGCTGAAGGTGCCACTTCAGAACTTATGTTACATCATCGTAGGCTGGGTCACATTCTTTTTTTTATTCTTAGTCACTTATTTCCATCTTTATCAACTAAATGCAATAAAAATTTGTTAGTTTGTGATCATTGTGAATTGGCTAAACACACCAGAGTAGTATTTCCTATATCTGGAATTAGAAGTTCTCAATCTTTTGCTTTAATTCACTCTGATGAATGGAGACCATGTAGTACCAATACTCTCAAGGGCTATAGGTGGTTTGTTACCTTCATTGATTATTTTAGTCGAGTAACTTGGATCTATTTATTGAAGGAAAAAATGGAAGTTTTAAACTGTTTTAAAGAGTTTCATAAACTTGTAGGTACTCAGTTTGGTGTTGAAATTAAAATTCTACGTTCTGATAATGGCACAGAATACATTAATCAGGAGTTCCATGCGTATCTTCAAACTCACGGAATTCTTCATCAAACCACTTGTGTTGATACTCCTGCTCAAAATGGAGTTGTCGAAAGAAAAAATCGGCACTTATTGGAAGTAGCCCGATCCTTACTTTTTACCATGCAAGTTCTTAAATTTTTGTGGGGTGAGGCTGTCTTGACCGCGGCTTACTTGATCAATCGTATGCCTCTAAGAACACTCAGGTTTAAGTCCCCCATACAATGTTTGAAAGGGTCTACTGATTATGTAGTCACTCCTAGGGTCTTTGGATGTGTTTGTTTTGCTCGTGATCATAGACCTTCAGTAGGAAAACTAGATCCACGAGCATTAAAGTGTGTCTTTGTTGGTTACCCTGCTACTCAAAAGGGATACAAGTGCTATTATCCCCCTGAGCGACGAATGCTTATTACTATGGATGTTACTTTTCGAGAAACTGAAGCTTATTATGGAAGTCGTCTATCTGATAATAAGACACCAGAATTACTTCTTTCGGGTGACTTTCTATACACACCAAATTCTGGTGCCCAGGGGGAGTATCATAGTAATGATGTTCAGAGGGAGCCTAGTATTGAGAATGATGTTCAGAGGGAGCCTAGTGTTGAGAAAGAAGAAGAGTCCAGTGTGCATTCACCACCAATTGCCCATGTATCTCCACCGCTTGAAGCTTCTTCTCCAGAGTCTCCTAATGGTAACAATATTTCTACGACTTCTTCTATTTCTAATCTTAATATTCCTATTGCAAAATGGAAGGGTACTCGCTCAATTGTTCCTCCTGCTCGTTACCGTTATGATATTACTAATTATGTTTCATATAAGAATGTGTCTCCATCTTATCAAAGCTTTATAGCTGCATTAGACTCTGTCTGTATTCCTAGTACCTGGCAAAAGGCTATGGCAGAACCTAAGTGGAAGGAAGCAATGCTAGAAGAGATGACTGCTTTATCCAAAAATCAGACGTGAGATCTGGTCACTCTGCCAGCTGGAAAGCATCCTGTAGGGTGTAAATGGGTGTACACTATAAAGCAGACTCCAGAAGGTAAGGTGGAAAGATACAAAGCTCGGTTAGTAGCAAAGAGATACACTCAAATATATGGAGTAGACTATGATGAAACCTTTGCTCCAGTGGCCAAGATGAACTCTGTTCGAATACTTATATCATGTGCTGCTAATTTTGGCTGGGAATTACATCAGTTAGATGTGAAGAATGCATTTCTTCATGGAGATCTTCAGGAGGAAGTATACATGCAGATACCACCAGGATTTGAGACTAGAGCAACAATTGAAAAAGTCTGTAAGCTAAAGCGTTCACTTTATGGTCTTAAACAGTCTCTTCGAACCTGATTTGATCAATTCAGTCGGACTGTAAAAAGAATGGGATATAAACAGAGTAATGCAGATGATACTCTATTCTATAGACATCTCAAGGAAAAGAAAACTATACTCTTGGTTTATGTTGATGATATTGTAATAACAGGAGATGATCATCATGAGATTAAACAACTCAAAGGAAAACTAAAGCAAGCATTTGAGGTAAAAGATCTGGGTCCACTAAGATATTTTTTGGGCATAGAAGTTGGACGATCATCCAAAGGTATTTTTCTGTCACAACGAAAGTATGTACTAGATTTGCTTTCTGAGACTGGGATGTTGGGGTGTAAACCTGCTACTACTCCAATAAATCAGAATCATGAACAGATGGTGGAACTCCTGTTGATCGAGAAAGGTACCAATGGTTAGTTGGAAGGTTGATATATCTTTCACATACAAGACCCGACATAGCCTATACTGTCAGTGTCATCAGTCAATACATGCATGATCCACGAGAATCACACATGGAGAGAGCTTTCAGAGTATTACGCTATCTGAAAGGATGTCCTGGTCGTGGTTTGTTGTTCTCCCAACACAACACATTCCAGGTTGAGGGATTTACTGATGCAGATTGGGCTGGATCATTGGATGATAGGCGATCTACTTCTGGATATTGTACATATGTAGGGGGTAATTTAGTTACCTGGAGAAGCAAGAAACAGTCAGTGGTGGCTAGATCATCAGCAGAAGCTGAATATAGAGCAATGGCTCTAGGCATATGTGAACTTCTTTGGCTTCAGAAGCTGCTTCAGGAATTACAACTTCTAAACAAATTTCCTCTTCGATTATATTGTGACAACAAAGCAGCGATTGAGATTGTAAGCAATCCGATACAGCATGATCGTACCAAACATATCGAGATTGACCGTCATTTTATCAAAGAAAAGATTAATCAGGGTCAGATCTGCATTACCTATATTCGATCTTCTGATCAGGTGGCAGACATTCTAACCAAAGGGCTTAGCTCATTGTCTTTTTCTGGATTGACTGACAAGATGGGGCTTCGAGATATCTTCGCCTCATCTTGAGGGGGAGTATTGGAAGGATTGAGCTTAATTGGAAAAAATCTAATCAAAGGTCCAGGGATTTATTCCGTAGCATATTCTTGATTATTCTTTGGCATATTCTTGTTATTCCCTATCTATATTTGGGTCTACATATTTGTATTTATAAGTCTTTGTACACACTTTAGATTCAGAGTGAAGAAAAATAAAAATAAATATCTCCTTCTCTTTTTCATCAATTTGCGCTTGTGAGATGCTTGTTTATTGTAGGAGGACAGGATACAAAGGAGTATTGCGTAAACATGATTTTGAATTTTTTTTTTTGATAAATTAAATTGGGAGTTCATTTTGTTTTATGGAAGGCTACAGACTTTCTGAGTAAGTGAATTGGGTGCATCCATAGTCTCCCATCATTAGCATCAGTGACCCTTCTGGTACATAGGTGCCTTGAAAAGTGGATCGCGTGCAAGCAACATTTGAGGCAAAGTGGCCCACTTTCCCTGGCTTTATTTATCCTTGTAGTGGATATATTATTCCGACTTCTTCAATAGGTTGGAGACTTGGGATTGATTGAGGGTATTGGCCACCTAGCTGAATTTCAAGGTATTAGGAGCCTTCAATTTGGTGATGACACTATGTTATTCTAAGCTAGAGAGGACGAAAGTATGTTGGCAGGAAGAAAGTATGTTGGCAGTAAAAGCTATCTTTTTTTCTTTTGAAGGGGCCTTAGATCTAAGAATCAACTTTCATAAGAGTAATATTTACTACGTAAATATACACGATAGTAAAGTGAGCATATTTGCATCATTGATGAATTGTAGGAAAGACTCACTACCTTCACTTATCTCAGCATGCCAGACCAAGAATTAGGACGGTTTGGGTATAAAAAAATATCAACAAGATGAATCGGGATTTGCTTTGCAAATGGGCTTGGAAATTCATGAAAAACTCAAACCAATTATGGGGGTGGAAAATCAGATGTGTGTACTATTCAAGAAAGAAATTTGGGATGAGAGCTAAGAAGAACCTTATAATTCTCTCTCCAATTTGGCAGGACATAAGCCGATAGTCAGGGGCATTTTGGAATTGTGTTACTTTTTTTTTGTGAGACAATTTATTCAAACAAAACTTGTACGAATACAATCAAGGGAATTAGAAAATAAAATATCTCGAAGTTATCCAGAATGACCCTTGTCCCAATCCAAAGAGCCTTGTCCCAATCTAAAGAGCTTCTCTAGTATGCTTAGCTACAAATGCTGTCACTTAGTCAGCTGTAGTATTCGCCTCACAAAAGATATACCTGATAACCAATGCAGTAAATCTCTCCAGTAAAATCGAGGCATCATGAGAAGGGGTGAATGGCTCCACCGTGGTTGAGTCACCCTTCACAACAAGTAGACCTGCCCCCAAGGTCTGCCTCGCAAATACAATCCCCACCCAGGGCATGTGAAGCTCCACCCCAAGAATCGTAGGATGCAATAAGTGGCTCTCTTTAGCTGCCACAGGTCTGAAGTCAGGCCCACAGAATATAAAACTAGTCTCGCCATGTCTACTTCTAACATTCACTACAAGAAAAGAGAGTTTTTGTGACAAATTTTTTTGCGACGAAAAAAATTTCTGTCGCAAATAACATTATTTACGATGTTTCAAAATTTTCATCACTAATAAAAAAAATATTTACAATGATATTATATTTTCATCGTAAATAAATAATATTAGCGATGAAAAAAAATTTCATCGTAAATACAATTTATTTGCGACGATTATTTTTATCGTAAATAATAAAATATTATTTTAATTTTAAATTTTTAAATATTACCGATGAAAAATATTTCATCGTAAATAATACAAGTGTTTGCGATAAAAAGTGATTTTTCATTGTAAATATTTGTTATTTATGACTAAAAAATTTTATAACTAATATTTGAAGAAAAATAAAAAATTTTAAAATTTTAAATATTAAAGATTATTTATGACATAATTTTTTTATCATAAATAATTATCTTATTTACGATGAAAATGATATTTATGTCGCAAATAAAAATTATTAACGATAAAATTTTATCAATAATATTTAAAAAAATTAAAAAAATTAAAAATTTAAAAATTAAAGATTATTTATGATGTAAAAATTACATCATAAATAATAAAATATTTATGATAGAAAATATATTTTTTGTCATAAAATACTCATCATTACGATGAATATTTTTCATCACTAATATGTGCAAAAATAAAAAAAAATTTAAAAATTCAAAAACTCCACTATTAGGGATGAAATAATTTTCATCATAAATAATTAACATATTTAAGATGAATAAAGTTATCACGTCGCTAATACCAAAATTTTTACGATGAAAATATTTCATCATTAATAATTTAAAAAAAATTAAAAAAATTAAAAATTTAAAAAATATAGATTATTTGTAATAAAATTATTACATCGTTAATAATTCCATATTTAAGATAGAATTTTTATTTTTTATCATAAAATTTTTGATTATTTACGATGAATATTTTTCATCACTAATATGTAAAAAAATAAAAAAATTTTAATTTTTAAAAACTAGACTATTAACAATGAAAATATTTTTATCGCAAATAAGTAGCTTATTTGTGATGGAACACACGTTTTCCATCGCGAATAAACTTATTTTTACGATGAAACTTTTGCTTCGCTAATATTTAAAAAATTTTAAAAATTTAAAAATAAAAGATTAGTTATGATGAAAAGGTTACATCGTAAATAATCTCATATTTATGATAGAATTTTAATTATTTATTATAAAATCTTTGATGATTTACGATGAATATTTTTTATCGCTAATATGTGAAAAATAAAAAATTTTAAAATTTTAAAAACTTGACTATTAGCGATGAAAAAATATATTTTCATCGCTAATATCTTTTTTATGATAAAAATATTTCATCACTAATATTAAAAAAAATTTAAAAATTTAAAAATAACAGATTAGTTACGACGAAAATATTATGTCATAAATAATATGTATTTACGATAAAAATAACAGATTAGATAAGCTAATTGAAACAAAGTCACCTGATATGCATCCTAGACAATGCGATCCAGTTTAAATAATTTTTCATTGGAAGACTTGGATCTCAATTCCAAACTTATTCTCATATAAATATTAAACAGTACTGTTCATTCAATTCTAAATAAAATCAAACTTATATCTCTAAACTTTTTTTTTATGTTTATGTTGATTGCCCATCTTATATTATAACTTCACAATCATGGTCTAAAATATTAGTGGATTCTGATATAATAAAATGACGTATGAATCGTTGAGGTACCTATGGTGGGATCTTTAGAGGCAAGGACCACTCATGAATACTTAAAGTACCTATCGTGAAATCTTTAGAGGCCAGTAAAGATTACAACGTATTTATCCTTTCAAAGTAATATATATATGTTTAGATCCGATTAAATCAAAATTGGACAACGAAAATCCTATATCAATAATCCAAATCATTGGATGTAATCTTTTATTTCAAAACTGCTTGTATACAAAAATATTATATGATTTGAAGATCCCCAACCTATGCATCAAATGATCAAAAAAATATATCTAATTTAATTTTATTTGGACTATTCAATTTTTGACTCATAGATACATAAGTTAAGGATTAGAAATCATGTGATTTTTTATGTGCAAGCAGCTTTGAGATATTAGATTCATTGATTCACAACTTCTATTACAAAATTTTGATATGATCATATCTGAGTCTAAATACTATCGATCTGATCCTAACTTGGCTATATATATATAAATTTTCTATGGAAGACCCACCAACCAAGGAGTTAAGTTGCATCACATGACTCATGTTTATTTTCTGATCCTAATTTAGCTATATATATATATATATATATATATATATATATATATATATATATATATAGGTGTTGACCTTCTGGGGATCACTCGTTGGACCGCTACTTTGTCTGCCCTCATCTTTTTCTGCACGCAATCAGAGTGAGCCAAAATCTATCCTCCTGCTGTAAACCGTAGAGGAAGATTACGATCTGATATTATCTGCACAACTGATATGGTCAACTCCAACTTCTGTAGGTTTGGATCGAGACTAGTATTAAATGGTAAGGGAACGCAAACGCAAGGCTTTTCCCAGCTCACATGGCTTCGAACTGGCATGCGTTCTGGTCTAAACCTATTGATTTATTTTAGGCCAGTATATATATATATATATATATATATAGCCTACTTTTGATTTGATTGACAGATGTTCGCTACGGAGGAAACAAAAGGAATGCTTACGTTACTTCCGATCCATACTTGCAGTTCTTCGAGATAGAAAAATACTTCACCGCATCACTGTTATCGCCGCTTCAGTCCTCGTGTAAGGGCCATTTAACCTCTATATATATGAACCCGGTAAAGAATCTTTCTTCTTCTTTCCCTCCAATAGAAGAAAGGAAAAAGGGAAAAAAGAGGAAGAAGAAAGTGCTCATAGATCAAGAGATTAAAAGTGAAGGATAAGATAAGATTTGATTCTCTTGGGAGTATGGTTTTGGGGGAGGTATTTGCTTGTTTTAGCAAGAAATCTATCTACATTTGGAGCATGGGAGCATCAAGTTCTACCAACTTGTGCGGCCTTGGTTCCACCTGAAGTCTCTGAATTAATTTGGATGCTGGTTAAAGAGTGGATAACATGAAAAGGTCACCAGCCAAACATCAACCTAAGATTTATTCGGTCAACAGGTGAAAAAGGTATCTAACCAGGTCATTCCAAGAGGAACGTATCCAAAGTTATTTCACTTTTTCACAACTTTATCCTACCAAACAATAAATAAAGTTATATATTCACTGCTTAGCTGGTTAGAAGATGAATATATATGGTCAAAGTTATTCAAAGAGTGGTCAGCTATCAGAGACCCGAACGTAAACCCATTTTTGGATGCCGGTTTGGGAGTGGAACATAGGACCGTCCAGCTACCTGGCCAGCGAAAGACCACAAAAATAAAAAGATGTGAGTAGTCATATCCGCTCAACGGGCCGAAAGGGTAAAGAATAAGGTTAAAGATGGTTGAGAGAGAGGGTGAAAATAACTTTAACCACCTCTCCAACCACTATTTTCTCAGCCACTTTTACACCTGGTTGGTGTCTTTTACTGTTTCTTTTATTTTTTTTTGGGGGGGGGTGGGGTTATTATCATTCCTTTTCTTTTTGCAAGATGACGTTATTCATTTCTTCACTTTAGCAAGATGACATTAATGGCAGGCAATTAGTACCAACCAAAGAGCGAATAATTTTATCTCTCTCTGGTTTGCTGGTCAAGGTGCGAACGTCAATGACTGAAGTTATCTAGAGGCGATTAATTAACCATTTAGCATCCAAAACACAGGCTCGCTAAGATGTTTTTTTAAGCAATCGAATGTCTTTTTCTTTAACATTTTACAAAGGCATGGAATTCGAAGAGTTTGTATATCTTCTGATTCTTTTTACTTTCAAGGAGGGAGGGAGAAAGATAGGGAGAAATAGTACAACAACAACCTACAACCACAGAATGTGATAACAAAACTATGGAGATGGGGAAATAAGTATCTTATCTTGGATGTCCTTCGCACAATCATGCTTTGTTTTGATGGTCAGCCAATTAGGTTCCAGCAATATGAATCCCTCCCTCCTTTTCCGCAAGTTGTGCAAAGAGCCAACTGATCGCGACTGCCACAAAAAACATGTTTTCTTACGTAGCTAGCAACATTGCTATTGCCAATGTAAAAAAAAATTAAAGAACTCTAGTTATCCAAAGGACTCCGTTTACCAATCAAAAAATCCGAACGTTACTGTGCAAGGCTAGAATAAAACAATTATAAGTCATCTCAAAGCCGACAACCCTACACCACTGGCTGGATTTATAGACTACTGTTGCTTAACTTATGCGGCTGCACACGTACTTGCTAGGAGAGTGACTTGGACCATGAAGATGAAAGCAAAAATAATCAAGAAAAGCTACCGCACATAAATATGAAACATATTTTTTTCTAGATACTTTGAAGTAATGCAATTTATGGGCTTCTAGACCGTTTTGCATTTTATGTAGTACAAGATATTCTTGTCACATATTATTATTATCATCTATGTTTGTTCTTTGGGTGAGAATAATAGGCCGGAGCGCTCCTAGATTTAATATTAGAACACAAGCTCTAGCATCTCGAGCGAATGCATTTCGATTAATAGAGCCTACGTGGTCTTATTTTCTTTTTATTTTCAAATGTCAAAGTTTCTAGCAGTGAAGAACAAGCGTTTGGTTTACTACATCTACATCCGAACAAAGGTTGATGTCATTGTAGACTTCCCAATCAAAGGCTTGTCTTAAAGTTTGGACAAGGAGCTTCGAAAGTCAAAACCTATCCCTTTAATAATGAGACAAATTCTCCATTGAAAAGATAAAAATGTTAAACTATGAATAACAAGAAATGATTCTGCAAATTTATGTTCTTCATATTAGATTCAAGCCATTATATTATTACATTCTTGCCTCTTTAGTAGAAGAGAGCATAGGCACTAATAGGGCTAGGAGTTGTGGTCCATCATTGCTGTCTGGTTATGAAGGAATAGATGAAGGCAATAACTTGTAAAGAACTGCCCTTGTACTTCACTTTGTGCCGCATTGACCAATTTTTACCGCACAAATTATCTGAAAAAATTACTCACTTCTGAGATGATAGATTTTTTGTGATTGACCTTATCTGAGCACGGGGGACGGAAGGGGTGGGGGGGCTGGGGGTAAAAAGGAAGGAAAAGACGGCCACATCAGAGCTGGCCTACATGTCAGTGGACAAAACCTTGCTTTGCAAAAGGGTGGGGCCAGAAACGCCACGTTTCGCCACCGCATGGCGCAGGCGTTCTTTGGTCACAATCAATGATTAAAAGGGTACATTTATTTACCCTTGCCGACGATCTCCACGTTAAAAGCTCATTCCTCGTAAACCAAACCATGCGCACTGCATCATGCGTATGGTATCGTTTCAGGATATCCAAGAAAGATAAGTTTTCTACATGCTTTTGATACACCACCCAGAAAATGAAAACAAAAAAAAAAAACTATGATATTTTGAACCATAAAATTTTCATTTTTTTCCCCTGCTTTCTTTCTTTTTTTTGGGAATAATATGGAAAATCCAATGATCTTTAAGTGTTCTCGTTAGACTTTTCTTTGCTCGCACATTTACGGGTACTGTAATTGTGACGGCCCAACCCATGTAAGAATCCAAACGAACAAAAAAAAAAAAAAAAAGAAAAACAGGGCTTCTTCCTCCTCTCGTCGGCTCTCAATCGGAGTCGGAGACGGGTTCCCTTCGGCTCTATTTAAGGAGGAGAACCCTCCTTTCTCCTCTCATCGAGAAATCCTGGGGCAAAACGGCGGCAATCGCCGAAAATGCCTCACGGAGATCCATCGCTGTGCCGTCCAATTTCTCGCCGGAAAAGCTTCGCCGGCGACGGAGGTAAGCCTCCTCCTCTTCCTCTCTTCTCCCCCTTC
This sequence comes from Elaeis guineensis, assembly GCF_000442705.2. Taxonomy (NCBI): domain Eukaryota; kingdom Viridiplantae; phylum Streptophyta; class Magnoliopsida; order Arecales; family Arecaceae; genus Elaeis; species Elaeis guineensis. The sequence continues at coordinate 81,449,692 of NC_025994.2, forward strand.
CTTCCCGTGCCGATGTGCACGCTCGCCGGCGACAGGAGTCGTCGGATTTTATTGCGAAAGAATTTTCTTTTTTTGCTGTTTTGCCGTCGCCGGTGGTCACCGCCGACCACCGGTTTGGCCCTCTTCTTATCGGCGAGTCACCCCCTCCTGCCGACGGCCGCCCCACGCCGGTTGCGCCGCCGGCCGGCCACCCAACGAGGGGACCTCAAGGTCCCCTGTTTCAGCCCAAAAGAAGCCCACGGGAAAGAAGAAAAGAAGAAGAAGAAAGAAGAAGGAAAAGAAAAGAAAAAGAAAAGAAAAAGAAGGAAAAGAAAAGAAAAAGAAAAAGAAAAGAAAAAGGAAAAGGAAAAAAAAAGAAGAAAGATGAAAAATAAAATGATAATAATATAATAATAATAAATAAGATTTTCTCCTCTCTCTTCCGTGAAGGAAAAAAAAGAAAAAAAGAGAGAGAGAAAAGAAAAGAAAAGAAAAATCATTAAATTAATTAATAAATAATGATATAAATAATAAAATATGAGAAAAAGAGTTTCTCTCTCTTTCCTCTCTCTCTTCAGCCTGAACTAGTATTTTCTCTCTCTAGAATCCTCTCTCTAGATTATTTTTCTCTCCTAAGATTTTTAATTTTGAGAAGAATGATGATGAATTTAAATGATTCTCGTAATGGATTTTTGATCTGTGATCGTCGGACGATACACCGACATCCACTTTGATCAGATCAGGTATTTTTAGATTTTATTTCTCATGATCTTATTGAATTATCCACATGATAATTTTAGCATGATTTGATCTGATCGATCAGAATTTGTTGAATCATATTGTCTGAAGAATTCAAGATGAGTTTTCTCTCTCTAAAATTTTCTCTCTCTAGAATTTTCTCTCTAAAATATTCTCTCTCTAAAAAAAGATTAGTGAATGAAGAAATTTCTTTTAATAAGTCTGATCTGATTCTAATGAAGAATCCTGATCCATGATTGTCAGACAGCGTACTGGCATCCACCTTGATCAGACCATGAATCTTTAGATTTGATCATCCATGATCCCGATCTAGTCATGACTTGATTTGATCATGTTGATTTCACCAATCAAGATATTGAATCAATCGTAATGTTGGATTGTGTCACCTGATCAATTCGAATTATACCTCATGAATTCTCTCTCCTCTGATTGTCTCTCTCTACTTGATTTTATGAAATCGATGAAGAAACCTCGGTCCTATCACTTCAAATCCGATTTGATCTGATAGTCAAACTTTGGATCATTTAGGTCATAATTAGATTTTGATTAGATAAAATTAGATGATCGGACCCAATCTAAACCGTTGAAATATGGTATTCGTATTCTTTCTAATTATTGAAATTGATTCTGTATAGGATTGTGGATGTTTGATCATGAAATATTGCGATATGATCTACGAACAGAATTTTTTGGAAGAAAATTTATAGAATTATGTGGATTTATTGGAGTGCGTTCGAGGTAAGTAATGTTTCACTTTTTTTAGATTTATCGACAAATTATAATGTATTTTTCTGACATGATTTGTGAAACGATGCATGAATTGGATGAATAGTATTTTGCTATGAAAATATCTTATTTGAAATGTTATGATGAAGCATGATTGAACATATTGATTTCATGATGCATTATATTGATTGATTTCGATATTACATGATTATATATTTTATTATCGAAATTAGAATATGAAATATGATTTATGAAGAATTATGATATAAGAAACATTATGAATTGACAACCTGACTATGTAAAGGACCCCGCCAATGGGGGCATATACGTTGGCAATTGATTGTCCTGAGGGTTTATGTCGCCAGCGAGACCAGCGACATGTCGTCAGAGAGACCAGCGACAAACCACCAGCGAGACCAGCGGTTCCAAAGGACATGGCTGCCAGATGATTCGCAGCCTACCGCAAGCAGATACGCGGTATTATGACCCTGCCACAGAAAAAATATGGTCATAGCTCATGGTTGACGAAAAAAATTGAAGAACAAAAGAAATTGAAATCTTGAAAGAAACTTGAAATTTCGAAAAAGAAATGAATTTGGCATGAATTATATTGCATAATTGAAATTGATTTCGAATTGATGAACTCTATATGCTTATTTTCTATAAATGATTATTTACTTATATGCCTGATGAAATCTGTTGAAAAGTGATCATTGCTTACTGGGCTGTCTAGCTCATTACCTCTTATTTTACTGTTTTTACAGATGTTGAGGAATTAAGATGATACAAGATATGAATAGAAGAGTGATCAAAAGCAGAATCTTCGTACTTTTATTTTAGGTTGAAATACTTATTGAATTTGATGCAAAGCCTTTGAATTGTTGTTGAATTTATTGAGATATTAAAGAAAAAAAAAATTTAGGTCATTATATTTTAGATTTTAATTGTTGACTAATTATTTCGCTGTTGTTTTAGGATAGTATGATAAGATGCCTTGCATGCTTATGGAAAGAGTTTTCTATGAGTATGCGGCGGTTGCCATGACCCTCGATTCAAAATCTCGGGTCGGGGGCGTGACAGTAATAGTTGTGATCTGGTTATGGGATTCAAGCAGAATAAGGATAAATTTATGCAGATTTTTCTTGGTGAGCTTGTCATATGTTGTTGACCTTTTCTCTGTATTATTCGATCTAATATACATGTCAAAATTTTTCTATAAACATAAAGAGATTAACTATTTGATTAGTGTGGTATGATAATGTAGTCATGTGCTCACTTTATAACCTCAAGTCATTTCGTTGGAAGCTATCTTAATTAAGCCTTCGATCATTCCTAAGAAGGACATCTTTGCATGAGAAAGGAAAGGTCCAAAAGTGTTAAGGCTTTGTTTGCATGTTGGGAGGTGAATTATGTTGCTGTTTGACTTTCCTATTGGCAGTATGTCTTCTACCAGAGCCGTGGTGAATGGGCTACTAACTTTCCTTTTGATGTAATTCTGAATGTCTAGGTCAATTCTCCCAAACCTCACATGAACATTTGTAATACGAGAGCATCTATCGTTTCTCTTCTAAGTTGTGGGATGGTAATTTTTATTTTTATTTTTTACATTGCTTCTAAGTTGTGTCAAGACCCAAACTTTAGGGAGACATAGTGCTATGCCTTAGAGCCATCAACTAGGCTGCTATGTGGAGACCTGTGTGAGCATGTGTTTAACTAGTCTCACATTAATTATGCACTAGGTAGATTTTGGGTGTCTATATAGGATTAAAGAATTTAAATAATAACTTCCAGCTAGCCTTTTTGGGTAAGATCATGGGTTGCTATAAATGATATGAGAGCAGCTCCGTCCTATGGTCTATGTGAACTAAGAATATTGTAGTACGGGCTCATTTGGGCTAATCATGAATTGATTATCAATTTTATAATTGGTTGAATGAATTTGGATCTTTAACCTGACAAAAATGCCATGATCAAAATGGAGTGAGCATGCAAGGATCCATACAAATATGTGTTTCATCTCATACCGACTATGTATCCGATAAATCTGAAAACCTATTCAAGTTCAAAGAACCTAAGTAATATATTCTGCACACCTTTTTGAGTGAGGCCGCAGATCATTAGATAGAGCTTGCTTAGCCTTTTAAAATAGAGAAAAAAAGAAAGACAAATATTTAATGCTTTTGTCATGCTTTTCACGACATCTCCAAGGGGGGAACAGCATGCTATATACAAATAATTTTGCTGCCTCTCTTGTTTGTTTATTAATACTATCTAGTTAGGATTGGCAAGTCATATCTTAAATTGTTGCCTAGATAGTTTGCATGTATATAGTATCTACATCAGGACATAATACAAATTTGCTATGTCTGTGTTCTACAAATTGTAAGGGCGTTATGCTGGTTCCCTTGTTTTAAGTAATGGTCAATGACTATTATTTATGGGGAACAGTAATTTTCTATTCTATCCCAAAAAGTACAACTTTTGCTTGTGAAAATGCAGAACAGTTCAATGTCTACTAAAAGATAATGTGAAAGTCTCGAGGCAGGATTAATTTGTACCAGCTGCGAAAAAGTAGAGCCATGCTTTATTTATTTCTTTAGAGACAAGCAATGGCAGCATGGGCTCCTCTAAAGCATTTGTTCCCTTTAAAATGGATCAGACTATGCCATCCGGAACAAACCGGGATGATATAACAACTATCCATCTAATGCGCTCCCTTTTAATCACGCATGCACAGCGCACATGCTGAATGCTAGTATATTTGTAATTCATGTCAACTCATGATTAAGAAATCAAATGCATGCCATCCAATCACATCGTGTTAGTGGGTGATTGAACATATATATGCTTGGACCCACTCAACTTTTGAGTCTACTTCAAATAAGGAGGGGTAGTTTAATTGAAAGGATGGAACGGCAACATTATTCCACATCTAAATGGCCACATGATCCATTAGTGTTAGATAAGAGTTTGTATTATTCCAAGCTTCATAATTCTCTAGGAGACTAGGACGACTCCTTGTGTTTCGTTTTCTTCCCTCCTATAGATTCTCGATCTCTGAGTGAAAGAGAACATGATGCTGGGAAAATAGCTAAAAGGAGTGAAACCATGATTAGGAATCTAAATGACTGCAGGATATCACGTCCGGGGCTGCGCGAGTATCGGATACAACCTTCTATTTGTGTAACAACAATCCACATCAAGCTTCAGACGTTTCAGCATTATTTTTTTAATCTTTTTAAACTTTCCCTCTTAGAGAATCCTAAAACAAACATAACGAAAACGACTTGGTTTGAAAGAAATGATCTAAGAAAGGAAGTAGGTTATAATTCTAGCCAATCTTTGTTCGTATGACAGCGATATCTAGTATTATCCACTGCGGATGCCAAAATTACAACGATGTCCTCGTACGTACCATATTCTTTTCCTTCTTTCCTGGAATGCTCACTAAAATGGCACTATTGCCCTCGTACTCCCTACACGTCCTTCCCATCTTTCTAGGTGAGTAGGGCACGTAGGTCCGTGGAATCCTGCGCGTGAGGTCTATTTCGGGAAATGAATTCATACGGGTCTACCCCCACTCGTACGTAGCACCCAGTAACCATTGGATTCTTGGGTACCAATCGGAACTGTTGTGTAATAGAGGGAACGTTTGTCTGATAAAAACAAATGACAAGTTTATGTCTTGACATATCAAATGGGTACGTAGCGAAGGGTCCCCACCACACAGCGTTTGGTCATATTGTCAGTTTGTTATTCTTCCCTGAGGTCGGCCCGTTTAGTACTGTTTGTTGAAAAAAATATTTTTGAGTGAGTGCAGTGCCGTGCGGCTTTCTTTTTACCCACGTCAACTAGGTTAGTTTAATATTTGTTGGAAGCAATATTTTTTGAGTTGCTGTGATGCGATATGTGGCATTCTTTGTGCCCACGTAAACTATTCTCCTGCCACATAGCAAGGGATTGATGTAAGTTGAAGGTTAATTGCCCGTTGATTCATTATGAATCTGCCAGGTTAATAATTGTAGATTTATTTTTTTTTTTTTGGTAAAAGTTAATAATTGTAGAATTGACGAACATTTGGTGTGTGGAAAAATGGTGCCCGGAAATAGTTTTCTTTTGATTAATTACAAGTAGTGCATGTTTTGTGCGCATGAAAAATTTTCTTCTGACTACTTCAAGGACTATCGTAACTTGCGAAAATTGGTGCAATACGAGATGGTTAAATATTGAGATTCCTAAAAAAGAAAAAGAAAAAAAAGGTTAAATATGGAGCTGCCAATCTAATTAATAGTACAACAACTTATAAAATTTTTTACTTTTATTATTTTTTTTTTCTGCATCAACTGGTTACTCAAACCATTGCGTCTCTTTACTTTCCAGCAACGCCTCGTACACATTTCCCGCTTTACCTGGAGGAGACTACGAGATGTTGGGTGATTGACCGGGCCGGGTAGAAATACCTTGCAGGCTCCATTAAATCACCAGTCTTTTCGCAACACAGGGTGATTGTTTCTCCTTTTTCTCCCCCTTTTTCTGCCTTACGGAGTTACGGATTTTATCAAGCTTAGAAGAAGGTAAGGGGATTACAAAGAACGAAGAAAACAAGAGAAGTAGAAGATAAAAACATAAACTAGAGAACTCAATTCTAATTTTGCTGCACTCTCCGCAGAAACCATCCTTCAACATCAAATCCCGGACGTCGCTACTCATGTCATCTTGTGGAAACGTTGCTTGGGCCTGAAGCACCAGCGACATCCTTAACAATTAATGTCTTAATATTTCCTAATGGATCCATCGAAAAGAGCCTGTTAATTTATAGTTGCTGAAGACTACTGTTTGTTTCCATCCAAATATAGTTCCCAACACAAAGATACAGTAAGCATATCCCACCCTTTCCATCGACTCTCTCTGATCCATCTGCTTCTCTAGCTTCCATAGACTTTGCGAATGGCCCTGGTTCTGTGTCTTATCTTAAGTAGAAACCAGAAGATCTAAATCCTTGAGATCGCGTTGCAGTTGATAAATAAATGCTCTGCAGATTCCTATTCTTTCTTTATTATTATTTTTTTTTCTGATGGAAAAAGAGAGGAAGCTAACTACTTCTCCTCAACTTTATTCTGTAAGATATAAAACCCGTACCAGAGTAAAATATCAAACACGAAGAATCGAGATGCATGAGAGTACAAGGAAGAAAGAGCCCTTATGCACTCTTTTTTGCTTTGCCATCACAAAGATTCCTCAGCTAGAAGTCTTGTGAAAGATCGAGAAGGTGAAAATTTCGTTCAACGAAACCTGATACCAGGCTCATTTCAAAGAAGATTTAATTTTTCAGAGGCACCATGAAGAATACATACTTTATATCCAAGGTTCACTTTGAAAGATTGGATTTTTTTTTTTTTTTTTTATTCCAAACCAGAACACTTGTTCACTTCTTCTCAAATTTAGGCTTGCCTTGGCGAGGTCCGGTGTATTAATTAATCACAAGTGTTGTACGATGTCCGTGCTAAAATAGACGGGTTTCAATGTTATCACGTGAAACTTTCCAACCACGTGATATCGTGTACGTCCCTTGTGAATCATGACCATTGCGTAACACGCGAGTGGCTGTGATTGATAGATAGGAATCCCACCCGGATTGGATAGTCCAGTTAAAGCTGAACATGAGACCCCACCATGCAGACGTTTTATAAGAAATCTCTTAAACGGAGCTGCGCAATTCTGGTAAATGTCATATTTCGTAATATTGTTGAAACAAAGGGGCGACTCTTTCCGCAGCTATCAACCGCAGGCCCTGGCTACAGCCTGTATTACCACCGCGCCGTCATCAAAATTAATACTAAGAGGATAAAAAGAAATCGAATATAATAACAAATTAAAAATGGGAAAGAGGTCGATTCGTACGATGAGACCGCAACCTAACTCGGGCGCTGGGGGCCTGTCTTCCCTGTCTCTCCTCTCCTTGCCACGACACCAAACCTTTTAACGACGTCAGTCCTCCTTCCACCAATCACAGATCGACAACTTATTCCCGAAACCGCCCGGTTTTCCAATACCGCCTATCGCTTCCCCACACACACTCTCTCTCCTCTCTCTCCCCTTCCCTTCTTAGTGGGCTCCTGCCCCCTCCCTCCCTAACACAAACCCTAATCGGAAAACCCATTTTTTTGTTCTCCTCTCTCTCTCTCTCTCTCTCTCTCTTCTTCCTCCATATTCCATACTCTGATAATTCTTCTCCTTTCCCGCGCTCGCGTCGGCGGTGTTTGAGGAGAGAAGAAGAGAAGGGAAGGATGGGGAGAGGGAGGGTGCAGCTGAGGCGGATCGAGAACAAGATAAACCGGCAGGTGACGTTCTCGAAGCGCCGGTCGGGGCTCCTGAAGAAAGCCCACGAGATCTCCGTCCTCTGCGACGCCGAGGTCGCCCTCATCATCTTCTCGACCAAGGGCAAGCTCTACGAGTACGCCACCGACTCCTGGTAACGATCTCTCCTTTTTATCTCTCTTTTGTTGCTTGGGTGAAACTTGAATTTCGATTCCATTTTAGGGATGGAAGCTGCGAGAGTACCAACAGACTTAGTTCTATAGGATTTACGCTATCTTTCTTTTGATTTTTATTTTTTGTTGCGCTGCAAGACGATATAAGTTAATCTCGGTACATTATCCCATCAGATCTACGAATTTGGCAATCATCTCCTCAGATTTCTTTAACTGAATGCTGATTTTTGCTTGTTTTTTTGGTTTCCAGGTAACAAACTGGGAGTAACCGACATACTTATTTAGTATATTAATTTGTATAATTTTCTTGTTTCTAAGTAGAGTTGAAGAAATTCCACAAAAAAAAAAAAATCAGAAATCTAGGATGGCGTCTGTTCGTATTTATTCTGATCTGGGTTGGACTGCACTCGGCCGTCGAGAGTTTTCTGAAAGCAGACGCTCCTTTCGGTGTGTACGAGATGAATCCCAAGCTATCACATGAGGATCACGTTACCACTCTTGTGCAGGTCTGTGAGCTTATTATTTCTATTATTAGAAGTATCGAACAACTTCCACCGAGTCGGTCGGTGACGTCGGAAATTGATCTACTTCTCTCCTTCTTCTCCTCCTTTTTCTTTTTATTTTCTTTTTTTTCACTGGTAGTGTTTTGCACTCCATTGATTGATAAAAGAAGCCAGGATCAGCAAGTTCCCAAAAAATGTGGTGATTAATGTTCTTCCCTTTGGTTTGTGATCCGTCATGCTTGTCTTACCTTTTCACAAGCCATCACTTATCTGTTCTTTATCTTCGTGGAAACCTGAACAACGAACCCAGATGCTTGAATTGGTCTGAATAACCAAGTCATAATTTCTACATTTTCGTAGAATCACAAGAACAGCAAGGATCACAGCAACTTTAGAACTCCATAGTTCAGCATGTGCTAGTGGGGAAGCAAAAAGCTTTTCACGTTTTCACCAGCCAATTTCCCGAACTCCGTTACAAATAGGAATCTCCTTTCTGTTTTTCAGCTCATTATTTCTTGTTTCTCCCCGTATGTTGTTGTTTCTTTCGCGGGTTGCAATATTTTCAAGCCAGAAACTTGGAGAAATGGAGGAAAACATAAAGTTTGTGCCCTCTACTGCCCTTCGGATCATACGTTCAAAGAAATCATAAAAGAAAAAAACTATGAAATGATGTCCATTGAGGCGCTAAAAGTTATCCACGAGCGTCATCATTATGATCTTTTAATAGCTGTTACGTCCATTAACGACTAGGTGGATGGTTTTGTTTTGGTAGCAGATTAGGTGGATAGTTTGGTTCGCACTAGATTTGCGTTAATTAGCACGCACGCGCGCACACACGTGCCGACAGTACAGTGCCCCAGGATGACTGATACATTGTGCACATTTGGACCTGTTACGTTGGTGTAGATTGTTAATCTTTCCGTATGTGCACATTTGGACCTGTGGGATGACAGTGCTGAACTTGGCTTTTAGCCTTAGTTTAGAAATGCGAAATTAATTTAGTTGGGATCTGACAACCGGAAAATTATTTCCATTGGACATATTTGCAGAAAGTTTGAGCTAGACACTGAATTTTTTTTTTTTTTTTGGGAAAGGAGGTCAAACAGTTTCAGCAGCATCTTGATTGCTTATAGTTGCTTGGTTAGAATTAACTTTGTACGGCACTTTCCTTTTGTTCCTTTTTCCTGATATGTGTATATAACTCTCAGAGCATGATTATTGCAACCTTTATGTGGAGTGGAGTTGTAGAATTCCCACAATCTCATCATAGTCTGTCTAACTGCCTTGTCTTACAATTTATTAGTTGTCTTGTAGTCCCTTTTCATTTAAATTTTTTTACGAAGCACTGTAACTCATATGTGGTTGGTATTCATGATCTTTTGATGTTGATATTATAATGGTCGAGTTTTGGATTTATGTAATTTTCATCATAATTTGCAAGAAGCAAGACTATCTTGTAAGTTCCGCCCTTGGATAATATCATATGAGCATTATAATATCCTATTTGGTAGGAAGTCAGGCTATTGCATCCTTTTACCTATCTTTTTTCTCTAATGTTTTTTATGACCGAACAGTATCTGTCGATCATATATGTGTTATAATAGAAGAAATATCTTGCCGCAACTTGGATGTGATCTAAACTACATAGAATGACATTTTATTAAGCAATAGTATATATTCATGGACATTTCTCCTTCATAAAGTGGGGGAACTATTCGCTTCCTCCTCCTTCCATTAGAAAATAATGAGCAATAATATATAATGACATTTGTTCATTTTTTACATTATTCTGATATTTTCTTCATGTTTTTATATGGAGGAAGAGAATGAAGAGAACACTACTCTAGCTTACTGTATTGTACAATACTTCATGTCATAATTTCATATAAAGCTATACCAATATGTTTTCCATTTTTTTAATTTGTGGGTCTATGTATGGACTAATATTCATTAGGTATGGAACCTCGCCGATTATCTTTATTTGGCTTTATGTTGGTGTAACCTATATTTCAGGTTAACCTTCATGGGCCTTAGGAAAAGCTTTAAAAGCTTTCATTGTAATCTTGCTATTATTTATTAAGGTGTCTGCAGAATGTGTAAAGTACCTGATAGGATTATTGGAGTATGACAAACTCTGATAAGCTTTTGATGCCGATGGTAAGAACCGAAAAGGACCTATGTGATTTTAGTCATTAAATTTTTGTTTCAGAAAGTGAAGATAAGGGATTTCATGGGTTTCTTATATTTGTTTCAGAAAGTGAAGATAAGGGATTTCATGGGTTTCTTATTGGTATAAAATTTAACATTAGCTAAGATCTTATTTCACGTAGGAGGTCCAAGTTTAAGTAAACAAACTCAGCTGAGTACTTCCATAGCTCAATTTTTGTTTATCTTGGAGCCTTTACCTTTCTTATTTTCCAATTCTGGATTGTTGTTTATTATCAATTCTAGTCATACTTATCTAGGGTTAGAAAGGGAAGTGATAGTTGAGTAGATCAAAGTTACTTCTAGAACTTGCTTGCTTTATGGAAAATGAGGTTATAAACGGACACTTATTCTGGTACATGCATTGGGCTCTTGACTTTTTCCTCCTCTACACTATGAACTCGATGCATTTTTAGTTGGTCATTTTTTTTTTTTTTGGCTATCCAGTCCTGCTTTTTGGTGTTTCTCTTTTGAAACTATTGATCTCAACATTTAGGTGGATTTGTTGAGGTGAGCCGGGGGATTGCCTTTGAGATGATGCATGATTTAAGTTGCATGCATGGAAAGCAATGTGAACTGGAAGGTTTGCCATTGCGTTGGCTTAACGATAGCGATAGATTTGACCCTGAATAAAAATTCTGTGAAGACATTAGGAACTAAAAGGAGCCATCTAATCAATGGTTAAGATCGGTTGATTCTATGCATGTGTGATATCCTAGTTTTTACTAGTAGCATCATGAATAGATCGATTATTAATTTACTAATAAGAAGTCTGTTAATCCTCTTAGAATGATCAATCCAGGATTGCTCTATAGCAATTGTGTTAGCGTCATTTGGAATTTGTATGCCATGTGTGATGTCTTTTGATCAAACTTCTGAGTCATGCTTGCTTTCTCTTCAAATCAAACTTCTTGTATATCTTCCAGCAATTTTTTTTTTGATGATATCAATCTCTTGTTGTTGAGCCCTCTTAGAACAATCGTCATCATTAGATGCTTTCTGCAAATCCTTTGGGATGCAAACATCGAGGTTTTTCCTTTCTTAAAATTTTTGTAAATTTTTTTACATCTATCCGACTTTCTCCTTAAGTTTGAGGTTGTATATCCTTCAGCCGAGACTACAATATCTAACAATCAGCCATATCAATCATAAATAAGTTATTTTAATAGTCACTACTTTTAATATCATAATAATTCTCCAGTATTGGAAGAATTTGTTTTTCCTTCACTTCTAGTTCCCAATAGTTAAGAAGTGCTTCAAAATATGAGTTCGGTGTTTATTCTGGCTTATTAGTCAATTTCTTCTCTCTTGTATTAAACTCTGACAAGAACTTCAATATGCACTTTTAATCCCTTCAAGGCTCCAAGCAGCTACAACTGCTTGGAAAACCCATTGTTAGCTTTCATTAGGAGCAATATATTTTTTCTATAACAATTTACAATCTTATTGGCTATCTACCTTAGTAAATTTATAAATTTATAATTGATATCCAAATATGTAAGTACATTTACATATTTCTACATATTATATTTGTTCCTTTTTGGAACTGCACATGTACAATAAATCAAAGGAACAAATTGTTAAATTTTGAGCCATAGTTTCCAAGAATCTACTGAAACCATTATAAATTTTGTCATCATCGATAGGTTAGTCCTTTTCATTGAGTGTGACAGTCTCGTGCTCTTTAGATTCTCGTGCATGCATTACTTTGTGTAAGATAGGTCCTCTGATTCTTTGGTTCATGGATTGGTGAATAAAATTTATCAATAGAATCACAAGTACTTATAAAAATGTTGAATAAATAAACAAAGAGAATTAGTAACAAATACTTATCAATTTTTTAAATTTTGTTCATTTTCAACTTCTCAGATTCTTCATTCTCATTTTTTTATGCACTTCTTTATCCTCACTTTCATTCTTGGCTTCTTCGTCTTTGTTATCCTTGACACTTTGTTTTTCTTGCTCCAATGATTGTTCCTTCCTTGATATTTTTGGACTTGCTCTTATGCCAGATGAAATCTTATTACCGTGTTCTAATGATTGGCTACTGCTAATTCATAGCTCTTCTACTAACTCTTAATGGCACCTCTATAGAGCATACATAAGTCTGGTTGTTGCTTGATGGCATCTGTTTCATCTATTAGGGACTGTCTGCTACTGCATTGAACCTTTCTAAGCTCATTATTGAATTCATATAAATGCTCTAGTGCAACCATCCCAGGTAATGGCATTGGTGGAGGCCTAAACTTCATATTACCATTGAAAGACTCTTTATCATGATGTCACTATGGTGTGGGTCAAAAAAACTATGATGGCTCATGTAACATATCTTCTTTCTATGTCAGAAGTATTGAGAGCATGTATCATATTTGCAAAGCTCTCTTTTGTGCTCCACTTAGACAACATAGCATATCCTAGAAAGTCACTGATAGTTCAAAGTAAGGGAGCATGCATTTAAAATATCTCATTACTGGATGCATCATAAGTGGCCACCACAGAACTCAAATTCTTCCAACTCCTCAATTAAGGGTTGTGAGTATATGTCAATATTATTTGAAGGCGATTGAGGGCCAGAAATAATTAAACATAACATAAGACGCTCAAGCTTCATGTACATCCATGGTGGTAAATTATATGTGGTTTGTACAACTAGCCGTGTGGTATAACTAGTGTTCATTATCCTAAACTATCACTAGCTAAACTAAGCCTTACTTTTATGATGGTTCAAGACAAAATCTATATGCAAGGAATCAAATACTTTCCATACTTGACCATTAGTCGGATGTTCCGATCTATAAGGCTTTCTATCACATGCCATCTCATGTATCCAGCAATTTTTGAAGATATGAACAATCTCTGTATCCAAATTATCAAAGGAAAAAGCCTCAAAATCTGTATAGGGATTTTAAGAGCCTTTGATGGTAGTTCTTCGTAATCCCCACTGCCCTTAGCATTAGCTATTCAATTTCCATGTCGAAACCTTGCATTTTTGACAAAATTTTACTTTCTCATACTCCTTTCAATAAAGTATATAGTCATCAAGGCATGCATCTATCTTCTTATAAGAAAGACATAAATCTTTCACCATATTCTTGATTTGAAATGCTCAGAAAACTTTGCATCGAGAAATACTTCTATTAATAACTATGGAATCGAGTTGAATGCATTATTGTTGAATGTAGCATTACTCAAAGCATTCTCACAATTGATAAGGAACAACCGGAATGTAAAAAATGTTTTGAAAAACTTTTATTACTTGAATATAGCTATTGATTGACTTCTTTAAGCAAATTATAGAACTTCATAGCATTTGCAATAGGACTTTCACTAATCTCTTTTCCTTCCACACCTATAAAAGTATCATGGTGCAAAGCATTGATGTCGTCATTTTATTTCTATTCTTTTTCAACATCCTCGCTATTATCATCCATATCTCTCTCCCCATCACTTGTTCTTGGTTTGGACATCCAACTCTTTTCCATATCTAAAGCTTCAAAATTTCGATCAGAATAGCTCTTAAAAAGTAAATGATAAGGAATATCAAAAAAGCATCGAAAAGCACAAATATGCAATGATGTGACAAGAATGAGTGTAAGCTGCATGTTGTTTAAAAATAAATTATAGTTTGGTGGTTGTCTTTTTTGCCACAATCAGCTATCATGCCAATATTGCAATGTTTATAAACTCTATTCAACAATCATATAGGTCTTGTTCAATTACTTTTTTCCATATTAACATTGATAATATATGGACTTGTTTACCCTAGGTAAACAAAATAGTAGATGATGTTATACAAAATATTATAAATTTCAATAACCCAAAATCATGGTAAAGCCAATATATTTTATTATCTTTTGCCCAAACAAGCAAAGAGTGTCACGCTCCAAATCCGAGACATAACACGGTCATGCTACCGATGGATGGAACCCACGATAACACGAAGCCAATCCATCATAATCATCTAAAATCCGTCAAATAAAAAGATTCAATTTTATTATTCATCAAATAATCGAACCAATATTGGTTCAAAGCATCTAAATCCAAAAGCAAGTACTAATCCAAATCTCAACATTTATAAATAACTATAAATCCATGATTATAAAATAAATTAAACTTCTGTTGTTAAATTTTTCAGCTTGCTATGCCGATCTTCGAGCTTGGATTTCTTTTGCCAATCTTAATCTTATTTTTCTGTTCAAACAAAAAGAAAACAAAAAGAATATGAGCTATACTAGCCCAGTAAGTAGAACTTGTACTTCCTTATCGGATCAAACATAAGTTTTTCATGATAATGCAATATTTAGAAAATAACAGGTAATACAAAATAAAGCATTTCATAGAGCATATAACAAAATAAGTTATAAACTCATCATGCATGCATAAATCATGTATATTTCACAATCATGAATCGTAAATCATTTTCATCATGTATTCATGTCATGTTTCAAAATATTGCTCACAGATATTCATGCTAAGGTCACTATTATACCCGTGACAGGGTCATGTTTCTTAATCGACAGAGTTCTTAATTCATGTGCCAACTTTATACCCACTGCCAGGGCCATGTTTCGTGTGGATGCTAGCTCCGGATGTCGACCTTTCTGAAAAGATTCATTCATAGCCATCTGAGAGCCTTTGAAATCATTTTATCTTTTTCTTAAAACATACATATACATAAATGAAAAAACAATAAAATTCATGCTTCATAATTATGCTATTTTCATAAGACATATTCATGAAATCAATGCTCATAATAAAACATGCTTTTTCATATCACATATGTCGATCATTATTTTATGAAAAATTATGATTTCATCAATAGTAATTCTTTACATAAAAATATGATCATTTAAAAATAAATAAGGAGCATAAGATCCACTTACCTCGTTCATCTTAGATCTTCTGACTTCGTTAAAAGAATCAGTTAATCTTATTTAAAATATCAAATCATCATCAATTTTTATTTCATAAATATAATAAAATTAAATCATAAAGAAAGAGGACTATTGTCCGGATGTGTTGGACCATCCAGATACCAGAGCAATTCAGAGTCTGATCTGAGGGTCAGATTTAAGTGACTTGATCAAGAAATCGTGAAGCACAGATCAAATTAAGGTTAAGATCAAATTAAGGTTAAGATCAATCAATAAGATTTTTTAATAATGAATTTAAAAAATCCTTGATATTATCAAATGAGGTTGACATACAGCACGGATATCAAAGCAACTTCGAATCATCTTGTTAGAGTCAATATGAACCCTTAAAAGATGAAGGCATGACTCGATATAGGATTCATAAACTTTCTTAGAGAGAGAAAGTCGGTCATGAGAGAGAAAGTAGAGAGAGAAAGTGGAGAGAGAATCTTCGTATCCTTCAAAAGTGACAATCATGATTGAGATCATCAGAGGTTATATCAGGGTGACTTAATATAGATTAACCATGATCGATGTTATCAATTTCGAAGAAGGATCGGATCGGGATCCGATCTACTGCATGAATTTCGGAGCAGTCTCAGATTATCATATTTTCATCTCAAATTTCTCCTAGGGTCTGTGATACAATCAGAGAGAGAAAATGACCCTAGAGAGACAATTTATAAAAAAAGATAAAAGGTCTAAAGAGAGAAAATAGAAAGAAAATCTAGAGAGAGAAAATGTAGAGAGAAGGTAGAGAGAGAAAGTCTAATTCTAGAGAGAGAAAGACTTAAAAGAGAAAGATGAGAGAAACTTTCTCTCACATATATTTTATTATTATTATTATTATATTTTTTTTCTTTTTTCTTTTTCTTTTTCTTTTTCTCTCCTTATTATTATTATTATTATTATTATTATCATCATTATTATATATATGTATTTTTTTCCTTTTCTTTTTCTTTTTTCTTTTTCTTTTCTTTTTCTTTTTTTTTCTTTTGCTTTTCTTTTCCTTCTTCTTCTCTTTCTTTTCTTCTTCCCGGGCTTCCTTTGGGCCGAAACAGGGGATCTCACAATCTCCTGTTGGCTGGCCGACCGACAGTGCAACTGGCATGAGGCGACTGTCGGCAGGAGGAGGGGTGACCCAGCGGCAAGAGGAAGGCCAAGCCGGTGGCCGGTGGCGGCCACCGACGCCCACACATTCAAAAAGGCCCGAATCCCTTTCTCAAAGAAATCCGACGACTCCGGTCGCCGGCGATCGTGCACACGGGCACGGGGAGAAAGGAGGAGAAGAGAGGAAGGGGAGGAGGCTCACCTTCGACGTCGGCGAGGCTTTTCCGGCGAGCAAAAAAAAGATGGCACAGGGACGGTCTCCGCGGTGGTTTTCCAACGATTGCCGCCGACTGAGTCTCGAATCTTCGGTGAGAGGGAGAGAGGAGGATTCTCCTTAAATAGAGCCGGAGGGGGGCTCTTTCCGACTCCGATTGGGAGCCGGTGAGAGGAGGAAGAAGACTCCCTTCAGGAGTCTTCTTCCCTGTTTTCCTTTTTTTTTTTGGGTGGGCTTTGTGGGCTGGTTTTGGGCCCAATTGGGTCGGGTTATCACAAAGAGAATACAAAATTGAAATAAAAGAATCAATAAAAATTGATGAATAATCATATAACTAGAATATTAAGAACAAAGTCCAATAAGGATTTCTTCAAAAAACATGCTAGTTAACTTGCAATTGCGTAAAAAGAAAAAAGTTTCTAACCCAATCTTTTCGTGTTTATAGGAGTGGTGCAACAACAAGATCACATACCAGTTAGCGACTTGTTAAATATCTAGAGAGAGAGTATGTGTGTATAGCATAAAATAGTTTATAAAATATGTTCTGACCTTTTTTATGCCATTTACATTAATCTGTAATATGCTAGACTTTGTGATAGTATGTATTTGGGTCATCTATTGGTACCAAAGTTGCAACTTCTTTTTCATATTACCTATTGTTACAAATGTTCAACAACAAAAAAGATTGATAAACTTAACATTGGCCTCACTCTCCTACTTTATGCCTTCCTCTTGTTCTTCCTTTCTTGTCAGGTATCTTTAGCATTGTGTTAGATTCATTGTTAACATGGAGGAAATCATACAACTCAATTGAGTTATCTCTAGTTGATGTCAACATAAGAAAGTAAATAAAATTATTTTAATTTTAAAATTTAATCAAACAACACTATCTTATCCTATTATCTTCATATATGTAAAAAGTGGTCATTATGGTTGTTCTGAATAAGGTGGTTCAACAAAATGATGATGTTAAGTTGAATGACTTGATAGATTAAAACCAATCTGGCTAATAAGCAAAACCCCCAAAACCCTATGAGATCAACACCAATTACCATTCATATTCAAGGTAAAAACCCAAAAACCTATCTAGGGTAAAAGATATTTCACCCCAATGAAAAAGAAGATAGCACGAGAGCGAAGGATAGAGTGACAGGTCATGAAAAAAATTTCTATTTAGCCCATTTGCACTATCCCATTGAACAATCAAAGCAACGATTAGTACTTTTATTTTGCCTAGTGTGTGGCTCTTTTGTGTAGATGGTGACAACGTAGAAAATAATGGAAGAAGATGAAGGAAAGATGGAACAATGAATGGCTTGAAAGCATTCCTTGTTCCTTCATGGACTATGCACATCTCTCTTGCTAGAAAGAACATGAGGAGAGACTCTTTTTTTCTCTAGAATGAATGGCTTCATCCCCTTGCCCTAGAAAGAGTGGAGGAGCAGAGAGAAGTTTGCTTGCAATTTTTTAGGTGTCC
Organism: Elaeis guineensis; assembly: GCF_000442705.2. Classification (NCBI taxonomy): domain Eukaryota; kingdom Viridiplantae; phylum Streptophyta; class Magnoliopsida; order Arecales; family Arecaceae; genus Elaeis; species Elaeis guineensis. The sequence continues at coordinate 81,468,069 of NC_025994.2, forward strand.
ACCTTTGTTCCTTCGTTCCTTGGTGTTTGGCAAAAGAAATCCGATGGGAGTTTGTCCAATTACGAGTCTTTTTTATGATGCTTTTTTTTTAAAAAAAGTTTTGGATTGGCAATCGTATCCAATTTTTTTTGTGTTTGATAGAAGTATGATGGCATGCAATTTTTTGGCAAAGGATGGATAGTTCATATATCCATGGAGGAGTCCTATTGGGATTCAAACTCATAAATATTTCTGATGGAAATAAGAGACACCCATTTACCAGCTTTCTTTCTATTCTTGTAATAGAAATCATGATGTGGAGGAACTCTATGTGAGGGAACTAGGGAGTGTGGCACTTTTTTTAACTAGTATGTGAGGACGTGAGACACTATTTATTTTTGTTTTATTAATTAGAGTCCCAATGTTGGAGGGAACTTGTGAAATAGGACTAATGTGTTGGAGGGGTAGGTGTTGGAGTGAATTTGTACATGATGGGGATTTTTTTCTGACAATCCACCTCTATTTTTTCAATGTGGAGGGAACTTGTGCATGACACCCTTTTCTTGAGTTGGGGGCATCAAAAGTCCAAACATTGGGGGGAACTTGAGGGCGTGTGGGAGCATGGCTGATTGAGTACGCTTTTACTTTAGGGCACTTATTTTTGAGATTGGTGAGCATTTTGATTTTATATTAGCTAAATATGGTATTTTTCATTTATTAACCATCAAGCAACAATATTTGTGAACAGTCCAGTATCTTATCATAAATGTGGATAAAAATTTAGTTCCCAAACATAAAGATGGGGAATTTCTTGTAGTGTGAAATGGGTTGAGTGCTTAATCGAGTTGGGTATGGAACATTTATGTACCATTACACTTATTAAATTTTTAATGATAAAGAATAAAAAGAGGAGGCTTGGCAAGTATGAAGAAGATGCTAAAGTGATCTTGAAGTTATGACACGATTCTAGTTGTCAATTTAAAAATTTTTGTTTCCTTATTTTACTTAAATTTCTACTACTAACATCTATTGTTTGATGAATAACTTATGTTAGTCGAAATGTATTGGTTAAAATTAGTGATTGCTCAATTGGAAGTGTATTGATTACACAATGAAAAGAATATTAAGTAACTAAATAGTATCATCTATTACAGTCTCTAATTGATATAACTAGGTTGAAGGGAGAATTTTTTCATTCCGCTTAACTCAAATCTCTATAAAAGAGATTAAAACAAGATGGAGAAAAATATAAAGGTAGGCTTTACATTCCTTTTTCATTCATTGGCCATACTAAAATGAAGGTCGACATAGCCTTTATTTATAATGGTGAGTTCCATGCCCTTGCACAACTCAGAGTAGATTCCTCTTTCTAGTTCTAATTAGATTCTTTTCCTAAAATTGATATGACTAATAGAAATAGATTCAAAAAAGTTAAAATTTCTTAAGAGGTAGATCTTGTCTTCTACATCATGGATTGGAAGCTATGCCTGATTATAATCTTACTTGAAAAGGAAACTTTTGCTTTGTTATCTCATTTTAAACTCCAAATGATGAAATTTTGTCTTGTCGCTAGGGTTGCCACCACCTAAAAGATAAGTCATCAATCGGATATTGGATAACCAATCTATGGTCAAAGAAAGTTTGGTCTGTGGTTCAACTTCTTGATATGGGATCATTACTAAAAGAAACCATTGCTAAACACCTTCAATTTAGACAACCATTAAAGAGATCATTGCTAAAAACTGTCATTTTAGCCAATAGTTCCACACATGGTTCATCGAACGGGTTCGAATCGAGTGGTTTGGGGCATGTTGAACCGTATGGGTGGTTAGTCGGCGTGGTTCAGTTATTGAATTCGAAACACTGTCAAAAATAAAGCGAGGAAGAAGAAAAAAGAAGAAGAGAGAGAAGGGAGGAAGGAGAGGGGAAAGTCGATGGTGGCCTATCGAGGCTGCTGGAGGGCCATCGAGACTCCATGTCTCTGTGATCCTCTACGAGAGACTAAGAAGAGAGAGTGGATGGAAGAGGATAATTGGAAAGAAAAGACGGTAGGGAGGCTGACAGAGGGCCATTGGATGGCCTCCATGGCCTTCCGAGCTCAATAGTCCTCCATGGAGGCCATCCAGTGGTCCGAAACCCCTATGCGACCGCCTGATGGCCATGGCAACCACCTAGTGGCCCTTTGACGGCCTCTCCACTGTCTTCTCCTCTCTTCTCTCCTCTCATCTCTCTCTATCTTTTTCTCTTCTCAGCTTCTATCATCAAGGACTATTGAGCTTGGGAGACCCGACCTCCATGGCTCTTTGGTGGCCATTACAGGCATCTCCGCTGGTCATCCATTTCTTTCATCTCTCTCCCTCCCTATCTCTCTTTTTTTCTCTTTTTATCCTAATTTGTCCTTCATTTTCATATCAGTTTGGACCTAATATGATCCGGTATAGGGACGTATTGATTGTACCGCCAGTCGGTCAGCATGAGGTCTAGTTCAGAGTCGACAATCCTTAATTCAACACGTGATTGGCCAAAAGAATCGATTTTATACAATGATTCCAAATTTTCTTTTTGAAAGAACCTTGTTTTCTGTAATGGTTATATTACTTGCTGCTATAAAGAATCACTTAAATAACCGCTCTGATAGCTGCTAGTATAGATCATTACTAAAAACAATGATTGTATATATTATTATTCAAAAGTATAATTTTAAGCTATAATTATAAAATCTGCTATATAATATTATGCATTTAGAAAATGATTATCTAGCTGCTAGAAAAAATGATAATTTTAGATAACAACTATAACTGTTGCATATAGACAATCGTACAGATAACAGTGGCAAAAAATATTTTCTAAAATTTTATGTAAGAACTATTGAAAATTATTGTATAGTCTTCACATAATGTATCCTATGATAATGGTTTAAAACTGCTACTTTAAAATCACTGTTTAAAATTAGATTTAAGCTCATGATTAAAAAAATTATTGTCTAAAATTCTTATTTGAACTTCTAGCTGTTGCTTATCAATTGTTGCTTAAAGCTATTTTTCTGGTAGTGAAGGATTCATTCATGCTAACTTCATTTGGTCTCCAACATCACATGTAATGCAAGCGATATAAATACAAATGCTAGTCATGAAGTGCTGATAGTTATAGATGAGATATTTACCCTAATGCTTCCAAAAATGTTTGTGTGCCTCCCCTAGCAAGAGGGTTGTTTTCTGTTTTAATATTGACCCTTTAAATATGAAGACCAATTTTTGAATTTATGTTATAAATATTAATATTAAGATGTTTTATGCATTTGAAAGGTGATTGAATAATAAGATTGTAAAAGTTGATGTTATTTGGATAAAGCTTGGTCTAGATTATAATGTTTGTCTACTTTCCTTTATAGATGCTTATTTACGTGCAGATATATGTTTATATGTGTATGTACATTGTTATGCAATTTTGTATGTACAAAATAAATAAATTTATTTATTTTTTTCTAGCCATATTGAATCTAACGTATTGGAGGTTTGTTATATTAGTATATGTATCGATATTCTCTATTCATATTGATGCTTCTTAGCAGAATTCAATTATAGAGTAAAGTGGATATTCGGACTACAAGAATACACAAGGTGCACATTGTTTAGATGCGTGCCAATCTCCAAGGTTTAGGAATCAGCATGAAGTACTAAGTTTATGGATTTCCTTAAATAGTGAAACCATCTCCATTTCTTTGATAAAATGAGGTTATCATGGAGAACCATATTGATGCCATTGTCATAGGCTTGAACTCATGTGCCTCAAAGAGTCAAATCTTTATAGATTTGGAAGAAGAATATGATATCTACATCTTTGAAAGATTCTACCCAATCAAAAGTCACATTTCTTTGTTCCTATAACTACTCATATTCATACCATATAAAATCTTACCTTATTATGGTTACTACACTTTTCCTCCTTATGTGTATACGTCTGATTTTTTTCAGCAAGTAATAAGTGTAGACACATTTCTGAGTAGGTTTTGAAATCCTATAAGTACAAATAGGGGTATCTACCCTTGTAAAGGATATCTCTAATCAAATAAAATTTCAAGCTCTATTATACAATATGTTGTCTATTTGCAAATTATCTATCTATTTTTGTATAAAGCAAGAGCCTTGAGCTAAGAACTAACTTTAGCCATGAGCTAAGAGTCTTGCGGTTTTGAAAAGAGAACGGATCAACAGATTCATGTGATATCAATAGCTCAGTAGGAAATCCCCAATGTAAGCACACCAATATATAAAATGCAATGATAGGCATGCAATAATTAACAAAGCTCTTGAAAATATAGTGCATGATGTCAAGATATGTGCATATCATCATGTGAGCAATAATCAAAACATGGGTGCCATTTGATAAACGAAATATGCATCAAAATATACCAACAACAGTTATTATCTTAGTTGCATTTTAAATTGTCTTTTGAATAATTATTTCAAGTGAGACTTAATGGCAATCGCAAGATATTCGATCATCATTTTTGAATTGGACTGGTCATCCCATACTCTTGCTCATAAGCTGTGAATCGTGTCATGTTCCTGCATGTGACTGGCTACACATACAATATTCTCGCTCATGATTGGTTATCTACATATCATGTTCTTATGCATTGCTAGCTATTCTCATGCGATGTTTCTATCATGGCTGGCCCAACGTACCTTATTCTTAGCCATGGCTGGTTGTCCATAGCCATCATGGCTAGTCCAGTATCCCTTTTCAATTAACCTGATTAATCCATTAATCAAATAATGCCATTAAAATATAAGGATATGCAACTCAAAATTGGCCTAAAAATAATCTATAAAACATATTTATAATTTTAGCTAACAAAAAAAAAATGCAAGAGGATAACATGACAAGAGTTTCAAATGTTGGAATCTTTGAGATTTGGTGAAGATCAACTAGTAGCAAGATGCGATGAGCACTTGGATGAGGGAGATTGAAACAAAAAAAAATGACTTAGATAGTGAAGTGGTGAAGGATCTAAATGCAGTGAGTGAAAAGGGAACATAGGGAGCTATGATATGGGCAATGGTGGCAGCCAATAGAACCCAGGGGCCCCAGGAAAGGGGTCTAGATTTTCATGAATCAAGAAAGATGGAAGAGGGTATCTAGAGGGACTGATGGTGAAGAGCTCAATCAATCACTAATCTACAACAAGGTCCGACAAATAGACCGACAATCAAGCAACAGTGAGAAAAAGAGGTAGAGACTGCATCATGTACATCGTAGATCTCGGAGAAAAAATAATGAATCCATGGTTGTTGAACAGGGGCCTTAGGCATGAATATGGTGCATAGAAAAAGAGACCGACTAGGCCAAGGAATAGGGTCATAAAAAATGGGCTCACTCGACCAGCCCATAATGGCAAAAAGGATCTGAAGTCTTCTATTAGATAAATAAATTATAATTTACAAATAAACATAAAATTTGCTGTAAAAGCTTTTAAGCTTGCTAGCATGAACTCACATTTTTGGATTAATTTTAGCTTCTAGTAACCCTACTCATTTGAAAAGATAAAAGAAGAGTGAGCTACACAACTCATTAAGTAAACCCTGATCTATCTTATTGGATCAAGTGTAAGTTTTACATTACCTAATAAATTATTTAGAGACAACCAGTTTATTGAAAAATAGAATATTTCATAATAGTAGTATAATAAGACAAGTTGTAAAATAAATCATGCTTTCAAATACACATGATCCCACAAATTTCTTAAACATAGTTCCAAATGTAATAAATAACTGAAGTTATAAAATATTTTTGCTATTTAATTATGCCATGGTACAAAATAGTGCTCACGATTATTTAATACTACCATCACTTTATCTTGTAATCATTACCAACATTAACTTGTTAGCAGAGGGTTGTTTCCTTTTGAACTATCTCTAGGATGTCAATTAAGGGTTGTCATAGCTATCTTAGAGTCTTTCAACTATTTATAATTTTTTTAAAATTTACATGTGTAAGTAGGTTGATAAGTACTAAACAAAATCCATTGGTGTTTGTTTTATCCTATACGGATGAGTGTTAGGAGACTTCGGATCCAAGAAAAATCGATTGATTAGTGGAAAAAGATGTCAAGTCTTTAACAATAATGAGTTGGTATGTGCGGATGTGCCGGGGACATTTAATTTATTGAAAAGATGATGATAATTTTTTACGAGTATAAAGAGTAGCATGGGCCCAGGTGCCTTAACCTTCAAAAAATTATACCACTATTTTATTACTATTGAAGATGGATAAATTGGTGTAATGCTAGCCTATGATAGTTGGGATATGGATCCAAATTTGGATATATTTAATTTTTTTGAATTTGGATCTAGATATCTCTATTATAAGGTGCCTCTTTTAAAATAAATGATTTTTTAAATTATAAACCTAAGATTCAAGACTGAAAATTTTCAATTATAACACAAGCATGCAACCACCAAACCACTACTTGTCTAACTTTTTGGGTCGTTCTTTTTACTTATTGAAAATCATTCAAATCATTATGTAACTACTTGATGTATATTGCTATATTTCATATGTTTATCATTATTTTTTAATTTTTAAAATTTTATTGAGTAAAAATATATAAAAATTTTTGTAACTTAAATATACTTATATATTTATATAGAATTTTTCTTACACGCTTTCTAAAAAGCTAGATAATTCTTGATTAGTTTTTAATTATGCTATAATTAAACAGTAATGATAATATTTGGTACTCTATTTGTACTTTAAATAATTTTAATTTTTAATATTTTAATATAAATCTTGTCAAAATGGTAACTTGGACTCTTGGCTTGGTCGATCTCTATGTGAGGTTAATAACTATGTCTTTAATTTTTAATTATCTAGTGCCACATGCATTCTATGTAGTGAATTACATTAATATCCTTTATGATTGTATAAGTAATATTAATTTTTGTCATTGAGTTTTGCTAAACATTCAGTTTGCATTCAAATAACATTTGACTTATATGTTATATCCCTAGTTAGATAGTGAAAATGTGGATATAACTTATATCCAACTATTATGGGTATGCTTAATATCCAATTTACTTTTGCATCCATTTGAAATAAATATGGATATTAATTTTAGTATCTGTTTAATATTGATCTTCATACGTACATTCATTAAAATTAAGGATACAAGTATGGATGTATTAGTATCCAATCTATTTTCAACCTTACATACAAGGTACTTTGGAGGAAGATATCGACAGCATATATATGAAGCATACTAGTCTTAAAATCTTCAAAATATGCCATTTGTCTTATTTCTATTTCCAGAGGTGGTGACTTTTGATTCCTATATTATGTTCTAGGCCTATAACTTGTATTAACATGAGGGCATGTGAGGAATTTACTCATGACAAGCATTTTCAATAAACAAGTTATTGCAAAAATTACCCTAGTACTCTTTTAAGAAAGGTCATTTAGGAACTTCTAGTGTCGTAAGAAAGAAAGCCATTTCAAGAACTTAAATAATTTCTATCCAAATACAAAAACTACTGAAATAATTAATGTGTTGTTCGAGTATAAAATCTCATATAATTGCACAATATTATCTAATTTTTTCCATGTAATTTCAAAACTCATCTTTGCACTGACAGTTGTGGTTCATGCAGTACTAATCTTCATAAAAAATAATTAAAAATAAGATTTGAAGATAATCACATTGATATGATTGATACATTATACTAATACAATTATAACATACAGGATGATTAACTTTATCCAAAAGATATATTTTTTTCCATTTTATAGAGAAAAATAGGGTTCAACTGATTATTTTTCTAAAGATTTTTCCTCCATTTTGGATATGTAAACTAGAGCTATGTGATTGCAATCGCTGATACTTGCATGTGTGACATGTTGTCCATTCATATCTTATTTTTTCTCTCAAAGTTTTATGCACATCTGAAAATAAAATATAAGCAGCAGCTTAACATCTAATCCTTGTGTTTAGAGTTTAGCTGTGAGTTTGATTGTCTCCATGTGATTGTTGTCATCTCACTGTGTAAAACACTTCTATGTTCTTGTATTAGAATGCATTCCTTGTATGTTGGAGTAGTCGAGAGAAGCAAAATGTGTATATTCAATGTAAGTGAAATGATGCCATTGTAGTGATGGTGCAAAGTGATAAAGACAATCATTCATGAGAAATATTGTTTATTGTGAATTGTTTTACAAGAACCATTAGTTTTGGAAGACTTTTTGATTTCAAGGAATAAGCTGTTCCAGACTTCCGGTACAAGCTTGGTTGGTTCTTTTACCTTGAGATAATTCTCTTCTATTTTAATATAAGAAACCTAATTGATCTGTTAATAGTGCATCTGATGATTATGATCTTATGATCTTTTAGCCTTGATGAAACTAGCTGCACATTCAACTTGCAACCATGCAATATTTTCTCTTTCATCTGCCATGAAGAAATCATAGCCATATATCCAATCTTTAAGAAAATCAAGCTACTTTTCTATTGCTAACAGGCCAAGCTACCAACATTGCCAAATTGTTCCTAATTCAAGATTAAATCATCATGCAGTATTATTTACGAATACATGAAAATAAAAAATTGAAAAGGAGTAATATTTTCCAAACCATTATACAATGTGCATCCTCTTCCAATTCCTTATTTGTGTTGTCAACATTAAATTACTCCAATTAAATGTAGACAAAAAGGATGTGCCCTTGAATATGCTTTTGGAAGGTATACCTAAGACATCAAGAATAAAATGTTTATTTTATATTAGAAAACAAAAATATCTTGACAATATTTTATTTCCTTCACAGCATGGAAAGGATTCTTGAACGCTATGAACGTTACACCTATGCAGAAAAAGCACTAATTTCATCTGGACCCGAATTGCAGGTATAGACTAAATTATTTATTCATATTCATACATTCATGCTTCTACATCACTTGGTGCATTATTGAATAAATTTTTTGTTGATCAAGTCTTAACACAAAATATTCTCAAAATATGGAATATATATATATGCATGAGCATATGCTTGCGGTGTACACAATTACTCATTTATCTATATCACAGATAATATCATATGAGGTATACTGTAGTTCATATGCATCTTCTTTTTTTATTAGCCATCATTACATGCAATCTTTTTAAAATAATTTTACTTTGTCATATTATTATTTTTTACTGGATTAATGTTATTAGTGTTGCTTTTCACAATTTGTATTCTATTGAAAATAAAATTTGTTAGAAATGATCTTTTATGTAATTTTTATATTGAAATATCAATAATATTTATTTCACATTGAGTAAAAATACATACTTTTGAGGACATACCTTTGAACTATGTTTTTGGACTTGGCATATGAGAATGAGCTTCTCAGCTTTGAAGGTGCTTGAGGGGCATGTGTCACTTGACGTAAGTAAAAATGGTACTCTATGTATAGAGGTGCTATGTGGCATACAGTTTCATGACTTCGTTGGTCTTGCATTATGGCAAGAAGCTATTTAGATCACTGGAAAGTAATTTGGCTTATTGAATAGTATCACACAATACTCTTAAAGGATATTTTTGTTGCTCCTTTACATTAGATTGCCTTATGTCATGGATTTTGATTATGAAGAGGATATGCCCTTCTCTTCTTAATACATAAATTTTAGATAATCATTGAAATTTTGTGAAAATAAATTATCTATTTTAATATTTTCATAAATAAGTTAATTGGATATATGATTTGTTTTGAATAATGATTTTGAAAAATGATGGGATAACTTGTGATAATATTTTTATATTTATATATATTCAGCATAGCTATGATTTAATTAGTCTGTTAATAGAAATTATACATTGGTCTTATAGACTTGTAATCTGAGAAACTAGTTTCAATGACATACCACCAATGATAAGAGTAGTAGTATTTGAACACTATTAGTTATTATAACCTATGCCACTAGATTATATAGTCATAGCCAAATGCAAGTTTAGTGTTACTTTATGAAAAGTATGCTTTTGCAATGTAAAATGAGTGTTATCTTTTGATATTTTATAAGAATAAATTTCTACCCTATGAATGTTATATTATTATGTTTGATTTATTACTAGTTAATATGCTCTGATTCACTTTGAAGTGTTATGTTGGCTAGTGTGCTGGTGTAGCTTATTATTTTTTTTTCTATCTATTTTTTAGATTCTAAATTTTGGAGAGAGTACTTAAGGTTGTCTAGTGGTTGATATGAAATTATTATGAAATGATTAGATTTATGTAAGGTAGTCTTGCATAACTGTGGGGTTTATCTCACAAGCACGTGGCATCTATTATATACTTAGTTCAGACTGTAACGATTATAGCCAGAAATAAGATATAAACCTAATTATTGTGGCAAGTAAGTAGGTATATTAGCAAAGAAATCAAACATTGGAGTAAAATAGGAATCTCTATCTCTTCCGGGAGAAGAGAAATGGACCTTGCCACAATTTTACATGGTCTAAGCTATTAATATTTCTAGCCTCACAAATTTGAGGTTAAAAATAATGGTAACAGATGTTTTATGACGGTGCAAACTAATGGAATGGGTACCATATTAATTGATAGTTTCAAGAGTTTATATAATATATATAATTATTTTTTACCATCCATCGTTGCCAATTCTTGTGACTAGGGAGAAGTCATGATTGACTAATTCAACCATGTTCCTTTCTCAAACTAACTCATCAAATTTATCAATATAGTGGAAGAGTAAGCTCTAGACATGAAATTGTAGAATTAAGATTTTAATCGTTCTATTGCTGAAAAAAGACATCATGCTCCAGTCATAAAGGGACAAAGCTTACCATAAATAAATTATTTTGGAAAAGAACCTGGAATTGTTCTCTCGTTTTCCCAACAACTATTTGAAGAAGTATTTTTCTAGCATGAAAAAATATTTAGTTGCTGATCTGCTAAAGGCAATGATAATTAATGGCCTTAGCTATCACTTTAATTTTTGCGAGACATTCAAGAAATGATAATAAAACTTATTGTTAGATTGTTAAAATTTTAATAATAGTTTTGAATATTATCAATAGAAATATTATTAATATAAATAAATAAAAGTAAAAAAATATAAAAATAAAAAATATTGAAAAACTATTTACTAATACTTATGTGTTGTGTGCAAAATACTATTGAATCAAACAAGGGAGCGATACCCAATATCTTGTTTTAGTTGTCTCTAGTCATTATTGTCTTATTTTATTTTAATTTATAGATTCTACCTTAATATTGTCAGTTTCTAATTTTTTATTTTTTATTTTTAAGGGATTATCCTCATGCTGATGTATTTCATCAAATCTGCACCTTTTGGGATTTCTTGCCCCTTTTTTTGAATAATGTTGCATCTTTTTTCATTATTGTGAAACAATCTAGCAAGTCAAATTCTATTTTTGTTGCCTTCACGTTGCTTTCTAGTGTCTCACTATTAATTGTTTCCTATTCTTGACAATTGGGTGAACTAGGGCTTGTTAAAGGTGTCATACCTCTCCTCCTCGTACCTAGATATTTTGGGTTCGAGTTTTGATTTGAAGTATTTGGACTTGGTTAATTGACTGTGAGAGGGCCTCATTTTTTCTCATATTAAATTTATACTATATACATTCGTCATAATGATGTAAGATATTTTATTATGTTGTGTATCATCATGTATATTGGGGACATCATATTCAAGGCCTTTTTGTTGTTTAGATTTGAAACTATCTAAGAATGTCATTTTGCGCCACTTTCTGTATAAGTTGTTTGACTGATTGTCCAAGGTCTCTTTTTATGAACCAGTTAAATCTCCACTACATTATTATATATAAATTGTCATACCATCCTTGACATATGATCTTATCGTTTAACATGCTTGTAGTGAATTAGGTTTCATTTGAGGCAACTCTACTATGATTGCAAATATTGTTAAGAGTTGTTGATTTACACCCTAGTGTTTAACTCTTTGCAGGAGCCCTAAATGCTTAGTTAATGCATTCATTATTCCCTGTGTGAAGGGACATATCTCATTTTAGGTTGCTTCAAATCTATTTTCTTCGTTAAATTCTTAATTTACTTCAAGTTGACCTTGTAAGGCATCTCATTGAGATGATCAATTATCATCTTAGCTACCCATTTTATTTTTACCTTAGTGTCCATTTGATTGGCGTTAATCATATATGAAAAAAAAAATTCCACATTAGATTATCATGTTTAGTATGAAAAATAGAAGAGAGATAGTAAAAACATTAGGGGGTCTCATGTTTATCTTTGGAAGAGAGAAGGTAAAACAAATACCATGAAAAGATTGGTATCTGATAAATTCTTAGATGGTGATAATCCATACTTGACTAAGATACCACTAATATATTTAATAAAGAAAAGTGCAAGATGAGATATTGATGACAATGAAAATATCGAGATGAATAAATCTCAAAAAATAGAGTACATATGTAGTTATTGAATTTATTTTGATGTCTTTTCCAAATCATTCAATAAAGAGTATTTGCAAAAAAATTATGGTATAGATGGCATTATGCAAAGGGTTATGTGATTATCATTATTATATAGAAATTGATTGAAGATGATAATATTATCTTGATATTAAAAAAATATTTTATATTGATGGGCATATTTATATATTTGGCCAAATTCTTTATAGGATTGCCTCTAATCAAATATAGCAATCTTTTTTTAGTGCTAATTTTTGGAGTAATTTTTCTACCAACCAAATATTGTAAAAATTATTTTTCTTCTCAATGATTTATCTAGATAAATGATTTTTAGAAATCATGAAATTATCCCATAATTTGACATACCCCAACTAAATGGACCCTTATTGTCTGTTATCATTCATTTCTTTTTCTCATTCTAATTTTGCCTTCATGGTTGTTTCTTCCAAAAAAATCTATCATGATGGATTCATTATTTGGTAACTTCATCATAAAATTACATGGGAGCACTAATTATTTCTCTTACTAAAAAAATGTACTTCACCACTACTTCTAAAGCGGATGATTTTCAGCATATAATTAATATCTTAGGGCCTCACTTAGCATAGCTAGCTAGAAAGTGTTATTTGAGTTCGTTCTCATGTATATACATATAAAATTTATCTATTGTATAGCCGATGTAGGAGTAAACAAATGCCTGCATGGATTGTGATATTCTTCTCTTATTTAGACCCTAGCATCCCTGCTAGATTAGAGCTCCAAATCCGTTCACAAATACCTCAAGGTTAGTCACAGGTATCACGATCAATTCATAGTTAACCCTAATAGGCTCATGTTTGTATCCCTATCTATATGAGTCATGGATCGGATCCACTTTAATACCATCTATAATAACTCATGGCCTCATACAAAAAGACTAGCCAGAATATATTATTTGGTTATATTGCCATATGTATTCAAGGTCTATTCAATGTATAGATGATATGGAGCTAAACAAATGCTTGCATGGATCTTTACATGCTCTTTATGGGTCTAAATAGGTCAACTTTACATGCAAAAACTTGAAGTTGTCTTTGTTAAAATCTAATAATGCTCTTGGTGGTAGCAGTCCTAGTTTATATAATTTTGCCTTTATATTTTTTAATTTTCAAATTCACATTCTTATTGAGCCTTCAATATCCTTATGCCTTCTCACTTGTCATTCCATATTTCATTGATTAGTTATCTTTGAACAAGTTAAAATATTTTCAGATGAACTCCCCATTTTTGGTGGTCAAATCCTAGTCCCATATTATTTCATTGAATATGGAGAAATGAGAAAGTTTAAGAGTTATAACATCTATAGATCCTCTAATTACTTTATCTAATGATTCATTTCCATCTTATTTTCTTTGTTATAATTTTCTGCTATAGAAGTTGCATATGTTCTTAAATGGCTCTTTCTTGATTTGGGCTTAGTAACTTTTTGTTTATGGATGATGCATCTTTTTGTTTTTTCTAATTTACCCTTTTTTATTTTGACTCACCACCCTATTATTATCTTCTAGTTAGCAATCTATAATATTTTACTTTGCTCAAGCTAAACATGTCCCATTCCATTAATCAAGCTTGCCATTTCATGCATGCTCTTGTGTCTAAATATCTTGTTGCTATTTCTAAATTAGGTCCATGTCTAATTTTTTTGTTAAGCTGCCATCTCTTCTGTTATTGGAGCTCACCAATGGGCATGATTGTTGGCGTGTGTCAAGGATATTTGTATGTTATCAATCAAGGAAAGAAGGCAAGTGGGCAAGGGAAAATTAGAGGCAAATCAAATCTATACACTAGTATGGGTGTGGGGGACCATATGTATGGCTTAAAGCATGGTACATCATACCTGCCAGCGTCGATCCATATCAAGCATAATGTACCATGCTGGTATGTGATACATGTGGTGTAATGAGTGTTGGTATGCTTAACCAACTCTCTTACAATGGGTACCACTACTGTAATAAGATGGTGTTGGTGCAAGATCTAGTACTGAGATGGCAAATCTTGACTTGAATAATTGTATGATAGAACAAAAATTTGATCTATAATCAAGACTTTACATCCTGGTGGGAGAAAGGATGTCCCAGCCATCCTGGTTTGGAACTCATCCATGTGGGGAGAGGATGAAAGAAGGAAAGATGAAGAAAAAAAAAAGAAGAAAAATAAAAAAAATAAAGGAAGAGAGAAGAAAATTAAAGAAAAAAGAAAGGAAAGAGAGGATAGAGGAAAATAAAGAAAAGTAGGAAAAAATAAAAAATGCAAGAAAGAAAGGAAAGAAGAGAAGAAAAATAGAGGATATTTATCAGGATATATGATTGAAACTAATGTCGAAATGAAACGATATAGTAGGGCATCCCGTTCTATAGAGAAATCGAGACATCTTTATCTAATGGGATTTAAAACTTTGTCTATAATATTATTGGATGGTAGAGAAATAGTTGGTGATTGAGTTTGCAGCTTTTAGAAAGGGTTTGTGGTAATGGTAGAGTTGGGGAAGGATGGAGGCAAGTTTTGAGTTTCCCAAATGCAGACAAGTATTAATGACAGTGGAGGTGGAGGCAGCGGTGTTGTCTCTAGGAAAACAATAGGGTTGGCGGCAAATTTGGGACAATATCTTAAACATGATATGCCCATTCTTGTTTAGTGCTGGTGATGGTTGGTAATTTGACTCTATTTGAGGCAAAAAAAAAAAGAAATTTCATGAAAAACCACATGATGACTTGAAAAAATTCATTTGGAGGGATCAAGAATCTTGTAAGTTGTTACCCTCATTTTAGTTGGTAAAACCAAGAAAAAAAATGCAATGTCAAGATCAAAGTTCTAGTTTATTATGGTTGCAGGGTTGAAGAAAAAGTAGCATTGACATGTAGAGGCCCTCAACGCTATATAATCAGGTTTGTTGTGGGACATCTTATAAAGAGAAATATTGTCTAAGATTTTAGTGTGAAAATAATTAATATCAAAGATACTAAGGATAATGCTTTAACAAAGTCTTCGACATTATTGGGATGCCAGGGCATCCTATTGTCTTGCCGCGAACCCAAAACCTAATTCAATCATGTAACATAGCCACATAACCCTAAAGCATCGTCCTAGAGATCATGCAAGGCTTTAAGATGAACAAAAATTCAAATATTTCTAAAATTAATAAATAAAAATCAAACTTATCAACTAAATAGATTTATCAATACAAATAGTCAACTTATTCAATTACAATGATTCAAGTATTCTATGGTATCAGAAACTAAACTAATAATATTAATAAATCTAGTACTTGAACTTCACGTCCAATCCAACCAATGCTATGCATCCAGTGACTTTGAAAAGAAAGATAATCGAGAAGGTGAGTTTTATAGTCCAGTAAAAAATTTCATACACTTACATCATATAATAATATGATTCAAAAATAATAATTAAATGGTAACAAAGAAAATTGTAAACTATAAAATCTTATGTGATGCATCATTTGCAACTCAAAAGTTATATAAGTATATGATATACATCATGCATATTCATAAAATCATATCTTATAAATATGATCTGAATCAATCAACAATTAGCTTTAAGATTTTGGATTAATCACGGTCAAGTTTTAGCCCGTGACTGGCAAACTCAAGTACCATATTTCTGCCTGTGGTGGAGCTACTCTCAGTACTATATTATTACTTGTGGTGTGGCTATTTTCAATGCCATATTTCTGTCCATAATAGGACTATTCTCAGTGCCATGTTCCTACTCATACTAGACTATTCTTAGTGCCATATTTCTATCTATGGCAGACTATTCTCAGTTTAACATGGCTAGTCCAAACATGCCTTTCTTGATCATCAATTAATTAAATCTCAATAATTCGATAAAAATATTGTATCATATTATTTTTTTTTAAAGATTTTTGATAGTTTCCGTTATAATCCAAATCATCTAAAAAACTATCAATATTCGATATAACATATAATATAAAAAATTCAGTCAATCATGTCGATGATCACAAAATATATACCAGTCACAAGGACCAAAAATATGTGATATATAAATAAACATAATATACTTGTGATCATGTTTAAGGATCCTTACATCTACTAATGATGAATTAACTCTCTAAATATCAATTTGCACCCTGATTTACAAATCGGATGCTAAGGGATCTGCTCAATGATCTCCTATGTAGAAAATTGTTCTCCTACAGAATCAATTTAGATGTTAATAAAAAAAATTATGGTGTAAATTATTTGATTTAGACCCTTTATCCATTCGCTAGGGCCCCACACCAAGGCCCCTTGAAATTTATTTATTTTTCATAAATTTTTCTCAACCTAGTTAATGAGAGAGATGAGAGAGAAATTAAAATAAAAGAGGAAAGAGAGAAGAGAGGCAGCCCTCTTTCTCTCCTTTTTCTTTTTCTTATTTAAACAACCAAACCTTTTTTCTCCTCCCCTCTTCATTCGGCCATGGTCGTGGAACTCGGGTTGGCGGCCTACAACCACACCCCATGTCGTCTAAGACATGACCCCGGTAACAGCCACAGCTGCCAGTAGTTAGGTAAATAGACGAAGATAGCTCAGAACAAGAAAAATTCTATTCTTTTTTAAAACTAACAATTCGCCAGCTCTAATTGACGATAACTTGGAAAAGAAGGAAGATCAAGCCTTATGTTCCATATCTAAGTCTGAAAAAAATGGGGTCACATGAGGAAGACTGGCGATCCCTCCGATGAAATTCTAAGAAAAGGACTCGAAAACAACTCAAAATCTATGGCAATTTCCCGAGAGATTTGGTAGTGGAAATTTAAGAGATCAATATTTATAGATAAGAATTCGGTTGTTTTTATTCAAATTTGGTAGGCCAAATCTAAGACTTTGATGGAAATCAAGAGAGAAGTAGACTTTCGATCAGAGTCGTCTTCCCACCTCTCCCCTCATCTGCCAAGCTTGTGGTCTGATTGGAGTAGGCCCAATTCAGTTCAGGCCGGCTGAAGAGCCCAAGGGCTAGGCCATTTCATCTACATCTATTAAGTGTTCCGACTTGAGTATCGGCATGGGACAAGTTGAATACGGGACCAGAGTGAGATGGGACGGTCATCTTTTTGATTGTCTGTATGCGGCTCACCTTGTTCCACTGAAAAACATAGGCAACCTGTGCTACTATGGTGATGGAGACCTTGAGCTTCAACCTAATAACTTCTTTGTTTTTTTTGGTAGCACAACCTGATAACCTTTAGGTAGGAAGGTCTAGTCAAGAAAAGATAACCCTGTCTCCGTAATGTGGAGTGCTTGCACCGTCTAACAATACATTCTTTTGAGATGTTTATGGTGGCTCACCGAGTCATGCCAGTTTTCTAAGATATGCTTGAAGGGTCTAGAAAAATTGCCCCCACCATTAGCTTGAACATAATTTAGTTTATATTCTGTCAAAGTTTTCATCAACCAAGATATACTTAGTATCAAGCTCCATGCCAATTAGGGGTGAGCATGATTCGATTTGGATCAAACCTAAGTCAAAACAGTCTTAAATAATTTGGTATTTCTGAAAATCAAACTGGACCAATAGAAAATTGAAACCAAACCAAACCAACATAATTTAAATAGTCTGGTTTGGTTTGGTTTACTGGTTTATATTATTATTATTATTATTATTATTATTATTATTATTATTATTATTATTATTTGTGATTCATGAAGATTTGTTTCCTTTTTACATAAGAGTACCACTGGGAAGATTTATCAAGTAAAATAATTTAAATTGATATAAGATATTATCACTCAATAAAATAAAATTCTTAAATAAACACTATCATTAAGGATTAAGATAAAGATCTCTAAAACATTACAAAAAAAAAAAAAAAATTCAGTAAGTTATTTAGGATTTAAGGCTAATCAACACAAAACCAATTTGATAAACAATGCCATAAATACAGAATTATTTTCTAATACATTAATACTCTAATGCAAACAACATCCTAATCAAAATGACGTCATTTTATTAAAGTTGGTCTGATTCGATTTGAGAATGATTTTATTTACTGGCAAATCTGAATCAATCCAAACCTATTTTTTATGTCAAAAACTAATCAAACCAAATCGAATAAAATTTTAAACCAAACTATACTTATGATTTGGTTCGATTTCACCGAATTTATTGCTTCAGATTCGATTTTTGCTCACCCCTAATATCAGTGCCATCATGTTACTGTATTAATACATCTGGCATGAGAGTCAGTTTCATACGTTAGTACGTCTGCTATACCGCATATTAGAATAAAACCAATACGGTATGGTATACTTCGTACCATCAAGTTTGGTGCAATATGGCTTACCTGGCCCACCGATGCTTCAAATATCTGAAAATTTGAAAGAGTAATTTTCTATGAAGAGCATAAATTCGTCAATATTGAGAAAACAAATGGAAGATAATGGTTGAACCATCATTGAAGGAAACAGGTGAGGGTCCCATAATCAACATCACCGATTCTTGAAGAAGTGAAGCTCGTGACTCAGAAAGATTAAGTGGGTGTCCATCACTCTTACCAGCCTTTCTATTTGGTCAAATCAAAAGAAAGATTAAATGGGTGTCCATCACTCTTACCAGCCATTCTATTTGGTCAAATCAAACTATTTCTATGATGTCTAGTAGATAAATCATTATGATTTAAAATAATTTGAAAAAATTTATGGTCTGGAGGACCCAAATGCTTGTGTCGCACTTGAGCATCCATTCTGTAGAACCAGCAATGAGATTACTTGTTGCAGCCACAGTTTTCTACATGCCTTTGTTGGATATGTTCCACCTGTATTTGGTTACTAGCATTTTAGCATGCTTTTGCATGTCTTATTACTTGATCTGTAAGTATTTGACATGCATAATCTGCATTTGTGATAGTGGTTATGTGTCAAAATGAACGTTTTTGTTTTACTTCATGTTACCACTTCCGGTTAACCCCTATTTTTTTTAATTATTGTCAACCACTACACTACCCATTTTCTTACCATTTTTCTTTCTACGAGCACATTCATGCAAATCCTTTTATATTTGATAAATTGCACAAAATAGCCTAAAAATATGCAATATAATTGATTTCCATCATCTATTAACATAATGGCGGAAGAACCATGTAATTGCAAATATTCATTAACATGTTGTTCCATAATTTGTAGGGTAACTGGTGCCATGAATTTGGCAAACTCAAAGCTAAGGTTGAGGCTTTACAAAAAAGCCAAAGGTAATGTACATTAGCTCAAAATTATAAGCTGCAATAATGTGAAGGCATACTATTAGTAGTTTATTGCAATGATCTCAGGCATCTCATGGGTGAGCAACTTGAGCCCTTGAATCTCAAAGAACTCCAGCAACTAGAGCAACAGCTTGAAAGTTCTTTAAAGCATATAAGAACCAGAAAGGTAAAATCTATCCTATGTTTCCCAAGCATTGATGCTGAACCAGTAATATTTACAAGCAACTGTCCAATACCATATTCTATGTTTTCAATTTTTAACATAAAATACAATCCTATGAAATCCTGCTCTCCCATTTTTAAGGGTTTCACAATAGGACTAGAGATCCTCTAATTTAAGTTGTTAAGCTAAATGAAAGCTGTGATCTCCTCCTTGACTAAAGCTGTACCGAGAATGCGGCATCCCATCCAAATTGTTTTTGTGATGCTTAAGTTTGTAATTTTCATGGTATGATCTACCTCTTATAAACTTTTGAAAATCTATTCCTAAAATGGGAGGTAAACAAGTCTGTTCATAATTTGAACGTGAGTATTTGTATAATTGTATAACTTCTTAAAGAGTTTCTTTGCTGTGCAGTGCCAACTCATGTTTGAATCCATCTCTGAGCTTCAGAAAAAGGTAATCCCCACAATCTTTATTAGTAATAATCATGAAACTAGATAAAGGAGGAGAATATGAAGCTTGGTTAAGCAACATGACGAGTTTACCAAAGATATATTTTTTTTCTTTTCTTTTTTTTTTAATGTTTTTAATAAATCATGAGACGATCCCCTACTCGTATAAATAAGCTATTTAATTCGATAACATTTTGTCATGTTCATGCTCGTGCTCAAGGGTTCAGCTAACCACTCTTCAGAGCACCTGGTTTGCTATGGTAGTTCTAGATGTCATTTTGATCAGTATTCAGTGGTTGTTGAGGTCAGTTAAATGGCTACAGATGGTCTATATCTGGTACAAAATGCCCATGGATGTTGAAGTGGTCAGTTAAATGGCTACAGATGATCATATTTGGTACAGAGTGCCCTCGACAAGGATACTGAAAATTAAATATCCTTTTGCTGATGTCAATTCTGTTTACATTATGCTCCAAAGTTATTGCATTAGATTCAGGAATGCAGGTGAAGCACCAATTGGACTTGGGTGTAGTGGTTGGCGCCCTCTCTTTAACTGCTTGCCCAAGTGAGAGGTCGGAAGTTCATGTTTAACCACTAGAAATTGAAAACTTAGCTGCTAGAGAAGTGGTGAAAAACATATATCACATTTTAACAGTTCAAAATCTAATACCCTTCACAATTATGTCTTATTAGATGATCTTCACAATAATGTATATCACATTTTAACAGTTCGAATTCTAATACTCCATGGTCACACATTAGCTACTCTGACCTTGGTATTTTTTGTACAGGAAAAGTCACTGCAGGAGCAGAACAAGATGCTGGAGAAGGAGGTGAGCTGCCATTTGCCGCAATGATTAATGCAGTTCTTTGTGATATATCCTTCTCATGCATGCCTGATTGGTTAGCGCCATTTGTTGTTTTTGAAATAGCTCATGGAGAAGCAGAAGGTGAAGGCACTAAACCAGCAGGCACCTTGGGAGCAGCAAGGCCCGCCGCAGACAAGCTCATCATCCCCAACCTCCTTCCTGATCGGAGACTCTCTCCCCACCCTGAATATTGGGTACGTTCTCATGCCACAACTCTTATTTTTAACCTTGTATTTTATCCTGATAATATAGGCTCCATATGTCAACCTAGGCACACCAGTGAATAAGTAATCAGTCATGAATGCACAGAGTGCTATTATGTACAACCACTAAGATTTTTATTAATACAAACTAAGATTTTAAAGCTCATAGGATAGAGATGTCTCGATTTCTGTATTAAACGAGATATCCCACTGTTCCATCCTATCTCAACAGTAGTTTTGATCATGCATTCCGATAGACATCCTCCGTCTCACTCTCCTTTCCTTCCTCTCTTTTCTTTCTTTTTTTTTCTTTTCTTTCTTTTTTTTTTCTTTTTTCTTACTCCATTCCTTCTTCTTCTTTTTTTTCTTCTCCCTTCTTTTTTTTTTTTTTTTCCCTTTCATTTTTTGTCTCTCTTTCCACGTTACTTTTTTTTGTTCATCTTTCTTTTCTTTCTAAACTTTCTTCTCTCTATACTCCTGACCTCACTCCAGCCCTGCTTTTCTCATGTAAACGGGACAGAATAGGAAGGCCGGGACACCACCCATCCTGCTAAGTTGTAAAATCTTAATGCGAATAATGAATAGCATCCACTATCTAGCATCAGTGCACCAGCAATAATTCACACTATTTTCAAATCTAGATCTGGTTTCAATTAGATCTCATGTAATCAACATTTACACCATCTAGCTCTGTGAAAGTTTTCAGCAAATCTTCTAGCATTTAAGCTTGTCCATTAAATTTTCTGCAAATTCTGCAAGTTGTGTTCATGACTGATTTTCAGTTCTCTAGGTTTGTGCTCAATTTTGCACATTGATCAGGTGCCTGAAGCATCTGCTAGGGCTGCAGCATACGTGCATAAAGAAGAAACTAGGTGCAACTCTAAGCAAGTTTTTCACTTTGATGCAGGACATACCAATGTAGCGGAAATGAACATGGGGAGGAAGCAGCACAACCCCAGGTTCGTATAGGAAACAGCCTGTTACCACCTTGGATGCTTAGCCACTTGAACGGGTAGAAGCTACCGTTCCGCAGTCAACTTGAATGGTTTAAACATTTCACGAACTCTTTAGATTATACTGTATTTGGATGTTTGGAACACTCTCCAGCTACAATTTAAAATACATGCCCAGATATCTCAGGGGAGTATTGAGATTAGGGGTTTCTCGTACGTTCCTATCTGGAAGTAGATGGGGCTGTGGGAACCTTAAGTGTGTATAATGTACTAGTCTACTATAATTTGCTCTTGTTTATTTGGACTCAGGTGCTAGAGTGGATACAACTAGCTTGTAAAATGCTGTGCGAAATTTTATGTACAGGAGATAATGGTTGCACTGAGCAAAAATCCTGCTAGTAAAAATCCAGATCCTATTTTCTTTATATAATTTTTACCGCCTCGGCAACATCCATCAGCCTCTCTTATTATAAAGAAAGATACTGTGCACAAGATTTTGCGGGCCTGAGCAAGCAGCCTTAATCCTGTCATTTATGATACCGCCATCTGAGGCACACGCTGGACAGAGATAGGACATCAGCAATGCAAATACTTGATAATAGGCACTTGGCTATGATTCTACGTGGTAATAACTGAAACGGAGGTAATGTTAGCTTGCACATCCTTCTTTCTATCACTATCAAGTATCCGAAGCAACTCATTTAACACAAAAAAATAAGCAATGCAAAGAGTAGTTTCACCCTCGAGGCCACAGCCATGCTCGCGCTGCTCGACTTGACATACTGTGGAACTTCGAATTTGTAGTTCATGAGTGCAACAAGTTTCTACGGGTGATAATAGCTGCTTCATAAACCAGGCTGGTGCCCTCATAATCTATGAATGTTGTTTCTCAAATAAATTTTACATGACAAGTTGATGAATTAAGACTATCCATCCATTTTCTTTCGGCTTATGCCGTGCCCTTCTTTTTAAAAAAAAAAAAAAAAAATTACCCAAGACACTGCTCTCTTTGAATAAGACAGATTACAACATACAAAGGAGAGTTGACTTCACTGGCCTTCATCTTAGCCTTCATTGCTTGCCCTCTTTTTCTTCGTAATCACAATTGCCCTGTGCAAACAAATGTTCCCTACAAAAACCAAACTACCGATCAGCATCTTTTATTCCAGAAACAAATGGGTAAAAAGAGTCAATGAGCCAACTCTGAAAGTAGTATTTTACTTTGGATGCACCAATTTCACTAAGAATTTGGAAAAGGCTTGAGTGTGGAAAGTACAGTAAAAGAAGAGGCCTAGGTTGGTTTACCAATGCTGTAACCGACCGTACCATTGTTCCATAATGCATGTCGTGCAAATTGTTCAAGATACTAGGTTTGAGTTTGGCAACCGCCATTGCTTACAGATCACCTAACCGGTAGGTCTTTTCAGTTTGTTTTCTAATTTAGCAAAGTGCCTTGCTGTACAACTACATGAGTAATTCAGTGCCATTTCAAGTTCTCAGGTTACACCGTACCTCAATCTGTCGCACAGGCGTGCCAAGGCATCTGCACCAGTTCGAGATGCAACATCCTCAATTATATAAGAATTTGATAAATTCACACACTCTGCAAGCCTGAACTCGCATAATTCTTTCAAAGAGCAGGCATCAGTTAGAACAGCCGAATGGCCACCACCAGCTGCCAGTCTGCTAACCTGTCCAACGCACCTAAAATAAAATATTTCATGAGTTTAGGCTTTAGATGGTCTACAAAATGAGAATGAGACTAAATGTAATAATTGGACGATAGCCTACCAATCAACAGGTGAAGGGAACCATGCATATGTAGATTTGTCGTTAGCTGCCTGACCATAACTGTTGTAACCAAATCCATATATCCTTCCATCTCTCATAGAAATAAGCGTGTGAGAATGGCCACAAGTAACGAGTTGCACTCCATTAGGAATGACCAACACTGGAATATTTCTTAGTAACGTATCAGATGCATTAGCATCGCAGGAAAAGAAACCATGATGGGGGCCGAGGCCTAACTGCCCTGCTTGACCACCACCCCAAGCATAAAGGGCACCTTTTGCGGTTACAGCACATGTATGTACACCACCGCAGGCAACGTCTTTAGCAAATATTCCATCTAGGGCGACCACTCGCCTTGGAAGCAACTCTTTATCCCCGGACTGAAGAGAGCAATGCCCAAGTTGCCCCATACTTCCTAGCCCCCAAGTATACCTTAAAACAGCAAAAGAACCCCATCAGAGCTCAACAGTCAACTTCAATAATTGACCAAAAAATTCTAATCACATTAGACCGCTTGGACTTCAATAAAATAGGAAATATGCAGATGTAGACAAATGTAATCGAAACTCTGGAGCACTCCCGTACTAACTACTGCAAAATCCAGAAGATTTTAGCCAAAGCAATTTTGGACTGATGCAGAGAATCCACCGTTATAGTGTAAACAACAAATCTGACTTGATAATATTGCTTTCAAAATCTTTCAGGTCTGTTTGGATAATATTGCTTGCAAAGGGATTTCTGGTTTTTTTGTTTTGCAGGAAAATTTTATGCTCCGTATTTGTTGGACATTTAACTTCATTGCTTTACCAAATAAGGCACCTAAAAGCAAAAGCTTTAACTTTCCAAGAGTGCAGCAGCAGCAACTTTTTACTTAGCCCATCAAAACCAAAGAATGAGGAAAAATTAAAATTTCCTTTTCCACTGAATGGATTTTCTTTTCCTTTACCATGGATTTACTTGCAACCAAGCAGACCCTTAGAAACTTAATTGATTTGAAATCTGTTTACTATTCAATAAATTGTCTGACAGTTTTTTATTCTTTCCATATGCACTTGCTCAATTACACTTGAATCCTATGTTCATGACTAAGCTTGACAAATGAAAGTTAGGTCAGAATGGACATGGATATGTAGAATTGGACAGGAGATAAATGAATAAATATTAGAAACAACTGTTGTTATACTGCTATGAAGTGTTTGGTAAATCATTGATAAAGGAAAAACATATATTTATATGAGAGAAATTGTAGAAATTTATGTTTCCGTATGTTAGGCAAAAAGGATATGGAGAGGAAAATTTTCTATATAGTTGAGGCTTAATAGCCAGATCTGGATTTACAGAAAATATACTTCCCATCTGAGCTGTTTTTGACCCACAATTTGAAAGGCGAGACAATGGAATTTGATGATGCTCCTAGCCTTAAATGAAGATTTTCAAAATATCATGAAGTAGCCTAAGTCTCAGCAACAAATCAAAACTCAACATCAAAACATTTGAAACCAGTCATCTAAGCACTACATGAGTTATTAAAATACCTTGACATGTGCAATCTTAATGATATCGGGAACCTTGGCATGAAATATACTGAGTTGGCATATCAAAATGGAACACTAATTCATCAAATAGTGATTAATGAAACAAGACAAGCATTGCTACCTATCATGTATTGTGCATATAAAATCAAAGAAACACCAAAAAGTATATTATTGGATCAAGTAAAGAAAAGCTCTAACCTGCAGTTCTATTTCGACGAGATCTGTAACTAACATGTGCACAAAAAAGGAAAAAACTGTGACTTCTTGTGTTGTTCTCAGATTAACATCTTTAATTAAGAAACAGGAAATGCTGTGTAGGATAAAGGAACAGACTTGAAATATAGCTATTTGACCATCACTTGGGGAAATAGTAATCAAAAGACAAATAATAATCAAGCAATTTCTAATGTATACTCATCTATAACAGGTAGCAATGAATCCATCTAGATCAACATCCAGAATCAACAGCTCAAATTGTTTCATACTTTCAGACCAACTTCATAAAATTGGATATCAAAACTTTTTTCTGGATGCGACATTCTAGAAATAAATGTGCCCAGTTGAAAAATCAACTTACTAGAGAAACTTTATAAGATAACCATCACCTTGGTACAAAGCAAGCTCTAATGGGGTTAAAGTCCCAAAAGCTTGATTAACTTGTGTTCTGGAATTGTATATGAACCGACAAGGTCTATTCTAGAAGGTCTGGAAATTTAATATCCTATAACAATTTATTAGCAATTCCAAGAACTACTGGTCAGATTTTCAAATTTTAGCATATGATGCTATCTCTTGGCACTTCAGTTGAAAAGACTGTTTTCAAGGACAATAACACCATTTGCATAGAATGCCTAGACCAGATGCTAGATAATCACCAAGCAATCAGGATCATGAATTAAAAATTCATCCTAAATATTTTATTTTTCTTATCACTGAAATGTAAGCAATATGTGAAGCTAGCTAATGTCATTTCAGCATGTCCTATCCACTCCCGATGAAAAAGCATGGTTTACATCCAAAATAGACATGGCATGTGCTAGCATACCAAAGTGTGGGTCTAATTTGTTTGAGAAAAGGAAAACAAGATTTGCAGATAGGGCCTTCAATGCTGGCCCATTGTATTTGCTCGTGCTCTAGAAAAGCATGCATTACAAGACTTATTTGCTTGTATTTCTATACCTATGTGCTTAGTTTCCCTGTCCAACCTATATTCTAACTTGAGCTACCACAACAATGAATGAAACTTAACAGAGCTATCACTAGATTGTCCAGTTGGGTTCATGTCAGTTTGCATCAAGTCTAAATCAGAAAGCGCACAGGTCAATCTATTTGAATATTTTAATCAGGTTTGGGATTATATTAGATATTAGCAGGCCAAGTTCAAGTCAAGCCCTATACCTATTAAAGCAATCCTGATCTGTAACCATCAAACCTGAACCATTTGGCAACCAGTTTCATGGAACACAAACCAATATTGGCAAAGAATGGTTCTGAAGGATTATAACCACAGATTAAAGTGCCAGTTGGCACAGCATGCTACATGTCTTCCTAATGCACATGGCTGTCACAATGCCAGCTGAATACCAAGAACTGGTATGGCATGGCATGTACCATGCCAATGCCAAGTTGGCACATCACTGCATAAGGATGTTCTAATCCTTGGTTACAATTCATCTGGATATGCATATACACATATAGGTATAGATAATTTGCATAAACAAGTAAGCAGACATATATTCATTTATTTGTGTACAATCTTTAAATAGAGGTTTGAGTATGTTTATAACCCCACAAAGCCTGCTAATGCACTATTGGATGTAAGTTTTTCTTGACCTAGGCTTCAGTGTTTTGAAATGTGGTTCACATGGCCGTATGTACAGCTGCATTTGTGTATGAAGCCTGGTGACTGTATTGCATTAGGGCTTGGCTAAATAGTAAGCCATCCCTTCTACATAGGCCCAAGTAGCTCTCATATGCAGCCTAGACACATGGATTGTAATACCGATGAATGATAAGTCACTTCCTCAAGAAAAGAAGATGGACTTTTAAGTCCTTTAGAAAATTAGTAGCTTAAATACTATACCTCTTGTTTATTAGACATGTACTCTAGGCTGAGCTATAACTCCAGCATCCTCATTGCTTGTTTTTTGGTTCATCATATTGTTAATTTGCAAATCCAATCATAGCATTAATGTACCTCAAATTTGAGATAGCTCATAGAGAATACTATTATCATTTTACATTACCATGTCATATTATGCTAAATAAGGCTCTTAAATAAGTGGGGAAATGTATGCATGCATCTCCTTCCGTCCACAGAAATTTTACTTATATATTTATGACTTCTAACTAATTTTCATCTAACATCATGAATTCTCTTTATTTTTAAATATTTTCACAGATGCCTGCATATGCATCCACATGCTGCATCTGCACCAAGCAGCACCTCTACCACCTGCATTATGTAGTCACTTTTTAAAACCTTTCTAGGCTTGACAACAAAAAAAAAATACTACCATTGGTGAGTGAGTACACAACTAAGTTAACTTGGGACTAGTTAATCAACTGAACTCCTTTCCTATGCAGTGTTGCATCCACTAACTGGATTGGGTTTCCACTTAGGGAGCTTTCAAGAGTCCAATAATGCTACTTGTGTCATGCGAGAAAACCACATGATCTCATCTCTGATAGCTGGGATAACTCCAAAAACCAACATCCTTTCAGATAACTTACACCTCGCCATTTTCTGATATTGCTGCTGTATGGTACTCCCCGCATGACACTTGTGTGATCTTCAAAAGCTCAGGGGCTTCATCTAGGAATCTCGCATATGCATTCAATACACGAGCTCCTTGTAGTCCTTCACAAGTAAAACCTCTGCCAAGCTGACCATACTCATTGTAGCCTGGTTTGTCAGAACAGGAACACAGATCTAGTTAATAACTCAAACGAAATCAATGGTAAGGATACACAGTGTTTTTCCCTAAATTGGCTTTAAAAATAGAAAAAAGAAAAGCAAATACACATGCATCTTTCTGCAACATTACAGCCTAGGAATCCAGGCATCTAAGGAGGTGTTTCAAAAGTCTCTGGCTACAAAGCAGTCATTTCAGCATTATGCTCTAGCATAAATAGAATATTAATCAATGAAGAGCTATTATTCATCTTGAAGTGATAAAAGCAGCTGTTAAACTCCAAATGCCATGATAAGTTAAACATAAAATCATATGAATATTTTCATCAATTACCCCATGCTTGCAGCAGACCATCCTCAGATAAAGCCACTACGTGAACTGACCCACAAGAAACTTGGCGTATGATCTGCATGAAAAAGCAAGATAATAAGTAATCATACAGGACAAGGTCTCGCTACATGCAGTGAATGATGAATTATTATTCAGAAGACACAAGATTTCATGCATGGTAACCAGGAACCTCTTACTTTTGTGGGCTGTCCGCAAAGGATCCAAAATACGGATGGTAATAACTAAGCAATCCATGCATCTCTCCTTATAGATCTAGCAATCACAATTGACCAGCCTACAAATTTAAACTGGCCACATGGCATTCCAAAAAGCAAGTATTCGGGGGGCAAAAAAAATAAAAAAGCAAGTCGGAAATAGGGGACATATTTTCACAGAAAGTGCTAGTCATTCCTGGTTATACTCTGCGACAACTTTGTAGATCAAAAGATCAATAAAGAAGAGAAAGGAATATGGAATGATAGAGGAAAGATGTGAAGTTCAAAATAACAACATTGTGACAATTTCTTAGAGGATGTACAAAGAAACACAGAGAAAAATATGGAAAATAAAAAAAAATGTGAACTTAGTAGCCACCTTTCTGTATAAAGTGACGGAAACAAAATTGCCATAAAACAAGCATAAATTACATTTGAATACTCCTCCATGTGTATGTGGAACACATTGCATTTTATTCAGTCTGATATGTCAATAGATATTAAATGTCTATTACATTGAATCCAAGAGGTGTACATAAAGAAATCGCTTACAGTGTTTGGAGTAAAGGCCCCCCAAAAAATACGTGGATGGTTTGATCCCTGATAGGAAAGGAATAAACTTGTTAATGATCCACAAAGCTTTTGGCAAGGTTACATAAATCTAAATTAAAAAAAAAAAATACAAAATCCTTCAAAAGAAAGGTAAAAAGTCAAGCACCTGATTTTGTCCCCAAACCCAAAGCCTACGAGAAGAACTTGTACCATCATTCTCCCGCGGTTCTGCAATAGCAGCTGTACAATGTGCTCCACAGGATACAGATTTCACAAA
The DNA here is from genome assembly GCF_000442705.2 of Elaeis guineensis. Lineage (NCBI taxonomy): Eukaryota > Viridiplantae > Streptophyta > Magnoliopsida > Arecales > Arecaceae > Elaeis > Elaeis guineensis. The sequence continues at coordinate 81,498,020 of NC_025994.2, forward strand.
CTCTGTCTGCAATAACTTAACCTTTTTGGGATGCTTTCTACTCTCCTCAGTTCCATCCCCTAACTGACCAAATTCATTTGAGCCTACTTTTTCGAAATAGTTAACAAAATTAGCCAGTCATCTTCACCAAACAACTTCCAGTTATACATTTATAATGTAATCCTGCAAACTCAGAGAGAGAGAGGGGCACCAAATATACCAACTTCATCTTAATTACCAGAGCTCCTCTCTGGAGACAGATATGTATGGTGTGAAACGTAACTATTGAAGCCAAGGTTTTGAATATTTTCGGCTATAGCTCAGATTCCCATATTTCTTTTACATACACCAGTGATATTTTTTTCTGATTCTCACATCATTTATCTCTTCACAGTATTTGTCTTAGACCTCTCATTTAAAAGCTTAAACGCTACCATGTACATTTTAAAGATAGAAAATGCTTCCCATGTTTAAATTCATTTACATCTCCAAAAAGTGGGTCACAACAACAAATTCCCTTGAGTTCTCAATGACTCTTGCAGCGTATAAAACTTCATAAATTTTAATCGTGGATAAGCCTACATATGGAATGCTATTATGAATCATAAAAGTAGCGCTAGAGTCAAACTTCAAATATAAGTTTGCAAAAGAGACTAGACTCACCCCATGTAAATAGCGACCCATCAGAGGCTACTGCTGCAGAATGTTCCCGGCCACATGCAACATCCAACCATCGCAGGTTCTCTCCTCCCGTACCCCTGAATAGCTTCGATGGAAGACTCTTAGGAATCCTCAAATGACACTCCTTACCCTTCCTTGCTGTCTGCCCACTCTGGTTATAGCCCCACATATATATTGCACTCCTTGAAGGGAGGTTTATGACTCGGACATCACACAAGACTTCATCAATATCCATTTTCTTAAATAACAATCACCTAAATTCCTGAAGACAGAAATGCAATCAAATTTCCACCAATGAAAGCACCTAGCTTGGATGAAAACAATATCATCAAAATTAGAAATTATTAACAATATGAACAAAGAATAAGAGAAGATTAACATGCCAAATCACCTTCAAATAGTTATCATCAAATATCAGTACATCGATAAGAAATCAGAGATCTCAAAACCAAGAAATTATCCACAAACCATTTACCCAAACCCCCAAAATACCAACATTCATCGTTCTTTTAAATTAACTTACGACCCAAAAACACCAATAAATGAAAAACAAGAACCGAACAAAATCGCTGATTAACATGCAACAAGCTAATTGATGAACATTTATCAATTTAGCTAAGAATTCATGAAAAGAAGAAACAAGTCATAGAATTTATACTGAGAGGACAACGAAGGTCAATTAAAATCGCCAAAATCAAAAAACAAAATCTTTTGTAGGAAGCGTACTAATTAGGGTTTCTTTTTCAAGGAATCATCGGAAAACTAACAGCCCCATCAGAAAACGAACAAATTCCACCACAAGCAAACGATTCGAAGCACGAGGAAATCGAGACAGAAAAAGTCCCAAGATTAGGGCTCCAATTAAAACATACGTCCGAGCAAGAGGAAATCGAGAGAGAAAAACGAGTAGATGCATTGAATTCTTGCCGAGAATTAGGCGAGCGACGAACGAATAAGGGAAAGACCAAAAGAGGGATACGAACGTACTTGGAGAGATGGAGAGCTCTCCCTCCGAAGCCCACAAATCTCCGAGTCCTTGGAGCCAAGTCGAAAAATAACACGCACGCAACGTAATTGTCTGAAGATATAGATTATAAGCTCCGAACCCGCAGGGTCTTTACTCTTTTCCCTCCCCTAGGCCCACGAAGATTCTAGAATCCCAGCACGCGCGTTTAATAAAATTACACAGAACTCACGTGACAACAACTCGTCAGATATTACACGCTCGTTCTCGAGAAATAATTGCCTGGAGCACGCCCAGGTGGACCACTAAAATCCCACGGTGGATAACACGCCACAATAATCTTTTTATGTCACGAATTTTTGATTGCACGTTATCTATCGTCCACATGCTCCGACATTTGTGCTGGTCTACCTAGCGTCGTCCAGACGATAATTTCTCCTAGTTCTCCGTCATGAAATCGGAGCATAAATATCAGGCTGCCACCTGGCATTTGTGACCCTTCTCGTTAAATAATTCGTCATTTGTAACGGGGAGCCCGGGGATTGCTCTTGAGACGACGCATGGTTAAAGTTGCGTGCGTTGAAAGCATATATGCGGACCGGACGATCTGCCGTTGCGTTGGCTCAAAGGAACCGTGATCTGACCCGCATAAAAATTCTGTGAAGACGATTGGAGCTAAGAGGAACCATCCAGTCGACGGTTGAGATCGGCGGATTCCGTGCTCCTCAGGCACGTTGGGGTGGGTGGCGTCAATGACTCCTCAGCTACCGACGCCATTTTTTTTATAAATCCAATCCTGACCTTCGTTCGAGCAAGGATCCTGCGAAGAGCTTTTCTCTGGGTTGCGGATTTTACCACAAAAAGGTATGATTTTTGTCTTCTTGTTATTCTCTAATCTCTAATTCTGACCGTTTCTATCCTCCTATCCATGATGGTTTTTTTTTTTTTTTGATGATTCTAATGCGAGAAACCTTTGTATCCGTACGGTTATGCTCTTTATGAATTTGAGAGGTTTTTACAGATATTTTTTGAGATTTTTTGGTTAGTTTTGGAATATTTTAATTCGAATTTATAAGAGAAATGGATCAATCTGATTAATTAGCAACCGTGAAGAGAGCAAATCTTGGTTTTTTTGATGCAAAGGAGGCATTTTTGATGAAATTCGATGATCTGAAGGAGAAGAAAGATCATGAATTCCTTTTTGCGCGTGTGCGTGCGTGCGTGCGTGCGTTTGTGGTATGAGTGGCGGGCACACCCGGGGAACCGTGGAACTTACTTTTCTTGCATACGGAACACTGAAAATTAGGATAGCAAATTCGTTAATCTGGTTGACAGGATTATCGTCTACCTCTACTTGCTGTGTTTCTCTCTCTTTTTTCCCTGGGAAAATGTTTGGTGGATTTTGGAGAGACAAGTATGTTGTATTTTTGATTGTTTAATCACAATGTCCTTTGTTTGTTCTTTCTTCTCTTAAAAAATAAGCGAGAGAGAGGAACTTGTTGTGTAGAAAACCCGGGGTTTGATTAGCTACTGCTGCTATTATGACAGACTTTTCCATGGATAGAACTTTGTTGCATTATGTCATTTCCAGGGAATCGTATCGATTGTCTTTTTCCTTTGTCAAGCCAGGAATCACAGTGATTATCATTCAGGTTTCATATTAAATAAACAAACAATTGTGTTGATCCTAGAGGATATATAGCCAAACTCTTTAAGCAAAAACTTGCCTTTATTATTTCTTTTAATTTTTCCTTCCTGATATCTGCAGAACCTGGTTGCCTTTTTGAATTTTTCTAGGGAGATTTGCAATTGCCATGGGATCAGTTGACAAAGATGGCACCTTCTAATAGGATCACTTATTTCTGAAGTAAAACTACAAGCATTTGAATATATCTAATGATTAGCATATGTGGGTTGTTCTATCCAAATTGGGACTCTTTCATCAAAAATGGGTTCGTGTGGGTAAAATTGTGGGATTGGTTGCTACTCTAGATTATTTCTCCGGATCCTAAAAGTTGAAGAGCCATCAAAATGGAATACTGAGCAGTTCTTTTGTTTAAGGCAGCCATTCCTCCATAAGGAGAGTATTGGTGAACAATGACTCCGTTAAAATCATTGAATGTGCCAGGGCTTGAAACCCATCGTGAAAATTCAAGCTCAACATTCTTAATCAGGAATTTGCGTAACTAGGAGAGGGTATCTTTCATTTTGCACATGTCAATAGTTCTATACATTTTGTAGGTACACTGTCTAAGGAGGGCAAAGGGCTGATCTCACAGACTCTACAACTCTTTTCCTGTCTTAGCTTAAAATTATGTGATGCTATAGTTATCGATTACTTTATATAAAAAATTCCTGTAACATGCAATTTTGTTCTTGCGAGATATAATAGCTGTAGTTGGCAATTCAATGGCTGCAATTACTATGACGATATAGGAAAATTATTCAAATTGTATTGTTTGAGTTATGTCAGCACTGGTTTTGGAAATATATCTTATTAACTAGTTTACTAGCGGACCTTCTTTGTGCGGTTGAAATGTGGTGTGTGCTTCAATTGGAAGAACAGACAGGCACCCTAGTGCTCTAGAGATTTTGTTTTTTGGTGATGCTAATTTCATTGACTGTCAACTGACATTGATAACTTTTTTAAGTAAGAAAGCAAAAGATAACAACTGAGATATAATTTTATGAATCTTGAGGTACTTTCAGGTGCCTAACAGCAATGGCAAACACATCGGCTGCAAAGAAGCTCATGCAAATTGATGTTAGCTCAGACACCGTGTGCCCATGGTGTTTTGTCGGTAAGAGCAACCTTGAAAAAGCTATGGATCTAGCAAAGGACCAATTTGATTTTGAGGTTGTCTTTTATCCTTTCAAATATGCATAGTTGAACTCTCATATTAACATAGATACTTCTTGCAATCTTCCAACGCTTGGCTATTCACAATTTTTTTCCTTTTGTTCCAATTGGCAGGTACGATGGCATCCATTTTTCCTTGACCCTTCTGCACCTAAAGAAGGTATAAAAAAGTCTGATCATCTAAAGCAGAAGTTTGGAGTTGACCAATATGAACATATTGTATCAAGGATTACAGAGGTCCTTTTCACATGCCTTGGATTGATATTCATCAGAAATACTTAAAAAGCAGGCCATTACATGTATTTTGTTGATTGAATTTTTCAGGTATTTCGGGGACTTGGCCTTGAATATGACACTTCCGGGCTAATGTAAGTCTACTGCATATTGGTTCAGTGTTTCACAAGTATTGACTACAGATTGATCTGTCCATTTTGCTATGCTTATATTTGCTGCAGGGGAAATACACTGGATAGTCACAGGCTCATAACATTTGCTGCACATCAGGGCTATGATAAGCAAAATGCTCTAGTTGGAGAATTATTCAACAATTATTTTTGTCGGGGAAAGTATATTGGAGACCGGTAATTGTATACATGATTAATGTAGATATTTATGCAGTATGCCATACAGGGGAACCTGTTGTGTGGTTGCAAACTTTTTGTGTTTATAACATATTTGGGCTATTATAAATATATCATTGCAAGACAATGAAAATAAAATGCTGTGATGAGCCATGAGTAAGCTCGATGCTATTCAGACTTATGACAGATATTACTGCATTATTGTGTAGCTACTTAAGAGTATATAACAGTGTCAAACATACGCATGCTTATAGAAGAAACTACTCAGATTCAGTTGGACATTTATGAGCTATTATTCACAGTTATACTGAGCATGTCTCTTGAATGCTGTTACAAGAGTTAATATTGCATCTTTGTGTCTCTCTTCCTCTCTTCTCATTGATAATTTTCACTTGAAGTTGACTTTACTCTTACAATTGTGCCAAATTGCTTTTCCTTTTTCTTCAGCAACTTGTTAAGCATGAGATTTCTCCGTGATGCAAGTAACCACCGATCACTCTGTAACCCATTACATGTGCACCAGAAGAAGCACGTATATGTATCATGTATAAAATGATGGTTTTATGCAATGATGGTTATGATTATATTCATAGCAGTGGGGAATGACCTCCTAGTTGAGGTGTCATATAGTGGAAGCTGTTTGCTTTTTGAAAGAGCTTTAACGTTCTCAAAAAACGACTAGAGAATAGGGTGTCATCCTGAATAACTATACTTGATTATTGAGGCATCTCTCCCTCTCTCTACCAAAGAGCTTCTTATTAAACAACACTAATATGATTTCCTCATTTAAAGATTCATATATGTGTGGACAAATTGATTGCGACATCATTTATTATAAAAGAGTGTAATATATGAAACTGATGTTTTAAAATAAGTTACCATACTTACTAAGGTTTAGCATCTAAAATGATGATATGCAGGGAAGTTCTTTTGGATGCTGCTAGAAAGGTTGGCATAGAGGGGGCAGCAGAATTGCTTGAAGACCCTAGGAAGGGGCTTGAGGAGGTTTTTTTCAATTTTCTAATGACCAGTTTATCACAGCATCTATAATTTTTCACTTTGTTTTGTCTTCTTTATCCTGTATAATTGTCCTAATTATCCTTATTTGGTTAACTTTACAAAGGTTTATGAAGAACTAGAGAAATACTCTTCATGCATTAGAGGAGTCCCACATTTTGTGGTATGCACTAATCTTTACATTATTTTGTGCCTATACAGTGTCATTTTATCTGTTCAATATTTCCTGATTTGTTTCTTCCATCAGATTAATGGAAAATACAAGCTTAGTGGAGGCCAACCTCCTGAAGTATTCCTGAGAATGTTCCAAGCAGTTGCAAATGAAATGTGAGATCATAAACTGCTGTTAATTGTACGGGACATGGTTGCCATGGGAATAATTTTGAGGACCCCTCAATGTCTGCTCTATAATTTGTACATGCTGCAATATTTATTTAATAAACTCTGTACCCCTTAGGTTACTTCCAAGAATAATATACATGCAACCTAGGTTTATTCCAAGATTTATAATGCATGAAGACATGGAGTAATATAAGTTAAATCATGTATATGTTTTACTGAGAAAAAAATTTTGTGCCTATCTTTCATCTTGGATGGTAATCTCTCTTCATTTTTCTTTTTCTTTTTTTTTTTATTTGTGCCCATGTCTTGCTTGGATGGTAATCTTTGATTTTTTTTTTTCTTTTTCTATTTTTTTGCCTTTTTAATCCTATCTTGGAAATGCACTTCCATCTTTGTGCTAATGTCATGTTCACTTGAGAGCTTTTCTTGTCCTTCACAATCATTTTGTGTTTGATTATGTTAAGTTGTGACCTTGATGTTTCCAAGAAACTATTTACGATTGTTTATTTTAAAGAAGGAAAAGAAAGGTAAAAATGAGGAAATTGCTAGCTTAACCTTTAAATTGCCTTGGTTGTTAAATTTGTTTAGAGCCATAAGATGAAAGGTCTTGCTTGTGAGTACACTACTTCCTCTGAAGGAAGTAGATTGTTGCCGTCAGAATCGTGACTATAAAGGCTTGTGCTGAATTTAGATGTATCATCAAATTACTCATAAAGGCAGCATCTAATTGAGGGATTAGATGTGGATATGTTGTAAGGATATGGTTGTATTAAAAGAAAACTGCTTAGAAACTTATTTTTCTTGAAAGGTCTACTTTTTTCGTTTGTCTGTTTCATTAGAATGCTAACAAATTTGAAAACCTTAATAACCAGTTATTTTGAAACATTTTTAATTTTGATGGAAAGGTCTTTAGTTTTTTTTTCCCTGTTTCATTTTTTTCCTTTTTTTCATGGATTTCCTTGCAGCTAATCAAAATTTCAAATGATTTTGGATGATAAAGTTCATCTAGGATTGAAAATATCTTATTTTCAACATAAACGTTCAATATGAACAGAGTGGTAGTGCATCTCCATGTATAGGCAATTTTTATTTTATGTTTATGAATTATGTTAATGCAGAAGCAAGTTAAATGGAGCACACAAATTGTGAAACAATGTTTAAAGAAATCACTCAGGATTTAATTTGAATCTTAGTTATCAAAACTTTGAGCTTGGATGGTATCATGCACTCCATGCAAGAGTGGCCATAGGGCTTGAAATGAAATGATAGGATAGAACAAATGTTCCCATAAGAATATTTTATTGATTATTGTCCGATGCCAGTTTAAAGATTAAGGGGGTTGAAGAGGAGCTGACAGATATCTTAGGGGGTATTTGGTTGGATAGAGTTGGAATCTAGAATGAAAATGGAAACGGATGACTTGTATTTTAATCATTTGATTTTGAGGAGTTTCATTCTAATTCTGATTTCTAACGAAAATGGTAATGATCCAATTCTTCTAAACTTCACTCTCCACTCTCTCCTAGGGATTTAAATCTTCATTTCATTTTTAATTCCGATTTCAATCATGAATTAAATACTTTAGAGGATGTGGTTATTCTGATTTTCATTCCAATTTATTCTAATTCTGATTCTGATTGCAAACCAAACGTCCCTTTGATTCTCTCTTTTGTCTCGCTAGATATGAAGTTGGTAGCATGCTTCCGTCAATTTTTAATCTTTCTATAGCATAATAATGGTTTAGTATCTCAAATTTTATATGGTCTGAAATATAATATTTTCTATAAACTTCTAGTTACTATCTGAAAAGTCCGGCAACTTTCTTCACTTGCCATTCGTTATAATTTCGGGTGTAAAATTTCTGCACAAAATCTATAAGTACAATTACATTTTAAATTATTCCAGACCTTTCCTACGCCAACAAAAAATATAGAATGGGATTTGGAGCATGGCCTCTTTATACTGATGAACACGCATTGCCCTACAGAAGCATTTTGACAAGCTCCCAAACTGGCGCCAAAACATCAGCTAGCTTTCCGTTCCCAACTGTCAAAGCTGACAATACCATGGTTTGACATTGGTTGAGCCTTGGACGGTGAGGCAGCACTGGCATAATAAAAAAGGGTATATTATATAGATATATTTTTTGGTAGTAAAGTAGAACCTTTATTCATACGGAGAAGGAAAACACAATAAGAAATCAAGTAAACAGGCTGCCATCTAATCAAAGCAAATTTCTATGTGCACTGCAGCCGATACAAAATCATGCATATCATCCACGTTGATTGGTTTTCACACAAAATTGATGAAAATTTTTTTTTTTCTAACATCATATTTTAATCACGTACATAAATCGATCGTCATAAATGATGCGTATAGTTCTTCACCATTCATAATGCACAAAAAATTTCTCTCAAAATGATCCACACGATAGATAGCAAAACTTTAAAATCACAAATCCCTTATCTTCCATTTTCATTTCTTTCTTTATCAAGAACTGAGTGGCTGGGCTTCATGAGTTGCCATGGGCAAGGCAAAAAAAGATGATTGAGTGGTGGTGGAGATAGGCTTTGAGGAACTAGATAGAGATATAGGAGGTAGCTTGCAACTTTGAGGGAGGTGGGAATGGTGCTCTTAGGGTGGAGGATGGTGGTGATGCAGCTGTTATTGTGAATAAAGGCAGCAACAGAATGATGGAGCAAATTAATGATCATTTTTTTCTAGATTTTACTGTAATGCTCCAAATCTCTTTTAGTCATTTTACTATTGATTTTTTTCTAACAATCTTTTTTAAGATGGACAGCACTAATTTGTTTATCAACAACCAGTAACTATAAATATGCCTAATACGGTAAATAACTTAAATTTCGGATGTAATTTGAAAACCAAAAAATTGGTGAAGCATTTTGGAAGTTGCGTCCCTCCCTCCTTCCTCCTTCCCCTTTCCTCTTTCCTAATAAAGCACCATCCTTTTCCACCAGAGGTCGACATGTGGCGATAGAGAGGTGAGCGACAGGCTTAGACAGAAGAGGAAGGGGCGGTAGGTTCGAACGATAGAGAGATGGATGGAGAAGGAGGAAGGGGGCAGTGAGAAGGTGAGCAGTGGAGAGATGGACGAAGGAGGAGGAATGGAGGCGCCGTGTGGCGATGAGAAAGCAAGTGATAGAGGTGGCAGAAGAGGAAGAAGGGGGACGGCGTGCGGCAGTGGAGAGGCGAGCGACGGGTCTAATCAGCAGAGGGATGGGTGGAGGAGGAGGAGGAAGGGGATGGTTGCAGCGACAAGCCCAAGCAACGAAGAGGTGGGTGGTGGAGGAGAAAAGGGGCAGCGGAGAGATGAGCGGTGGGGAGGCGAGCAGTGGGAGGCTGGTAGCGAGAAGGCACGTAACGACGGGGAGGTGGAGGTGAGGAAGAACAAGGATTAAAAATAATAAAATATTTTTTTAAAAAATAAAATATATTTAAAATGATGGTGTTGAAATATCTTAAATATATTTTATAATAAAATATTATAAAAAAGTATCAATAAAATAAAAAATTTGGCCAAGCTCTCACCGATGCATAAGATAAAACCATTGATGGATGTGTTGATCCATGTATTGGGAGAACAAGATGGGATATTATCATGTATCTGGACAAAGATATGAATCAAATGACAAAAAGGTAAAAAAAAAATTATATCAAAATCTAGCTAGTAGTTTCTTAAATAATTGATTGATGCTTGAGGAGGCAAATTTTATAAAAGAACAACAGTCCCTGGAGACTCTAGGGGTGCATTTGATTCGTGATCAGAAACAAAATTGGAATGGATTAAAATAAAAAGTGGAATAGCTATATCTCTCAATGTATTTGGTTTGTGATTGAAAGTTAGAATCGAAATGGAATTTGAATCTAGGGCAAAATAGCGATTTGATTTTGGAGGATCAGAGAATTCTTATTTTTCTTAGAATTGGAATAGAAATGAGACTCCTCCAAATTAAATGGCTAGAATGGAAGTCACTTACTTCAATTTGTATTTCAGAGTCCAACTATCTACTATCAAATATGCTCTGATTTTGGAGGATCAGAGAATTCCTATTTTCTTTATAATTGGAATAGAAATGAGATTCCTTCAAATTAAACGGATAAAATAAAAGTTATTTACTTCAATTTATATTTTAGAGTTCAACTCTCTACAATCAAATATGCTTTAGGATTTTTGTTTACTCTGATTGGTATCTAAGAAGGCAAGCTAACTAATGAGATCGCAAGCAAGCACCAACTTCTAAATGTAGTGCTTCAACAACTCCATCTGTCCCGTACATCATAAAGATCGTATTCTCAGCTTTACAAGACAAACTAGTTTTTTATCCCGCGCATTGCGCACGGGTTATAAAATCACATTATTGATTATGTGATAAAAAATAACTTATTAAAAAATATTTTGGATGAATAGTAAAAGCATGTCCATTCATATTTCAAAGATTAATAACAGCAGACTTTAATCATCTAATTAAATAGACATAAGTGGATTTTAATACCATCCATTAATAATATAATGCTTGTATTTAATGCTGGAAGAATGGTTAGATAGGAGAGTCTCCATACGTAGTATATGAAAAATTGATTATGATCCACATGACATTCATGAATGAAAATTTGCTACTGACATGGACAACTTACTTGATCACTCATTTTCTCTCACTTTCTGCTTATATATATATATATATATATATATATATATATATATATATATATATATATATATATATATATATATATATATATATATATATATATATATATATATATAAAAGATATGATAGTCTTTAGGATGCTAAAATAGAAATAATAGAAGCAGATATAGGTTAACGTGTGACCTTACAACCATCTCATTGAAATCTTAAAACTTTTATGGTGTTGGGATTATATTGTACCATTAATTCAATTAAGTATATAGATGAGCAGATATTATGGTAATTAAGAGTATGGTTACATATCAATCAAGGAGTCTGAGTTGATGTGAAGGAGATGAAGAGTTTGTTTTGGATATTATGTACATTCATGAGCAGCATAAGGAGATAAAAGAATAGGATGAAGAGTTATGGTTCATCAAGTATGTGTCATAATGGTTCAGATTTTTTTTTATATAACGTATATTAAAAATATATTAGAAGTCTGTTGAGAATACAATCATGAAAATACATAATCACCATCTGCCATCTACAACAGGTGCATCGAGTGCAGTTTTGAACAGGATGACTACTTCAACATTGTCTTCTCAATCATTGATGGATGCCAATGCTCAAAATTCAAATCAAATGAATAGTTAGCAATATTTTGGGACTTAGCTTTCCTCAAAAGACAATTCATTCAAACGAAGTGGTCCTCTAATGAATTCCGGAAAGCATATTCTTAAAAAAGGGAGGATACTACATACTTGGGTCAGCTAATTGTTGGTTCAATGAAATGTAGTTGTTTTATATTGTTCCCTTATAGAAATTTTGATTGAAAATTAGAGATTACTCCGGTGTATGTTTTAGCTATTCCTTACCTTATTCCATCTAGTTTTGGGGTGCTGTTTGGTATTGCTGAAAGAAATTTTTAATTTAGTAAATCATGGTGTCTAAAAGGTATTATTATCAATTTCTACTTTTGCTAGAGAAAAATTAAAAATCTTTACAGTAACTATTTGGATTTTAAACACTTTATCAAATTCATATTGCAAAGCTAGTTGTGTCATGAGGATTATAACCACTTAATTGAATCTATTGGAAACTAAAGGTACATTTGGTTAGCCATTAAAAAAATATTTTTTAATTTTTTAATTTTTAAAAAATAAAAATTAAAAAATAATATTTGGTAACACCATAAAAAGCAAAAAGTAAAAAGTAAAAATTAAAATAATTAAAATAATTAAAATAATTACTTTATATATAAAATAAATTTTTTTTACTTTTCAAAACTTACTTTTTTTTGTTTTTTTTTTTTTGCTTTTCCAAATCTAAAACGCCAAACCAAAAAATAAAGAGGCCGAACCCTTCTCCTTCGTCAAGCTCTTTACCTCTCCACCCCATTCTCTCTCTCTTTTCGAACCTTTCTTCCTCATCGAGCTCTTCACCTACTATCTTCAAATATTATTTTTTGCTTTATAGCAACGTAGTTACCAAACATACTTTTTATTTTTTGCTTTTACTTAATAGCAAAAATCAAAAAAAATAAAAATTATTTTTTAAAAATCAAAAATTAAAAAGTGTAACCAAATACATCCTAAAATTTACCACAAATAATAGCGTCACGATGTTACTTGAAATTCACCACAAATAGTTTTTAGGCTGCTAAAATAAAAACAATAAAAGTAGATATAGGTTAACAGGTGACCTTGCAACCATCCCATTGAAATTTTAAAACTTTTATGGCGTTGGGATTATATTGTACCATTAATTTCATTAAGTATATAGATAAGCAGATATTATGGAAATTAAGGGTGCGGTAACATATCAATCAAAAAATTTTGAGTTGATGTGAAGGAGATGAAGAGTTTGCTCTGGATTTTATGTACATTCATGAGCAGCATAAGGAGATAAAAGGATAGGATGAAGAGTTATAGTTCATCAAGCATGTGTCATAATGGTTCAGTTTTTTTTTTTTTTTTATATTGTATATTAAAAGTATATTAAAAGTTTAATGCATATAAATAAGGGTTAGTGCATTTAATATGTTTTTGTGAATAGTAGTAACAATCAATTTTGATTAGGCTAGCGTACATTAAAAGTTTATTTTGAGAATAGTATTATACGTGGTCTACAGCTATTAACTTGATTGGATAATAAATGCGGTTATCAATATTGCCAAGTGTCAATAATTAGTAGACTTAACCAAGACTATAGCTTATTATGCAAAAAGTTTACAGAGGTACAACTTTTGGAGGGGAAAAATTTTATCAAAGAGTGACAAATGACAGTCATTTAGGCCAAACTATCTTACTTTATATATATATATATATATATATATATATATATATATATATATATATATATATATATATATATAGATTCTGGGCTCTTTAGTTAACAATCAAAATTTCAATTATGCCCTTCACTTCCATCCCACTCTTCCCCATCTCCTTTTTTTTTTTTTTTTTGTGCTACCATCCTTCATAAGCTTCCTTGCCAGCAACGTCTCCCCATTTTATATCCGCAACATACATATTTGAAAGCAAAATAAGATTCCTTGTGTTATTGGTTCAAGCTCGAAAAGATGCTTACTGCGGTTTGAGCCTATTTGAGGTTGCCGCCGGTCTTGCATGAATTGAGCATGGATCCCTACGTAGAGGCAGAAGTGCGGGTTAAATCTTTCGCACAAAAGAATGATTGTTCTTCCTTTGCAGTGTGAGCTGTTGGATCGTGCTTTGCACATCTTTCAAAGAGAGACATTTACTATTTGAGATATGCTGTTGGATGGAAGAAAAAGTTGGCATGCTCTAAGAGATGTGCAAAACGGGATCCCATAATTCACCCCATGAATGAAAATCAACCGTTCTTTCACATGAAAGATACAGCCTTAAAATGGCATTCTCCGAATCAACCCTCCAGCTTCAACAATCTGACCAGCCTGGCCAAGAATGTCAACCATGCAAGAACACTGGACAATCCCATCTGATCCTTTTCAACTAAACCATGTACCGTCGCCACCGGCGCCTTCTCCATTCCCTCGCCACCACCGGTTGCTGCATCACCCAGTGCTGATTTAATTTATTCTTCTGTAAGCTCTAATATTTTTTTAAATCTAAAGTATATTTCGCTCATGTTGTCTGCGAGTTCAAGTTTTACCCATTCGAAACTGTAAATAACGGGCCGTAACTCCTGGGACCTTGGCGACGCTGCAGACGTCCAAAAGGACAGCAGTGGACAGCGGGAAGCCCATTGGTATTACTTTGAAGTCATTTTGCTTTTATAATTGCTTTGCTTTAGCGTACTTCAAGAATCAAACAAGCGAGGTGCACTCCCGAGACTTCAACCAACTTCAAGAATCACAAAGCCCCAATTCAATTTCTTTATATATTTATCTTTTCCTTTTAACGACCAAATTGTCACATGAAACGAATGTGTATGCAGCCAAGGCACATGAATGGCTTGAAGGAAGACTAGGGCAGGGGATCTTGCAAGTTATCAAATAATCAATGCTTTTCTGCTGATCCAGCTAACTCTTGAACCCTTCAATTTTATGAACCATCAATTAAGAAGCTAGAAAAGGTGCCTTAGTGCACAATGCTGCCACTATTGTGGGATTTAAGAAAGATCAGTGAAAGATCGGATAGCGCACCGCCACGGTTCTGATCGGACGCAGCAAAATTCAAAAATTTTTATCCGATCCGACGTACGAGACTTAGATCCAAATCAGATCAAATCATAATAAACAGTATATTAAATAATAAAAATCAGTATGCATAAGAGATAAGAGGTGATCTCATCATCGTGCGTGGGTAGACGGTCTCCGCGATTGATGATCCGATGATTTTCGAGATTCGCTGTAGAGTTACGCATGTGTCCGGTCTCTATAGGTATCCACTCGGACTTGATTTAGGATGGCTTCTCCTGGACCAATCCGCCTACTCCTAGATAGAATTGCAAGCTCCTTGATCAGATTCAAATCTGATCTCCGACAGGACTCCGATCAATCTTTGATCGTAGCTTTTTCGATACTTCACATAGAACTGACGGTGTTCAACATTTTGAACTCATCAGATTGCCCGTCTAACACCCTTGGACATAGAAGAGGGATAGATATCAGAGATAGAAGAGGGAGGAGGCTTGGAAAGGAGGAAGGGAGGCGTGGAAAATGATCTATGTACTGTAATCCTCTTTGATCGATCAAAAAGAACACTTTTTTTATAGGAATCTGATCAGATCAGACATCTTAAAACAGAAGGACCCTCCTAGTTTTGTCGCACAAATCCAACGAAAAATTCAGATTGACGTGGAGATAGGATAAAGTTGTTGTCGCCTCATTCCAATCCACTTTCGATTCGAATTCAAGCGGTTTAAATTCGAAGTTGAATTCAAATCTGAATTTGAATTCAGAAGAGATCAAATCTCTTATCTTCATCCACTAGTGGATGAGGCTTATCCCTCTCATGCTCTCTTATCTAATTTGGGCGACAAATATATGGATCCAATCCATGTGGGTGCGCCCCATCACTTGGCCGAACAGCATTGGGTGGCGCCAACATTTGGCGCCCCACAAACCTAACCTATTTAGGTCAAATTCAAACTTGGGTGAACCAACATTTGGAACCCAATTGGAGCTTACACCAAATTGATTAAATCCTGTCTAATAGGATCCAAAATTAAGGAGGAAAAACTGGATTTAACCAGGTGCTAATATGGTTTTCTTAAACCTATAGCTAGGACTCAATAACTTCTAATCCAATTAGACTACACTTAGTCTAATTGTGTAATCTAAGACCAAAATCTTTATTTGTGTGACCCCATAAGTCTAATTCTGTCTGGTAGCGAGATATGTTGTGATCTCTATCATCAACATCATCGAAATCCTTTTCGATGGATCGAAACTCTTTTCGATGGATCGGAACTCTTTTCGATTCAGCCAATTAGAATTATTGATTATCGAAATAATTCTAATTAGTCCTACAATCCACTAGTGACACCTAGCAGTAGTAGTGGTAACCCAGTAGAACTGAAGGATGAACCTCTAGGTCAGTTATCATGGGATTCGGTTCTTCTATCATGAGTTCTAAAAGAATCGAGGTCAAGGTAGACTTGTCAAACCTTATATCTGTTATATGATAGAATCAATCGATTCGAGTCTGATGTGAAATTCAATAGAAACTCTTTTCTATCTTTCATACCGTCATGGTCATGGACTTTTGGACTAAATCTTATTATCTACATAGGACTGCTCCTCTAATACCGAGATCGATAGATTCTATCTTGATATAATCCAATTCCTACAATGAACATACTGCAGTCAACATACATCTCAAGGCTCCATATAGCTAGGAGATCAAGTTTTGGTGTAGTCAAACTACAGCACCCTCAAGATGAGCTACTGTGCACCTCAGATCAGAAAGCTAAACATACAACTGCAGCTATGAACATGTCACTGATAAGAAGATAAATATCCTTGTAACTATTCATAAATGATCATGCTCAGTATCCTTATTCTTAACAAGTATCTGTACCTTCGCTTTAGTATCTTCACATCGTAGATTCAAGATTCATCTATCTGAAAGAAGTAATCGTATACGAATCTTCTGGATCGATCACCGTCCCTATGATGATCCTACAATTGAAAGCAATTTATGAGTTAACCAAAATTAGCACGTCTCAAATTCTCAACTCTTGAGAATATATGTTATTTTACCCATTAACCTAATAGATGATTCACAGAAATACAA
Source organism: Elaeis guineensis (assembly GCF_000442705.2). Taxonomy (NCBI): domain Eukaryota; kingdom Viridiplantae; phylum Streptophyta; class Magnoliopsida; order Arecales; family Arecaceae; genus Elaeis; species Elaeis guineensis. The sequence continues at coordinate 81,514,840 of NC_025994.2, forward strand.
TATGAATGAAAATAATCTAATTTTATTAGTATCAAAGTCAAATTACAAATTATATCCTAAAAGTTTTTATAAGTGTCAGCTAATCTGGCTTTTAGGGCATATATCTAACAAACTTTCACTTGACCTAAAGCTAATTGGCTACAAATCTAAGTTTCATCTTTTCAAGATAGGTTTCAATCTTTTGCTGGCTCAATAGCTTCGTCAGTGGATCAGCCATGTTGTCTGCGGTGTTGACTCTCTTCACCTCGACGTATCTTTTTTCGAGGTAATCACGGATGAGGTGGAACCATCATTCGATGTGCTTGGATTTCTGATGAGATCTCGGCTACTTAACTATGACTATGGTGCCGTTGTTGTTGCAGTAGAGAGAGACGGCATCTGATGGCATCACTTCAAGTTCTGTAACAAATTTCTTGAATCAAAATGCATCCTTCGCAGCCTCCAACGTGGTGATATATTCTACTTCCATGGTGGAGTCTGCTATTACAGTTTGCTTGAAACTCTTCCAGCTGACGGCGCCATTATTGCATAAGAAAATATTTTTCGATGTCGATTTTCGATCATCGATATCAGACTCCAAAAGATCAGTATACCCTTGTACCTTTAGTTCTCCATTCCTAAAGATCAGGAACATATCCTTAGTCCTTCTCAAGTATTTAAAGATACACTTCACAGAAGTCCAGTGTTCTTCTCCTGAATTTGATTGATACCTGCTTGTGATACTCACAGCATGAGCGATATTAGGTCATGTACAAAATATGACATACATGAGGCCCCCTATAGTCGAAGCATAAGGGATCATGCTCATATATTCAATCTCCTTCGATGTGTTGAGGCACATCTTTTTGGAGAGATAAATGTCATATCTTAAGAGTATAAGACCTCTCTTGGAGTTCTCCATGCTGAACCATTTCAGCACCTCCTCAATATACATCTTCTGTGATAGTGCTAGCATCCTCCTAGATCTATTTCTATACACTTTTATCTCCAAAATAAAAGATGCCTCTCCTAAGTCTTTCATAGAAAATTTTTTAGATAACCACACTTTGATCGAGGTTAACATGGGAATATCATTCTCAATTAGGAGAATATCATCTATGTACAATATGAGAAAAATGATAGCGCTCCCACTGATCTTCTTGAATACACTCGACTCTTTCTCGTTTTTGATGAAATCAAACGATTTGATTACATCACTGAACCGAGCATTCTAGCTTCGAGATGCTTGCTTTAGTCCATAAATAGATCTTTGCAGTTTGCAAATCTTATGATCACCATCACTGAAAGTGAAATCAAGCGGCTGTTTCATATAGATATCTTTCTCAAGATACCGATTCAGAAAAGCTGTTTTCACATCCATTTGCCATATTTCATAATCGAAATATGCTGCAACAGCAAGCAATGTGCGGATGGACTTAAGTGTCACGCCCCGAACCCAACACTCGGGTCGGATACGTGATGGCCGCACACTCCTTAGAGCAAGCCCTAAAGAATATGCAAGGTCAAATTAAATCATTACAATCTTATCAACCATAATAATTTATTTCAACAATAATTCATAAAATCTTGCATAATTATAATTTAAATTTTTTCAATTCTCTGATCAGATACTATGACACTCTTATTTATCCTTCTGCTCACCCGTAAATCCAAGCCATAGCCAATCATAAGCATCCTGTAACTCTGAGAAGAAAAGAAAGATAAAGGAGTGTAAGCTTTACAGCCCAGTAAGAATTTTCATATCACACCAATATATTAATATAATCTGAAAATAAAAATAAGCAATAACACATAAAAGTCGATGTTCACTGTCCAGAATACTGCAAACATTTATAGATTATCTGTTTTATCAAAAGAGATGCATTATCATATATTAATAAGTGAAATAATTTTATTTATCGATTGTTTCGTGTCTTATCTTTCTATTACATTGTCTTTAATCCTTTTTTTTTGACTTTGGCTTTGGACTACCAGGATCATGCGACGATCTTTTATTCGGATCGATTTCTGTGATCTTCCTCAGATCGAAATATTCATGATCTCTCTCAGATCAAAGTGGCCATGATCTTTCTCGGATCAAATTATTCATGATCTTTCTCGGATCAGATTTTTCATGATCTTTCTCGGATCATATTCTTCCACACATAAGCCTGTGGGGGCTGTCCCAGGCATAAGCTCCTGGCAGGCTATTCCACATGACAAGGTCAGTCCAAATCATATTTCTCTTTCTTTTTATTTCATGAAACTATAATATTTGACTTCATTAATCAATTCAAATTTTGTAGTATAATAAATATGTCATACCCATATAATCATGCCATCAATCGCTGATACATATGTATTGATATAACATACTCATGCTCAAAATTACATAAATAAATAACAGTATCTCAGATATAACAAATTCATCGATCTCAAATCCAACGATGCAAAATCAATGAGATAAAACCAACGGTAAAATAACATATATAATGATGATCATGTACAGGGATCTTACCTTTACCGGTGACTGATCCAAGCACCAAAAATTAATGTTCTTCTTTGATTTATGAATGTCTTTAACAAAATATTTCACTTGATATCATATGCAGACAATCATCTCTTCATAACCCTAATCAAATATAAAAATCATATATGGAGAAAATTATCCGATAATCAATCCTAATAACACAAATCTAGGATCTCTCTCAGGATTAACCAAAATTAGGATTTGTCTAAGTATCTGGATCCTCCACTGATCCATAAGACTTCTAGAGAGAGAAAATTCATGAAGAGAGAGAAAATTTTAGAGAGAGAAAGTGGAGAGAAAAATTTTCGTATCCTTCAGATGAGGCAATCATGATCGAGATCATCAGAGGTCCTATTAGGATGACTCAATATGAATCAAGTGTTACAATTTTCGAATAGGATCGGACTGGGATCAGATCTACTGCACGAATTTCGAAGCAATCTCAGATCATCTTATTTTCATTTTAAGTTTATCCTAGAGTCTGTGATGCAGTTAGAGAGAGAGTAGAAAGATTCTAGAGAGATAAAATTCATAAAAAGAGAGAAAGATCCAAAGAGAAAATAGAGAAAGAATTTAGATAGAGAAACTGGAGAGAGAAGGTAGAGAGAGGAGAGAGAAAAAAAAGGAGAGAGAGGAGATTTTCTCTTTCTTTTTTTTTTTCTTTTTCTCTTTTTCTTTTCTTTTCTTTTTCTTTTTCTTTTCTTCTTTCTTTTTCTTTTCTTTTCTTTCTTTTTCTTTCTTCTTCTTTCTTTTTTTTTTTTTCCTTTTCTTCCCGCAGCCTCCCTTGGGCCGAAACAGGGGAAGACCGTGAGGTCCCCCCCTCCAGTGATCCGGGCTCTGACGAGGTGGGTGGCTTCGTTGGAGGTCAGGCAACGATGGCCGACCATGCGAAGCCGGCCGGCGACGGAGTTCGGTCGGCAAGCTTTCCTTTTTTTTTTGAAAAACAGGGAATCCGTCCCTTTCTTTTTATTTTCTGGTCATTGACCAGTCACCGACGGCCAAGACCTTCAGGGAAGAGGGATAGAGAGATGAGGGTCCGGTCTCGGGGATGGGACGCCGCAACCGACGGTGCCGGTGGTCGAAAAAGAGAGGAAGATGGCCCCACTGAACAGAGCAAAATAGGGGTCATCTTGTTCATGGATTTTTTGATGATCCCAAAGGCCAGAGAGGGTGCACGAAACCATGAAAAAGGGAGGAAGGAAGAAAGGAAGGAGAAGAAAGATTTACCTCAAGCTTCAGCAGCGTCGTCGGCTTCATTTTTCGACGAGCATGGGAAGAGATTGCCGCAGCTTCTATGGAGAAAAGAAGAGGAATCAGACTCGAAAATCACCGGTGGAGGGTCTTGAGAGAGGGAGAGGCTTATTTATAGAGGTCCCTAGGGCTCCGGTGGTCCTAGGACTCCCTTTCCATCCGGGATTCATCGGAGAAGAAGACTCCCATCGGGAGTCTTCTTCCCATTCTGTTTCTTTTTTTTTTGTATGGGCTTTGGGTTTGATTCTGGGCCCAATTGGGCTAGGATATTACATTAAGCATGGCTACAGACAAGAAGATTTTCTGATAGTCAAGGCTTTTGCGCTAATTATACCCTTTCGCTTCGAGCTTAGCCTTAAAAGTCTCTACCTTTCCATTTGCACCTATCTTTCTCTTGAAGATCCATTTACATCTAATAGGATCATACTTTTAGGTGGATCTACTAAGATCCAGACTTAGTTTGAGTGTGTTGAGTCAATTTCTGATTTCATTATCTCTAATCATTTCTTAGAGTCGATATCTGATATCATCTCGTTATAGATCTTGAGATCATCTTCATGTATCCCATTTTCTGTGAGAAATATTTTTTCTATATCCTGTGAGATAATACTTAAGTAGCTCTCAGAAAGATGAAAAATCCTACTAGATTTATGAGGTGGAGGAAGTGTGTGGATCGGCTCAGATTTGAATTAGTTCTTCACGTTCTAAGGCTCGTTGCTCTTTGTAGACTTTCTCCTCGAGTCTAATATGTCTTCCCATGCCTCTATCTTGAATAAATTATTTTTTAAAAAAATTTGTATGTCGACTCACAATCACATTGTGATCTTCCGAAAGATAGAAATAATATCCTAACGACTCTTTAGGATATCTGATAAAATGAGCCCTAAAGGATCTAGATTCTAACTTGTCCGTCTGTTGTCATTTGACATGAGCCGGACAATCTCAAATCTTGAGATAACTCGGACTCAATTTCTTATCATGCTATATCTCATATGGTGTGCTAGGAATAATTTTAGATGAAACCATATTTAGTACATATATGACAGTTAAAATACAATGTCCCTAAAGAAAATCAGAAAGGTCTATGAAACTCATCATGGAATGGACCATATCTAATAAGGTCTAATTTCTTCATTCTGAAATTTTGTTGAGTTGAGACATTCTAGACGGAGTTCACTATGAGAAAATTCTATGTTCCTTGAGATAATCCAAAAATTTTTCACTAAGATACTCATCTCTTCGATCTGATCGAAGAATCTTAAAAGACTTTCTAGTTTGTTTTTTCACTTCATGTCTGAATTCTTTGAACTTTTCAAAAACCTCAGACTTGTGATGCATAAGGTACACATACCTATATTATAAAAATTTATAGGTAAAGATAATGAAGTAGACACAATCTTCTCTGACCAGCACATCGAATGGGCCGTAAACATCAGAATGCATCAAAGCAAGTAAGTCTGTGGTCCTTTCCCTATGTCCCACAAAAAATAGTTTGGTCATTTTGTCTTGAAGGCATAATTCACAAATCGGATATGACTCGAAAATCAACGGACTCAATAGTCTGATTTTCTCTAATCTATTAATTCTGTCTTCTGCAATGTGATATAGCCTTAGGTGCCACAAGTACTTTTCATTTATATTATCTCTAGGATGTTTGGAACCTATAGCATTCACATTTTGCTCGACATAATGAACAGAAACATCAACATGTAACTGAAAAAGATCATTAATAAGATAATTATTTTTAAGTTTATTATTTTTTAAATAAATAGTACAATGATCTTTAAAGAAACTAATTACATAGTTTTTTTGTATTAAACAAGATACAGAAATCAGATTTCTGCTCGCGGCAGGTACAAAGTAACAGTTTTTCAAAATCAAAATATTCTCTGATGGTAATTGCAAAGGGTAGGTTCCTATGGCTACAGCAGCAACTTTTGCTCCATTTCTAATACGTAAGATTA